>NC_079156.1:53858652-54178131 GCF_947563725.1 Argiope bruennichi
GACCTGCCCGAAAGCACACGGATAACGAAAACTGAATGACCTTGTCTATGGACATTTTAGAGAATTATTTAAGAAATAAAGCAAGGGAAAATGACTTAAGTAATTTAATAAAAGTCATGTATTCACTATGGACGTTAAAATCCGATTCTCTTATTCAGGTGTCTATATTTTTTGTAGTCTAGTTGGGTGTCAAAATGTTCCATTTGCATTTACTTTATTTTCCCAAATAAAATAAGTAAGTGTGTTCATAACTTAAACCCATTTGTTTCAGTTTTGGGGTAGGAGAGTTCCAGATTTAAAATTCGATTCCATTAAGACGTTCACTGTGTATGCGGATTTGTTGCAAGTTAAATATTGTGGGTTATCCGTGTGCCATCCTTTGATATGATGTTGAATTTTAGAGAAGTGAAGACTGATTCCCCAACCCGCCCGATGGTACACGGATAAAATAACTGAATGACCAGACCACCGCAACAGCAACACTGGCGGGAACTATGGTCGAGTTATTAACCGATTCGATTAGTTAACAACGTTTAATTTCAAATGCACCAAACACTAAGAAAATAAATCGAATCGTTTAAAATAATCGGTCGGCGAAAATGCTTTAACAATTTCTAATTCGTGAAGTTAAAAAAGGACCAGTTCTGTAGTTAGAAACAAAGTGAAAATAAAAAAAAATGTTAGTTGAATTCTTTTTTAAAAGTATTTTTTGAACCCAGCACAAGATTATATATTCCCTTGCTTCAAAATTTAACAAAACTCATCAAACGTAGAATCGTATTCAATGAACTGCTTTAGAAAGTAAGTTTTTTTTTTTTTTTTTTTTAAAGTTTAAATAAAAGCGAAGTAAGCACATTTTTTTTTCTTTTATCATGAATTTAACAGGAGTAAAAAAATGGGAAGTGACGATTCGGAACAGCAATGACATTGTTTTGAATTTCATTATAATAAAAATGATTGTGTCCAAAACTAATTTTGAAAAAATTACTAAAACAAAAGAAAAAAAATGCATTCATTCAAAAAAAAAAAAAAAAATTTATCGTTGAAAACTATTTTTTAAGCTTTTTAAAACGACGTTAAAATAATTTATATGCGATAATATGCTTTGATGTTATGGCAAAAATACGTAAAAATTCTGTTTTTATTTTAACTGTGAATAAAAATTTTGAAAATTTCACACCTAGTCGGTCTTGAATGCCCCCCAGATTTCATGTTTTTCTAACTTCAATGGTTTATGATGCACCTGTCCAGCAATAGAAATCTTTATGCGTAAGGGGCCATTTTTTTCTTGGAAACAAAATTTCTATAAGAGTTTTTAAAGGGGAGAGAGGAAGCAATAGTCGTTTCAAAATGATAGAATCCGGACCTTGAAAAAAAAAGTTTAAAAGAAAGAAAGAAAAAAAAAAAAATAAATAAATAAATAAAACTCAATACAATTATTCGGTGAATTGCTTGAAACTTTTATTTAAGTTTAAATTAAAGCAAAGAAACCATTTTTTTCTTCTTTTATTATGATTTTAACAGCGGTAAAATAGCGTGACTCAATAAATCAAAGACGCAATATTATTTTGAATTTCATTATTATAAATTATGTCCAAAACTAATTGTTCAAAAATCACTAAAACTGAAGAGAAAAAAAATGCATTCATTCATTCAAAAAAAAAAAAAAAAAAAAAAACTGGTATAACAGACAAGTTTTTTCTTTAATTTTTAAAATACTTTTTGTGATATGATGCCATGATGTTACGGTGACAAAGTGTAAAAATTCCATTTTTATTTTTTCAATTAAACTTCAAAAATTTTGAAATATCCGTTCTTAGTTAACTGTAATACCTAAGTAACTTTCCAAATTTTATGTTCCTAATGGTTTATGTTGCACATTTCTCTCTCAATCAAATTAAAACTTTATATGTAAAAGGAGATTTCTTTGGGGAGGGAAAATTCTATAAAAGTTATAAAAAAAAAGGAAAAATTGTTATAAAATTATAGTATCTATTCTAAACCCTAAAGAATAAAAGTTTCTCAAAACTTTTTTTTATTTCATTAAAAGTTTTAAGTAACAGAACAAGCAGTTTTTTCCTCTTAGTAAAAGCTAAAATTTGGCAAGATTGGCTCAACAAATAATAATTTTCAAATGGATGGGGTGATTTAAAAAATATAACTTGAAAGAAATCACAATCTTTGCAAAGTTGTGGATTCAAGTTAAAATCTCATCATACTAGATTTTATGTGAATGGTTAACATAATTACACATCACAATTAATTACATTTCAGCATAGAACTTTAAAATCAATCTAATAAGTCACTCGAGGGATTGCACCAAAACAACATATTAAAGAAAATGATGATCAAATGGGTAACATACAAAAAAGACTTCATTGCAAGTGTTTTTACAACAGCTTCTACCATGTTCAATACATCTCTTTGGCACACCAAATTCCTCCTGCTGTATTTTTATTTTCCGTTGATCAGAACAATCTGCTTATTCTTCTTTAGCAACACATAAAAGTTTAAACATGCATTAACTAGGCATAACAAATAAATTCTTCAATATTTCAAACATTCAAGTTTTTTTTTTCAGTGTTTAAGGTATTAAAAAAAATGAATGTTTTTCGAGCCACAACAAAAATGGCACAGTACTTATTTTGTACTTCCCCTGCCTGATAACTATTCCAGTATTTCAACAAATAGCAATGCACATTGTTAAAGAAAGAGGGAGTAGAAAAAAAAAATGTCATGAGCATTATTGTAATATAAGTTGGCACTCCTGGCTCTACTTCAAACTGGATTCCTTGTTCAAATTCTTCCTTTTTCTTTGTTTCCTTTCTTGATACATCTGATAAAGCCTTTACAATTATGCTTTCAAATTATCGTATTCAATGTATACGGAAACCAAACAAATAAAATGCTGTCTTCGCACTTCTTAAGAAAATTAAGCACTTTTTAAAAACTCCTCCTTTTTTTTTTTTTTTTTTTCCAAAATTAAGTCCTTTTAAGGTGTTTAAAAATAGTTTTCAAATTTAAGCACTTATTAGACTCTTTTCATGATGCTACGCACCCTGGAAAAAATCATAACAATATTATTCAATTATTAATTAAAGAATTAAAAAAAAATTTCAGAAATTCTCTTTATCAAATAACTCGCATCAAGTGATATTTAATTTTCTGTAAAATAAGTAGCCATTAATTTACTAAACTTTTACTAAAAGTTCAATACGATTTATATTTTAAATATAACTGGAAACAATTAGACTAGTCATTATTTTGTTATTTACAAGGTAAATTGGTAAGATTCAGATTCAATTAAATGTTTTTTTTTATATTGCAACATAATTGTATAAAGTTATATAAAAATAGAGTTCTTTTATGCAAGCATTTTTTTATTCATATAAAAATTACATATTTGAATACAAAATCATTTTCTAGTATTTTCACATTTGAATTATTACATGATTTCATTACATCTACTAAATATATTGTATTTTAACTATAAAGTCTTCAAAAACTATTTAGAAAATCACCTGAAATTGGTATTTTTTTAAACAATCATCTCATCACTGACCATTAATATACAGCCAAAAATATCAAAAGTGAATTATCGATTGGTAATTATTGAAAGACATATACAACAGCAGTGTTGCAGCTTAAAAAATGAGTATTTTACAATGCTTGAAAAATAAAGTTTACATTTGTAAAAATTTATATGTACAGAAAATTTCGGTTCATAAAAGTAATAAACACTTCACAAGGGAATTAACAAGAAACTCATTCTTTGATATTGATTTTTAATAACGTAAATATGTAAAAAAATTCCATGATTGATAAGCACAGCAACAACTTGGAATAGTAAATATATTTACAATAAAATATGAATCGCATTTGCCTTAACTAATAAAGACAATGCAAAAGGACCAACATGAACAGACTGAAATATCATTAATTATATCAGCTTATTTAAATAAAATAAACAGCTTTAGCTTCAGAATAAAAACCCACTTTTCTACTATTATACAAGAAAAGACATTAACACAGCACATAAATATGGGTATTTTTACTTATGAGCTGTATATGAAAAGTCTTTTCTTTAGGAAAATAAAAAGCAGCAATTTTTGTTTGAATTGTTTACTGATTTTTTATTTGAAATTAACTGATGAACATGCTAAGCCTGAAGTCAGTAGCAATTTTATTCTAATAATTGATTTGCATATTGATCATATCCATTTAAAAAAATCCATCCTTTCCAGTTTTCATATTAATAGTTTTCACAGATTTAATTAAATACTTACAATCTGATTCATTATATTAAAAAAAAAATACTAAACAGATTTCTCAACTAAAGCCAAAATAGAGTTTTGTCCCATTGCTCCTTTAATAAAGTAAAACACAAAGAATAGAAAACTATAAGAAAAATGTGATGTTTTCATTTGAACAATCATTCACCAATCTAATTATAGTAAACATGTTTCCAAATTTAGTATGATACAATGTTATTTTGATAAAAAAAATCAATTTATTTCTATCGAGGATACCGATCGCAGAAAGGTATATGTCGATAAACTGCAGCAGCATCAGGAAATTCTCGAACACATACCCAGCAGAAATGAGACCTACATGTGTGACAAGTCATGTGATCACAGCCTCCATTTTTCTCAATTGCAGTGTTGCACTTAGGACATCTCTTGCATTCAACAGCAGTTTTCTGCCATACCTATATAAATTTAACAATATGAAAAAACAGATAATAAAAAAAAGAAGAATTTTGATTAAATTTTGGCATACAGTTTCTAATGATACATTCTTTAGGTGAAATCATTCTCCAGAATATTTTTAATTTTTCTCCTAATTTTCTATCATTATTTTTAAAATTTATTAAAAATGCATCTCATCATTTTTCATTTTGAAAATTAACAATAATGAAATATTTAAATCTTTTTAAATGCAAAAGCTTTTAAAATAATAAAGGATCAAATGCTTTGAAAAATAACTAATAAAAACTAATTTTCTTATACTTCAAACAAGCATTAATTTATTGCAGTTTTATTAGAGTATTTATAAATTATTACAGTTGGAAACAAGTTTTGTGCATACAATATCTTTGGTATATATAAACTGAAATAGATTCAACAAACTGAATAAATTTGCTATTGACTTAAAAAGTAGAGAAAACAAAACAGTTAAAAATACATAACAGTCAGGTTTAAAATGATCTCTTTTTTTTTTTTTTATACAAATAATATAATGATGAACATGTACACTAAAATATCAATACTTTTAAGTGATATTAAAAGTTAAACAAAATCACAGAATTTAGCAAAATGATAGAAATATTACTTTAAAAGAATAATCTGGATCATTCTTAGAACCCTGGTACATGTCGCACGTAAATCCTTGATGATATACAACATTGCATCTAAAAAGAAAAAAATTGCAAATAGTACAAAATAAAATGATATAAAATGTACAAAATCCTTTTTTTTTTTTTTTTGCCTTACAAGTCATTCATTTATTCAAAAATAAAATATTTATCACCAATGTTTTTCAAATCTGCACAGTAAAAGTCTGAAACCCTTGCTTTACAAGGAGAAAGAAATTTTTTAAACTGTAAATAATCATTAACAAGAAAATAGAACACAAAAACTAATTAACAGAAGTTATAATAGCTGTTACTGGATCTAGAATTCTCTTTTAAGTTGCATTGAAATTATAAATACTCCAGGGTAATCGGAACCTCATTTACAAATTTTGGAAAATTATTTTCAAATATTTACATAAATAAAACAAATTTTAAAAAATTAACTTATGCTCCACAATATCATTTTACAAAACCATTTTCTTTTGATTTTGAATTTTAAAATTATGATTAACATTAAAATATGCTTGCTTACTATTTCTAATAAGGAGGGTAGGAGTTGAATTCAGAGGATTGCTATTCTCAATTTTATTTCTTTGCTAATAATTGAATATCAAGATTTATCAGCAAGATATTTTGAAACAGATAATGGATTTTCCACTTTATCAATGATAATGAATTATGCATGTCAACCACCAATTTATAAATTTAAGATGGTTTACAATTTGTAATTAGAGAATTGTCAGATATTGGGAAGGATAAATATCAAGCAGGATGGGAATGATTCATTGATTGATACAAAAAAGTAACTACTTTCAGCATTCTATAAAAATTATTCCTAAAACTTTTACCAATAGGCATCTGCGTAAAATTTTCTTAGCCCAAATCATTATTTATATTTTTGTTGAATCAGAATAAAAAATATTTAATAATTTACACATCATAATTAAGGAATGTTTGATATTCTGTCATAATACTGCTCACAGAATTAATCTCAACATCATAAACTGCTAAAACAAAATTAGCTTATAATTTATAAATTTGAAAAAACCTGATCTGAGTGAGCAAAAAATTCCAGATTCCTACCAGATATGGACGCAGTCACTTCTGATTACTTTATTTCTAAGATGTGGAATAGTTAAAAACTGTTTAATATACGTAAGTGAAAATTAAAAGTCTATACAGATAATTATTTTATAGTTCTATTATTCAGATGAGCAAGAAATTAGTATTTGAAATGTGCAATTGAATCTTTAAAACATACAAAAAAAAAAAAAAATCTCCAAAAGTATAGTAAACTTTCTAATTGGCCAATTCATACAGTCAAAATAATATTTAGATTTATAAACGAGCTTTTAAATTGTACAATATACTTTTTAATATGTAATCAAATCTTGGAAATTTCAAAAATATTTTACATATTGAATTACCTAAAATGATACATGTATTTAAATATGAAATAATTTATGCAGAATTAAACAAGAAAAATAGAAAATGCTTGTCAGCCTCTTAAAGCCAAAATTGAAATAGTTGCTATAACAATAAAGAGCAGTATTTGGCTTGAGAAGTAAATAAAGCAAAAACATTATTCATTTGTAATTTGCAAATACAGAAAAAGTAAAATTAGATGATATTTACACAATAAGAAATTAATACAAAACTATGAATATTGTGAAGCTGTGGGATTATAGCAAAACTGCCCCCTCCAAAAAAAAAGCAAAGGCGTATGAAATGTTTTAATTCTCATTATACACATGAATCTAATTTGTCTAAATCCTGACAATTCAAAAAGACTTTAAAAATTCAATAAAAACAACAAAAAAGTAACAAAATTTGTAATCAAATAACATTTCCCATCAAAAATAAGAAAATTTAATTATCATAGTAATTTTTCAATGTGCATATAGATTTTAAATGCTCTGTTTGACAGGTAAACCATTAGCTAAAATTAATCAGAAAATTGTGAAGAGAAATTAAACAATGTATGTCAAAGTTTTAAAGTTTTTCTTTCTTCCTTTTTTTTTTTTTTTTTTTTTACTTATTTTGCCACAACCTGAAATGGAAAATTCTTAATGCAAATGAAGCAATTATTAGTGACAAAAATTCTATTGAATTAATTATTTAGAAAATTTTAAAGAAACTTTTAAAGTCCAGACAATTTTTTTAGTTATTTTTATTTAAAATATGAGAGAATCTAATCTGATAGTTACGACAAAATAAAATTTTTTGCATTTCTTAGATTTGTCTGCATGACTCTTTTAGGTGCTATGAATTATAAGCTAAGAAATCTCAACTTTATACATGCTTAAAAAATAAAAACTTCCCGTCTAAATGCTTGTTGCTATAAATACAGTGAAAGAAACTGAACACTAAAGATGGTTGTACTAAAAATAATGTTACATTATTATTTAGTAAACAGGCTTGTAAAATATGATTTGTGCACTATTAAACATAATAAGTTTATAGAACCTCAAAACAAAAACTAGTGTGTGTGTTTGTGTGGAAATGTAATTTAATACATGTAAAAACAATTTTATCTAACAAGCAAAGGAAAGAGTTAAAACACCTTTTTGATAAAAAAAAGAAAAAATTAAAATCTAAAAGCAACAACTTACTTAATACATATGTCATTCTGACACAAAGGGCAATTATGTTTATCACCAACTATTTCGTTTTTAAAGAAAAACATGGAACAATCTGGAGCTGGGCAATGAATAATATCATCAGCATGTCTTTCAAGGTAATATTTCATAGATTTCTCCAACAATACTTTAATTTTAACTGGATCATCTCCAAGTACTTTACAAATATCATCAAGAACGATATCATGGCAGCAATCCTAAAATAATAATAAAAATTTAATTAAAATATTAAAATTAAAAATTTAACTCTCATTATCTGGGAATGGCTAGTAAATTTTAAAGTTTTCTGAAAAACAAACATTTTGCTTTTTTCTTCAAAGTAGCCATCAAGTGGAAAAGTTTTGATTACAGGAAAGAGAATCATATCTTAACACAACAGTAGCCTCTTTATCTTTTGGATAATAGTAAGTGTTATGATGATAAAATAAATAAATAAAAAATTCCCACCGAGGAGCCAAAAATAAATAACATTTTTATTAAATTTATTTCATTTGAACATATTCTTATATTATATCACCAATAATTATATTAAAACAATTTTAAAATAATAATGATGGAATTGCACGATTCTCAGAAAAAATAATTGAACAAGAAATTTCTCAATGTGAGAATGCACAGAACATATGAAGAAAAATTGTTTCTGTCTGTTTAAAAATAAAGCATATAACAACAAAAATATCCATAACATTATTCAGTGTAAATGAAAATAAAGTTATATTTTCAAAAAATATTTTTTAATAAATTCTGCAATTAATTAAAATTATATTACTATTAAATATATTTAATAGTAATCCATTTATACTTTATCTATAATACTATTTATTAAACAGTACTTCTATTTATGCTTTTAATTAAAGTATAAATAAACTTGATTTATAAGTTTTAAAAATAATTCCATTTACACATTGCAATTTTTAATATTGTTTTAAACTTGCAGAATACCTAAAAAGGAACAAATAAATTATGTTTAAATTCTTTGAATTATAAATAATTCTCTTTTATGAAAGTTTTTCTTTATTTCTCTTTTATCCCCTCCAGGTATTTTGTCAACATTTCTGGTAAAGAAATAGATTTATTTGATTACAGTTGCAATATCTATATCTCTCAAAAGTTCAGATTCGACTATTAACACATATTTTAACTTTTCTTATGTGCAGAACCAACTTTTTTTTGAGAGGCTCTTAAAAGAAATTAGTTCAATTTTTCAAGCATGGATAGTGCTACTTCATGAAGATGTGATTTTACTTTTTCTTTATTATTTGTTCTTTTTGATAAAGTACAAAATAAATTGTTACAATCTATCTAATTTTAAGTTTTACATTTTCAAAATTATTTCTGTAAAAGTGTGACAACAAACATTTTCAAGCCATACAATTTTTAGGCAAGAAAAGTTCAAAATCAAAAATTCAAACACAAAAATCTTCTTGCACAACAATTTAGATCAAGATAATTGAAACTGTTACTAAGTATTTAACTGTCAAATATTCAACATTTAAAAATAGAAATAATAAATAATTTAAATATTTAAATAAAATTTGCAAAATAAAAATATTTAATAGATTTTTAGATACTTTTTAAAATCTAGTTTTCATACAGAAGCATACTTGCAGATTAAAAAAAAATTATATTTTTGAAACTTTTAGAAAGTTTCAAGTAGTATTGGAAAATATCACTACTATTTATATATTTAAATTAATTGGTAAAACCATAGAACCAGTCCTCCCCTTTATCGCAACTATCAAAATGAGTTCACCAATTTTTATTTTAAATGTAAAGTAATGATCTCCTGGTATGCCAAAGTCCACTTTTAGCAAGAAATTTTAAAAGCATTAAGTCACTATATATTATCAATTTGGAAATTATAGACAGGTTTCTTGATGAAAAAATTATTTAATGTATTAATTTCAACAATTTTTGCATCATATAAACGATTATTTCTGATCAACTACTTGATAAGAATATTCATTGTGCTTACTTTCAACTAACATTATGCTATCTGGAAACACCACATTAATGTTCTGCAAAATCCATCAGGTACATGTCAGTCATTAGTGTTCAGTGAAAACTATTTGATTTAATGATAACTAAAATTATTTGAAGCAGTCCTACCAGCTCCATAAGAATCCCAATTAGATGTGTAGATTGCATAGTATTAAATTCCAAATATATAATTTGATCTCATATTTTTTAAGGAAAATATTAACTATTATGATAGATATTAAAGCTGTTTAATTTTAATATTCCCCCATATGCTCTATTCATTTTGTAAATTAGCCATTTTAATGCAGTCAAGTCACATGACAAGTCCCAGTCAAATTCCTTTTAATCCTTAAACAAAAATCAGCAAGAATGATCTCTCTTGAACATTTTTCAATACCTATCAATCAATTCTCCTAACTCGCATAAAATTCTAGATCTTCAATCCTAGAGTATGATGCTATGGCAAGGTTAACAATAGTCACAAAATACAGAACTTTGGCACAAATCTAGCATTTTTAATAGTTCTATCTTAAGAATGATTCCCTTTTGAATATGTTTTTGAGGACCTAAGGACACTAAAATTTGACACTGAACTACAGTTGTAGTAGTCATAAGACAATATACTGAATTTAAATTATTTATGTCATTGTGTTTATAAATTACTACAAGCATATGAAAGTACGGACCAACAGACAGTAAATTACTTGACAGATCTGGCCCACAATTTGATACTAATCTATAATTTAGATGCTTAACTTGTGTACCAAATTCTATTTACACAACTCTTTGTCTTTTGTAGTTATTGAGTTCATTTGCACAAAAACAGACAGGACAAACAGACATTCTATGAATGGATTTTGTTCAAAATTTGATAGAAATCTACAAATGTAGTCATAAGACTGTAACCAAATTTCATCCATCTATCTCAAAGTGTTTTTGAATTATTGTGTTCACAGATTAATAGATAGACTACCTAACAAACATAATGCCTAAAATATGTTTTTTCTTTTTTAACTCAGGGAGGTCTAAAGCAGCAAAATAAGTAAAAATCTCAAATTTGAATATTTTTGATGATTCCAATACTTTTTCTATACTTCATATATGAAAATGTAAAACTGAAAAGTTTTTTTTTGACTATTACAATACTTCTTCTATACTTTTCATATAATAAAGTAAAAATGGAATATTGCATACTGAAGCAACCATCAATAATGTTTTTATTACTTTGGCACAATTCAATATTTACTGGAAAATAAATAATGTCAAAGTACAAATATCATGAAAATAATATACAAACCTAGGCTTGTTACAAAGCTTATTTTGTTGAAAAGCTTAGACGTTTTTAAGCAAATGCTAAAATCAATTGGTAAGAACTAAAAGTTTATCTCCGAATTTTAAATATGTTTGTAGAAAATCGCTTGAAATTATTCTTCTTTCGATTAAATGTAAATAATATCACTTAATGATAAATTTAAGAATTTATTAAGAAGGAATTTATTGTTCAATTTTTCATTTATAATGGATGACAAAATTGTCTGATTTTCTTAATTAATACTGGGACTAAGATCTTAAGTGAATTTAAATATTTCAATTATCATTATTAACTGGAATAAAGGGAAACTTATCAACAGTTTTTAAAAAAATATTCTTCAGCACTTGTATATTAAAACTGTTTGCTATTGGGAAATTTTATGCTTAACCACATATCATTGGCAAATACAGTTAATTGATTAACATGATACCGTTTGAGATTAATCACTATTAGGCAGTTAATAAAAAAGAAACTATACTTGGGTTCAAGCTGAAACAGATATCTTTTTTTAATTACAATATTTATAATACAGTATACTCTAAGTAACTTGGTAGACTATCAAACTAAAAGACAATGAAATTAAGAAATAGCCCCAGAATAACAAGATTTATTTTAAACAATAATTCAAAAGAACTAAAAAATCTGCAACTTCTAGAAATCTTTAAGCTGATCATTTTTACATAAGGTTGTCATTTAATCTTGCTCTTTCTATATTTCTATTTAGTTATTTTTATCCAAGTTTTTAATCTTTAGTTCACATGCATTTAAAGAGTTTCAAAGTGTGGAAATAAAATAAAAGCAGAAGGTTTATTTTTATTTCCGAACTGCCAACATAACTTGCAGAAGTTAGAAACAGCTAAAATTAAAAGGTTGAAGATAATTTTTCCATTTCTTAATTTTGAAGTAATTGCAGCTATCGAAAAACTTTAAATACAAAAGTTCTTTCATCTTAATTAGGCTAATTTGATTTATTTTTCCATCTTCAATATTAAGAAAGTTACAGCAAAATGAAAATTTTTATCCCCGCACCTACCATTTCCAGCCCTTAGACATAGATTATGGTAGAGCAAGGTGGCTGATTCTTTGTTTTGTCTTACTGTTTAAAATATATCGATCTTTCATTATACACTGAATGCAATAGGATTTCCTTTTGCAAAAAAAATTCAGATTAAATATAAAAGTTTTTAATGAAAATAGAAATACATAAACTGTAAATATAAAAACAGACTTACCTCAGAACATAAAATTTCATTTTTCCCACTTTTCAGAAGTATTCTGAACTGAAAATATTTGCAAAATTTGATTTCTAGTAATTCTTATAAAACCGAAACATTGAAAATTACAAACCTCTGAACAGCAACGAAGAGGAAATTCTGCTTGGTCAATTAGTCCTTCAATACATTCACTGCAATACAAATGCCCACATAATTCTAATCGAAATGTTAAATTGAAAGCAGGGCAAAGACACAATGGACACTTTTCTGCACTGGAAATAACCTCAGAGGAATCACTTGCATGCAATCCACTAGCTAACTTATTTAAACATTCCTCAGCCTGAAAGCATTAATTAAAAATATAAGAATAAAAAAAAAAATTTTTTTTGAAGATTATAAAAATAATAATAATAATTTTTACTTTTTCAATGCTATCTTGACTTCCATGTAAAGATATAGAGCATGACTTGATGTCCAACACAGCAGTTTGTAACTCGCAAGACTCAATAAACTTCTCAAGATTAGCTCCATATTTCTTTATTATTTCTTTCAAAAGCTTTCTTTTTCCTGATAAATGAATCACTGCTACTGCTTCATTTTCACTGTCTTCTAAAAACTGCAGAATTCTTTGTTTACAATTGTGACAATTTTCTTTGGTTCCATATAGTCTAAGAGTTTTATTATTGTAATCTTCAATAATAAGAACCTTGGATGTTTTTTCTAGGCTTCCTAGCCACATGTGTCCACCATGGCAGAATATTTTATTCAGCTTGAAACTAAAACTCCTATTTAATACTTCTCCTTCTAATAACTGATTAATAACTCTTTGTAACATCAGCAAAATTTCTTGTTTATTTGATAACATTTTGATAACAGCTAAATCATCAGATGCTTGATTTACAACAAATTCAAAAAGTTCATCATACTCAAACTTTTCCTTCAATTTGTTTTGAAGTTCTGTCAAGGTTTTCTGAAAACGAGGTTTTAAAGCTTCACATATTTTTAAACTACATTTAATTACGGAACGGTATACGGGTTTACATACTAATTTCGCATTGCCAATCGGACACTTTGATAGATTTTCAATAGCTAATTCAATATCTTCCTCATTTTTCACATTTATAAATGCTTTCATGACAGTGGCTGTTGGTTTAGGAAGAGGTACAACTACTTCAAAATTGGAAAGTTTTGAATATTTATAACAAATTTCTTCAATGCTATTTTGGATATCTTCCAATTCCGCTTCAGAAGTTTCAAAAGGAGCTGAATATTTCAGCTCAATTTTAACAGGCTTTACATCAGGTAACAAATTAGAAAAAAATGTTTCTAAATCCGAAGGTTTGGCTTCCTTTGATATTCCAGTAATATATAATTGATTTTTTTCATTTCTGCTAACTTGGACAAATATATCAGAATCAAGCATATTAAAAGATTTCATTGTCAATTTACGAGCTTTCATAAAATCTTCATTACGGAAGGTCACAAAACCTTTTCCATTGCAAGGACGTCTAATCCAAGTTACATTAATGGATTGCTGAACAACACAGGGCTGCTGATCAGGTGGATTTTCTTCAGCATCAGTCTCACTTGCATTATTAACTAGGCCCTGAGAATTCTTTCCAATTTTAACTGAAGCTACTTGTCCACCTCTAAGCCATTTAATTTCAATAGGTATTAAAATTTGCCCTCTCTTCATTTCCAAAGTATGAACCTGTTCTAGGTTAACAAGATCTTGAAATTGTCTTTTTAATACATCATCCACCAACTTAAATGCTTCATCAATCTGATCCTTTAAAGCATATATTAAAACCTGTCCTTTTTCAGCAATTGGTTCAATGACAAGTGAATCTGTTGACAACAATGATTTAATATGAGCTTCAATTGCTTTTAATTTCTTTCCTTTCTTTCCCAAAAGCACTTGTTTAATCAATCGTTCTCCAACAGGTTCAATAACCCTTGGAACTAAGGATTTTTCAAACATATCTGAATAGTCAAAATCGATTTGTTGTTCAACCATAGCTTTTGTGATGAAATCGGGAGGTATTGAAGTTATAGACATAAGGAACTCTCGATTTGTGCAAACCATATGATCAAAAATTATAAATTGTGGCAAATTTTCCATTTGGCAGATGATGGAAGAAGGGTGAAGAAAAGCAATACAATGTGAAGATAACACTCGATATCCGCTTCTGTAATGACCAGTGAAAACACAAAGATTCTCTAAAAAGCAATCAAAAAGCATTTCTAACAAAGATGTTGCAGAACTCTTTCCAGTATTTACAAATTCTTGATTTATATTTTCCTTTAAAGATTCTCCAACAATTTGACATATTTCATTTACTTTCGCATGCACGTTCTTTAGCGTATTGTAATTAATGTAGTGCTTGTCACACCAAGCTTCACTACATTTGCTATCCAACCACATTTTATAAATGTAGAGATAAGAGAGTGTATCGCTATCATATTGAACTAGGCTAAGTTTCACAGCGTCTATCTCTCTTTGTCGATCGATATCAGTAGAAAACTGAAAGACTCTACCTTTTACTGAAAAAAATGCAACAAGAATAACAGCTTCATAAGCTAAACCCCAATGAATACCTAATAAGATAAGTTTTGAGTACTTTGCAGGAAAAGGCAATTTTACAATATTTTTCCCCAAATCTGTCAGAGTATTATCCTTAATAGCATTATATTTCTTCAATAGTTCTAAAGCACTTTCTTTTGTACTCTCAGGCAAGGACTCCACAAATTCTACAGTTGTAGCAGTATCTGGTCTATACTGAAATATTTTTATCATACTATTAAATGGATTGATAGTTAATATTTCTGGATATTCATTATGAGGCATTTCTAGATAATCTTCTTTGCTATACAAGCGGTAACAAATGCCAGTACTGAAAGATCCAGCCAAACTTTTACGAAGTTTCGATTTACTGCAAGAAATGAATGTTGTAGATAATACATCTATTTTTTTATCATCATCAAATATGTATTCTTTTCGCAAGCCACAATCCACAATATAACGAATAGAAGGAACAACAAGCATTTCACCACATTCAGTGACTAAAAATACTGTTCTTTTATCAGAAGGTCTTTTATTAAATAATTCTAAACAAGATTTTTGAGGGCTATTTTCATTTAATACTTCACATTTCAAATCATCAAATTGCAAATCACATAATTTATTATTAATTTGAATTGATGCAGATTTTGTATCAGCACTAGTAGGCAGAAATGCCATCACATCTCCAAAATCATTCAACGTATGAATGGCAAGTACTGTTCTAGCTATTTCACTAACATAATCATCAGTTGGTTGAAGTGCAGTATTTTTCCAAACTGTTTTAACAGGAAGAGTCAAGGAAGGCATTTTAAATGTTGTAACATTAATTTTATTAGAAAAATACTTCTCGTATTTGTAAACGTTGTCAATAAATGTTGTCATTAAAACAATTCTTAAATGCTCATTTTCTTGTAAAATATCTTTTAGATAAGACAAGACAATATCTTGATTCAATGATCTTTTCAATGACAAATTCAAAATGGCAAAAATTTTCTTTTCTTTGAAAGTATAATCATCTACAAACAAATTTAACATCTCATCAACAGTTACAAAATTCATTTCATTTTTAAATTTTATTTCATCAATTTCATCTGTTTCAATCTTGTCATATAATAGTTGAAAGACATTTTTTCTTAAATTCTCAGCTAATACCCGACAAGGTTCAGAACAAACTAGATAATGATCAGAAAATTCACTTTTAACAAAGATTGGCAGGAGAATATTAAGAAAGTATGCAGAATCAGAACTTATAATAGTAACCCTATTTTCCTGTATCCTTTTTAATAAAGCTCCTTTATAAGCATATGCTGGAAGAGATCTTTTAAATATATTGCATTCTTTTTTAACATTTTTCTCAATTTTTTCACAGTTTTCAAGTAGATCTTGTATATTTGATGAAAACAATAAAGATAACTGTCCCTTAACTTTAGCTATGTAATCCTCAAATTGAAGTTGCTGTTGTAGCAAGTTCTCCAAATGTAATTTTAACATAGAGCTATGATGTTGCGAAGATATCTCATTAATTTTTTTTAGACACATAACAATTGAGTCTTTAGCATCATCCTCAACCTGTTGTCTACACTCCATAATTACATGTGCAGGATCTAGATTTTTTAAATAGTTTTTATATTCATTTAGCTTATGTCTAGAGCTCTTTGCATTTGGATTTGTTATATCATTATTTGTATCAAAATAACTGTTATTTTTTGGACAATTATCAAAATTATTTTGTTTAATATTCTGAGAATTGAACGCGGAACCAAAATCTTCCGAAGAAATTTCATTAACAGGATCTGCAGGGACATCCAAGGCTTTTTGAGCATTGAACTTATGTGAAAAGAGCTCAGGTGAATCTGAAATAGAATGAGAATATGTTGGATTCTTGTTTGAAAAACTGAAATTGACTTCAGGTGTTTCTAAAACAGAATTAGAATATGCTGGATTCTTGTTTAAAGAATTGAAATTTATATGTGATTGGGTAAACTGGGTATGTGAATCACATGATGAAACACTTTCAGTATCAGAGGATCTTGATTGAGATCTATTAAAATTACTTCTTCTGCTTCTAGAATAACCTCTGTTGTTACGTCTTTGATTCATGCGGCCTCTTTGTTGATTCTGCCGGTTCGCATAAGTTCTTTGGTCATGAAGTGACTGAAATTGTTCCATTTCAGTTTCTGATTCTCGGCCTTCACAGAAGGACCTTATGTGAATATTTCCTTCTTCTTCATATTGAAATTCCTGTTTTTCTCTTTCAGAAGGATCAGCCATTCTTAGGGAAGTGAATCTACTTGTCAATTCATGGGTTGAATCAATGGCGGTACGGGTTGAATCAAAACGATCTGCTGAACTTTGATTTCTATTTTTTTTTCTCCAGGAGTAATTTTTTTTGTTATTCATAACCTGAAACCAAAAATAGCAGTTAAAAAGTAATTATTTTTGAGAAACTGCAATATACTTGTTGCCATATTTGCAAAATTATGCACAATATCAGTTCTTCTTTACATGGAATTACTTACTTTTAAACACATTTAATGGATGCTTATACAACAGCTCCGTTAAATAAAAATTAATTAAATCATTTAAATTATGCAAGCATACTTTTATTTCTTCCAAGATAAAAATTAAGAAAAACCATTAAATTAAAATATTTGAATTGAATGTTAGTAAAATTTCAAAAAATATACTGCTTTAAAGAAATAACACTGTCTTAAGTGTATATTCTGTAACTGAAATCTCACCATATAATAGGCAATCTTTTTGTAATTGGGACATAAAATTACTACTACATCAAATAGTAATCACCTTTGAACTAATTCAATAATTGTA
Source organism: Argiope bruennichi (assembly GCF_947563725.1). Classification (NCBI taxonomy): domain Eukaryota; kingdom Metazoa; phylum Arthropoda; class Arachnida; order Araneae; family Araneidae; genus Argiope; species Argiope bruennichi. The sequence continues at coordinate 53,876,543 of NC_079156.1, forward strand.
GAAAATGTTTTTTAGTCATCTTCCATTTTTAATAACAATAAGCACAAAACATATCCAGTTATTTCCGATTATGGTGTATTAAAACAGCACAGACATAAATATCCTACATTGATATCTCATATACTTTGAAGGAAGAATTGATAAATGCACTTTTTACAAACTCACATTTCTGAATTAATATCTTGATGATATACATTCTGTTAAAAATATTATATGATGCAGTAAAAAGTTACAAATATATATCTACAATAGTATAATAATGCAAAATATATCAAAAAGTAAATTTGAGCTCGTTGGAAATTATCAAAGTAAAATCCTTTTCCAATAAAATATTTTCTAAATGAAATTTTAACAAACATTTCTTTTGATAGTTTCAGTTCAAATATACAAAAATTAATAATATTGTAACTCTATTACTATAATAGCAGAACTCTAGATAAATGAACATACTTCAAGGAAATCTCAAAAAAAAAAAAAAAGAAGGGAAATAAATACTTTATAAACTATGCAATATTTTACTTTTATTACAGGATACTTTTATTTTACAAGCACATATTTTGAACAAAATCTAAATTTAACATCCTTTAGAATCAATAATTCATTTGAATGTGAATTTTTGATTTAAAAAAATGGAAGATAGCAATATAAATAACTTCAAAATATTACGGAAAATTATTTATATTTGAGAATTGGCAATAAGAGTATTGATTTAGATATAATTCAAATTAGTTTATGCATGGCTAAATAAATATTTATACATCATGATTACCGCTATAAAATAATACAAAAAAAAATTAAAATGCATAATTTCAGTTTAAAACAGCAGACTAATACAACACAACTCAAAAATAAGAAGATTTATATTAATATGGATAGATAATTTCAAATGAAAGCCTGCAATTTGTAAAAAAAAAAATCTATTTTGAATTTAAATCGCATTTTATAAATTAGGCAAATCTTAATTAGTGAATTACTAAACTAGGCAATTATGAAATTTAAGCTTTTGCAAAATTTACTTGGTCAGCCTGTTTGAAAAAGTATGATGGTTAATTTAAATAAGCATAAAGTGAAAATGCTGGAATGGAAATTATTTGTAACATGTCAACAAAAATTTAAAATGCAGATCAATATCTATATTACATTTGAATTCTTTTTTTCTTTCCCAAATTAAGAAAGAAATCAAATGGAACATTCTTTTTTGAGCAACTCTGTACAATGTAACCCTAAGCAGAAATGCTATTTATGAATGGAATATAAAATTTGACTGTTAAGATTCAACATGAATATTCTGTTCTGGTCTAGGCTGTTCTTGTTAGTTCTGTAAATTCAGAGGATGTGGTTTTTAATTGCAATCTGATGATTTTGAATGGTACTAGCAAAGATGAATATTCATCGATTAAGAAAAAGAAAGATTAAATCAAACTTGCATCTTCTGAATGTCTTTAAAAAAGAAACAAGAATCTTTATTGCCCATGTGTAAGTGGTAGCATGCAATATAAAGGAAAGAAAACGAAAGAAAAGAAAAACATATGAAAGTCTCCGCGGAATAGACCAACCTACAGTTGATAAATTTGGCACATAGTTGCTTCTTGTCCAATAATATATATCAGTTTCACAAAATTTTAATTAAAAATTAAATATACAGCATATAATTATACAAGAACTATTTTTACACACTTTAAAATAAAAAAGGAGCTTTTCAAAATTACCAATTTTATTTTTATATTTTTTCTCCTCTAATGTATTAAATATTAAAAATATTTTACATTATTCTTCTTTGTTTTAGATACTGAATTTATTTTCAAGTTGTGCAAATGACATTAAATATATATATATATAATATATACACACAAAATATTCAAACTTTACAAATGATATTAAAAGCATTTTTTTTGTGTGGACAGGTTATCAGTAATCAATAATTAAGAGCAAATTTTGAGTATAAACAAACAAATAAAAGATACAACATGCTTAAAATATTATCATGAAATGAGACTCTTGACTAAAGGTCTTCTTTGTTTGTTCATCTATTTTTTTATTCAACTGAACAATTTTTAAAGTATTTAAATTAACTAGATGAATGCTCAATTAGAATACTGAATGCTCAATTCTTTACTTTAATGGGATGGAAACTTCTTTGTTTCATAAAATGTAACAATGATTATGTATCACCTGAAGTACCATTACTTTGTCACTTCTAATGCAATGTGTGAGCTTTAATTTGATTACATCCACAAAGAGTCAAACATTCTACTATAGAAATTGCACAGGAATTTAAAAAATCGTATTTGTTCCAAAAAAATTCAGTTTCTGAAGCTTTACATACTGTGCAAGTTCTCCCAATTTTATACTAGCCTCTCCTTTAACTAAATAAATGCAATTAGCATTGTAAAATAACAAACACAAAATTTGTTACATACTTGTTGGCTATAATATAATTTACAATCACATTGACTTTAGTGAGGGAAGGAGTTAAATCTATGACGACTATTGTTATTTCAGCATACTCCTTCATAATGATATACGTTCCAAAAACAATTTTAACATGATGTAATCTCAACTGCTATTTGAGACAGCTTTAACAAGTTATGCTAATGAACAAGAGAAAATGTTGCGAAGAAATGAGAACGACAATAAATTAACTAATATTAACAAATTTTAATTACTTAACAGATTATTTTAACCCTACTTCTTATGAGTAGGTTATCATTTCTACGCTATTTAGACATCCACATCATCGTAATTGGGTCACGATTAAATTTGTTAATATTTAACTTTCCGATCAGTTTCCATTTTATGATGCTTAAATAATAACACACATGATTGTCATATTTTAGCTATCAAGGTACACATGTTTTTTAATCAATTTCTTGTTATCGTTAATTTTAGTGTTTGGTCATTGAACAATAGAAGATTAATTCAATTATTGACATGAAACTTTAACTACTAACAACATTGTAATAAAATTAAAGAGAACTTACCCACTCTACAACTGTCGAATAAAAGAAATATTTAGATCTGGAAATTCCTTTACTCCCGCTTTAAGTTTCAGTTTCGGTTCCTCACGTGACCCAGTAGAGTTGAAGAGTAAAAAGACTGAAACAAATTGCTTTAAAATTAATATGTGAAGGAAAAAAGAACCTGCTATAATACATTTGATACATTTAAAAAAATAATACTATTGTTCTGACTTACTTACTTAATTATCTATAAATATCTTTAAAATATAACCATTAAAATTTATATAAAAAGATTAAAAGCACATTTACAACTGAAATGGAAGCAGGAAGCAGCTCAATTAATCAAGAGAATTTCGAAACCGAAACTTAAATTGGACACTTTCTTGCATTAATATGAATTTAGGATACGTTGAATGGTTTTAAATATTACTTTGTGAGTGGAGTTCCAATTTTTTTAAAAATAGATAATAGAAATTTTTGAAAGGACTTTTTTCTATCATTTCGTGATTTTTAAGAATTTAATAGTTTTGTAAGAGATTTTGTATTTTTCGTATGATTTAGGATTAATGGTTCAGCAGTTAATTGTTTCAATGTCCATAAAAGAAAAGTTCATTTTCAAAACTTTATTACCATCAAAATAAGATGAACCAGATATTTTGAATGTGTGAATAGAAATAAATTTTAGAATATTAATAAATATCAGATACATAATCAAGTAGTAAGTTTCCTTTCTAACGTGTTTAAGCTTTTATGACGAAACTTTGAAATAAAATAGGAATAATACAATTTAGGAGTATAATTAGCAAGATATTGTTCCTAAATATTTCGATTTTTTTTTCTGAAAGATTATTATTATTATTTTTTTTTAAATTAACATATTTAAAATTTTATATTTCTTACTTAAAATTGTTTGTAAAAATTGTGGATAGCATAAACATTTTTTTGCTGTCTACAGAATTAAGTTTAAAAATGCATTTAATGGTTGAACATCATGGAATATATTTTAAGCTATTTGTTTAACGTTTTTATAATTATATTTCATACTTATAAATCTTATTTTCAACATTTTTGCTGCTTTATTCATTTTTCCACATGCTATTTAATTGTATTTTAATAATGTGCAAAATTTAATCTTTGGATACAATGGGACCTGATTGTATAGTTTTAAACACTGAAAAGTCATTGGACATAATCTGAAGAATAATAAATTACTGAAAATATTAAGCAAAATTAAATTTTTAGGGGTAATAATGAAGGGTACTTGTGCAATAACGATATGCCGTTAGCAAATTTTTAATTTAAATATCTACCATTGATGACCTTTTGGTTTAACCCCATGTCATTTGTGAAAATTATCAATAGACTAATAAGAAATGTTTAGTGATTAGTTGCTGATTGCAATATATATGACATATTTAACAAGTAATTGCTAGCATGCCATTAATGCATAATTATTAATGAAGCATAAAAGATATATTTTCCAATTCTTTTACAATATTTGCTTTAAGATTATTCATTCTTATTGATCAAAATAAAATGATCATAATCAATGTATTCTAAAATTAAGAAAGATAATTCAAATGTTTTTTTAATATAAGCTATTTGCTTATGTTTAATGAAAAAGTAAAATAATGTGAGAAATATTGGATATTTCATCAATCTTTAATAATGAACTTAAAATATAGTATCAGCTAATCAAGACATTTGTCAATTTTAGCTAAATGATTTTGAATGAATAAAAAATGCATGTCTTTATGTAATAATAATTTTAGAAAGAAAAATAAGCTAATAAATAAAGAATAATTTTGGAGAAATAATAAAATTTAGATTTTATATACATCTTTAAAATGTATGGTTATATTTACGTAAGATTTTGATGATACTATCTCATGATCAGACCATAGTTGAGAAAATATTTTTCTTATATGAAAAATTTGAAGTTGAAAAACCTAAAGAGAAAAATATATTTTTTTAAAAAAAGTGTGTGATTTTAAATGAAGTGAAAAAAATCGAATAGAGCTGAAAATTTTCAATTAAAAAAGAAAAGAACTTGGATTATATGCAGAAATGCCTGCTCTAAATTTGTTAAAAACATGGATGAGCAGAGGTTACCTTCTAAAAATGATGAAAAGAATAAGGAAGGAAAGGCATTGCAAATGAACTAAAGGATTGAATTTTTAAAAAAAGGTGAAAATTGATGTTTTATATTCAGCAGAAGTCTGTTAACAATCTAGTTTAAAAGCAAAGAAGAGTAAATATTTTGAAAGCATAGTAAATTTAGGAATTGTGACTTATACAGAATTAACTTAAAATGTAAATTTAAGGTATTTCAATAGCACACTGTTTTCATTTTATTTATTTCAATATAAATAAATGTAATGTAAATTTAATGTAATATTTTTTATCTGTCTCTTGCATTTCCCCCTTCATTGCACCAAGAACTAGTCAAAAGTAAAGATTATTGTATGATCAGCATTTTTAAAATTTTGTTTAAGTTGAAATGTGAACATATCTGGGAATTGTGCACCCAGTAGTGGTTTATGCAAGATTAGCATCTAGTAGTAACCAAGTGGGATTAAGTTTTTTTAATGCTCTTCACTCATATACATAGAAATAATAACTGAGAAATTAATGACTTATTTCAATGTTATAAATTTTTGATTTCAGTGTTATAAATATTTTAATGTTGACAATATTTGCTTAAAATTCATCATTTATATTTTTATAACTTTATAGTTTGTAATTCTTGAATCTTCTAAAGAAGATCAGTGAATTTTTTTCCTTCTATAAGAGTGGGAACTTATGTTAAGCCTTTATCATTTCACTCACATTGCAGTTTTGATATATTGGGTTTTTAATTTCATTGTAAGCTCTACTGTTTCCTTGTCCTACTGGATCATGGCATGTTCTTCAACGTTAATTACTAACAGGGCAGATAAGTATAGGTAACCATATAAGTAATCTAAATGGATCAATTATATTTGTTTGGAAAAACGTATGGAAATACCTCTTTATATTCTCTCTAGACACATGGTATTTCATTTAGTTTTAATCAAACAGTTAATGTGTGCATTAATTAATTTTATATATTAATACATGAAATGTTATATTACATAGATGATTGACTGAAACATATTATTATCATTTCACTTGAAAGAAATGTATAACTTTTATTGTTCTTGAAAGAAATACATAATTAATATTTTCTTGAAAGAAATATGTAGTTACTATTAACATTAGACATTTTCTACAAACAATTTATAATCTTCCCCTACATGAGAATTTTCCAAAATGTGATAAAGTTCTTTTATTCATTTTATTTGATAGATAGACAATCTTATGAATTCTAATGCATTAAATAACAAATAAATTTCTGATATGGTTCAAATTTTACATATTCTTCTAAAAATTAAATACTTTAAAATAGTTATTGTGGAGTAAATTCAAAATTTTTATTTACTCTTTGATTTTAAAATAATTCCATTTCTACATTTGAATTTCTGTTAACCCAAATGCTTATTTTGTTGTTAATTTGATTATATATTCAAACATCTTAGTTGAAAAATAGGTGTAATTTGGTTTTAACAGCGACCAAAAAGCACCAAGAAAAAATTTTGCCAAAATTTCAAATTATACTCTAGTGCATATATATATATATATATATATATATATATATATATATATATATACAAAAGTGAAATTATGTGGAAATATCAATACACATGCTATATATTTTGATGATTGCCAAATTGACTAAAAAAAAAAAAAAAAAAAAAAAAAAACCTTTTTTCCCTCTTTTTGGTATCTGTTAAAATTGACAAGTACCGAATCTTTTTTTCATTAACAAATAACTTTTAAAAAACACATATTCTTAGTAATAAATTTTAAAATGTATATTACTAATTATTAAAGTTTTTTTTCCCTGTAGATTTTTAAAAGAATTAAAATTTAAATATCCTGAAAATACAAGAAGCATGTGAGAATGCCAGTATGCTGTCTTCCTGCAGCTTATCATTAATTACTTATAAGAGGAAATCAAAGTTTTCATTTTATGAAAGTCAAGAAAAATTGCTGATATTCTTCCTCCTGTGGTTGCACATTCAGTAGTAAAAAATAGAAACATCTTCTGGAAGTATGAATATACAGCGACTTTCTACAACTTTTGATGTCATTTTACATTACAGACAGGAAATAGACAAACTGGCTGGAATGTATATAATGAAACTTTATTCAGAAGTAGAAAAGAAGAAGAAGATAATGACTAATCAGAAATGTTCTAAAGATTTGGAACAATTTACACATAACTTGTCATTACAATTAAAACAATTTGAAAAAGTTGTTAGTAATTTAAAGGCTCGTCTTTCCTCTGTTTATACCTTGGTTCTTGAAGATGCCATTCAGTACTCAGAAAAAGTTAGAAAGGAACTTCTACATGAATGCAAATTATTTGAAAACTTCTTTCAAGCTTATGTATTCCGAGATGACATAATAAATGTTTTAAAAGATGATAAAGTGGCCATCATTGTTGCAGAAAACTCTTTTTGCTTTAACTTTATTTTACCACCTCTTATCCGAATTGCATTCCCTCATAAATCTGTCATATCTTGTGAAAATTGTGATATATTGAAATTAAGACTTAGTAATTGGTTATCTAATTTCTTAAGTGAAAAAATCGGTACAGATTTATTTAATGAAAGAAGAATGGCTACTCATATTTCATGTCTTAATGAAAAGCAACTACTAAACTATTTTGTAGATAGCAGATTTGTTGTTAAGCAAGCATTTGTTATTTTTAATGTTCCCTTGGTGAGATCAATTGAATCTGATCTTTTGCTTTCGTACCTTCGAGATATGATTGTGGCCAATGAAGATTCAAGATTGATTTTATTAATATCACCATATTCAGATTTAAAGAATTATCGAAACTATTTCTCTAAAATTATTCAAGTAGTTAGAGTCTTGAAAGCACCTTGTATTTCTTATCCTGTTGAAACTGTTTGGAAAAATAATGCATTAACTCCTTTGGAAGATTATGTTTCACATGTTGTTAACACCATTATGAGTATCCTTGCATTACATAATTTTGGAGACATTCTAGCATTCCTGCCAGATATCAATGATCTCAAACAAGCATCAGAAATGCTAAAGGAACAGTTGAAAAAATTTCTTTATAACAACGTTGAGTATTATTTAATACATGAAAATGCTATCTATAATTTAGATTGTAGTATCTCAACAAATTTAAAAAGAAAAGTTTTTCTTTCCACAGAATGTTCCGAAGCAATTAATTTTCCTTCTTTGAGGTTTGTTGTTGATAGTGGAATTAGAAAACATGTCTTTTATGATAATTTATTAAAAATAGATGTATTAAAAATGACTTTTATTTCTTGTTGGGAAGCCAAGCTGCGAAAAAGTCTGGCAGGGAGATTTAGTAATGGGATTTGTTATAGAATCTATAATCTATAAGGAAAATTATTTCATGGATATGCCATGGAAAGATTGTCCAGAAATGTTAAGAGTGAATCCTTACAATACTATGATAAAAATTATCCAATACAGATCTGGCAAAACCTTGCAGTTTGTAGAATTTTTCCGAAAGGATATTCTACATGATCTAGTAAATGATTTACGAAAGTATGAAGCCATTAAAGATAATAGTCTTACTCCAATGGGAAAAGATATGGGTAAACTTCCATTTCATTTGAAATATTCAAAATTACTTCTGTTAGCTATAAAAAGGGGGTTTGCTTTTGAAGCAGTGGTACTTACTGCATTTTTCTGCAATAAAAGAAGAATTTTTTGCCATACTTTTAATGAAATGCAGCAAAAACTGATTGATGCTATGAAACTTCAACTGACTATAAATGAAAGTGATACTTTATTATATCTTTCCATTTACAAGGGTTGGACAGAAAACAATTTTAGCTCTGATTGGTGTAAAAATCATTTTATTAACCCTAACACCATGAAAAAAATTCATTCTTTCGTATTAAAAATTTGTAATATAATATATAATTATCTTGGAGAAAAAGTTATCCCCAAGTTTTCAGACTTTCAAAATCACTATTTGAATTTGATTGAAATCTTGTTTGAATGTTTTTATACTAATTTATGTGTTCATACAGGTCATTTCAAGAGTGGGTATAGAATTTTATCCTCTTCTTTATTGGCTTCCATTAATTCAGAATCTGTCACTTATCAAACTGAAAGTGAACCACAATTTATTCTTTATGATCAAATTATTTGTAATAAAACAACTACTTTGTTTCATATCACAGTTGTACCAAATGATATAATTATGAAGGGACTGGTGAATGGTATGCTGCCATATAAAAAAAAAGATTTATTTAATTCAACATTAACATGCAGAACAATTGACTCTGTTGGAGAAGAGCTGATGAATGACTTGTTGCTTGGTCCAGATTGTGAAAATTTGAGAAAGATTGAAAAAAATATTAAAAAAGAATGTGGTAGTAATTTGATTTTTTTAGAAGTATCTATACATAAAGGATGTGTTTATGTTTATGCACTACCCGATTATATTGATTTTGCCCAGAGTTTCATTCAGGATATTTTGAAAAGTAAATTTGATGATATATTAAGTGAGAACCAGTTAGAAACTTTGGAACTTAAATATAATCAAAACAAGATTTGTTTCGAAATAAATTGGTCAAAAGGTGCTGTAGCAACAGATCTCTATCAAAAAACTCAATCTGAAATACTGAATACTCTACATAAAGATATTAACTCTGAATGTGTAGATAATATTGCTGATGCACAATATTTTCCTTACCGGTTGTTTATTTCTTGGATAAGGCGTCCCTGTTCTGGAAAAGGTTATGTTAATTTTAATTGTGCAGAAAATTTCAGGATTGCACGTAAGTTAGCTTTGAGAAAGATTAGAATTTTTTAATGTGATATATTCATTCAAACTAGTAATAAAAAGGAAAATCAGTTGTATATTACAGGTTTGCCACCAGAAACAAATGCTAAAGAATTAAAACAAGAACTGCAACTTTTGATACCCGATTCTTTGATTGATAGCATTGAACTGGAATACAAACCCCCATTTAAAATGGTAGAGGATGATATGCTTACAATGAGATCAATTATAATTGATGCATGCAAAAAAGTTACTTTTCATGGGGATTTTAATGTGATAATTCCAAAACCAAACCCCAAAGATCTCGACATGGTAGTTTATATTGATGTGCTAAATAATGAAGACTTGAATTTGATTGGGGATGCTTTGTCTGGAGTTGTTGTGGAAAATAAAAAATGTATAACTAAAATTATGTATAATCTTGTTGTTAAATGTAATAAAGAACTTTGTAAAGTTCTAAAACATGCTTTCATTACTGAATTGGAACAGGTCAAACAGGATGTTAAAAAACTCTTCGAGAATAATAATGATTTTGAAATTGGCTTTAGCATCGATTTAGAAAGTGAAGAGAAAGCTTTGATTAAAATAACATCAAATAACAATGAAGTATTGTCTCTTTTACACAGGAAAGTTAATGATTTACTAGCAGGTGATGTGTTAAGTTCGGAAACAATTAATGATTTAGAAAATATATTTTTTTATGGTGGGCAGATATGGTTAAAAAATTTAGAACAAGCTGAAAATGTGCATATTGTAGTGGATAATAAAAAGAAAACACTTACTTTATATGGATCTCATATTGCATGTGATAATGCGAAATACCAAATTACTTTGTTTCTTGAAGATGCTGATAATCATTTGATTCAGACTATTTCTTTAACAACAGAACAGAATAACAATATTTTATTAAAAGCCTTCATCAAAAAATATAGTATGAATCTGGATAATTTTATTCAATCTTGTGATCTATATTCAGCTGCCTTGGATATTAAAGCTCACCAACTACTCATTCGAGGTAGTGCAGGGAGTATAGAAAAAGTAAGAATTACAAATTTTCAGTATTGGAATAATGACAAACTCTGTTTAAAAAAATCTTGAAAATAACCACCAAATAAAAATACAGCATAGTTTCAAATAGTTCACAATATTTATTTCTAGCACAGTGATGCATGCAAAAATTCATATTTGTTTACAATTTCACAAACAAGGCAAAAAGTATAAATAAAAAATTATTTACATTTCACAGTACCTTATCATATTTGCTCCTTCAACACATTTGCTCCTACTAATAATAAAGATACATGAATATTTGTGCTGGCACTCTACAGGTCAGACCATTTGACATTTAGCTACCTCTATACTAAATATATTACAAATAAATATATATACCTTGGAGTGAGGAAATGTGTACCTCAAAACAATTTTGTTTTGAAATTTTTATTAACATTTTAATTAATTAAAAGTTAAGCTGAATTTTTTTCATTTTTCCCACAAAAATTTTTAAAAATATTGTTGCTAAAAAATGTATTGATTATTTATTATAAAAATGTTTACCTAATTTCCAACAATATATTTACCGTAAAATTCAATTTCTGTTCATTGTTTTTTTTCAAATATTTAATCATGTGATTTTCTCCCGTTCTTAAAAAAGGATTCTGTTAATTTTTTTAAAAAAATTTACAAGACAAAAAAGCAAAGTAGCAATATTGCAAAATTTTAAAAGTAGATGATTTGGATGTTTATGTTTTTAATAGCGCTATGAAATTTTGTTACTATTTCATGAGAAAGGTTTGTGTACTTAATAAACATAACATAAGAGAGACAATTAAAATGATACAGCTTTAATGTCAGACAATTTGGCAGAATCATGGACATAAAGTTATGTCTAAAATAAAAATAAAAACTAATGTTTTCAATAAAGCAGCTGGTCACCTGAACCAACTAGTTTAAAAATATTAGATATAAAGTTCTTTGAGAGTTTTCTAAAAAATCAGTGTTCATTTTTTGGTACATGTAACACTATTTGAAAGAAAATATTGCCGTTTTTATGAGTGCTAGATTGATGCATAAGTTTAGGGTTCTTGGAAAAGGATTCTGAAGAAGCATTCCTCCCCCCCCCCAAATAAAAAAACCCGGAATCTTTAAAGTGAATGAGTGTTATATATACTAAATATATTACAAATAAACTTACTACATCCCCCTATATTTAAAATACTTATACCTCATTAAATCTGCCATTTCATGTTGGCAATAATTCATGTCCTACAATCTGGCAGGATTTCAGTAAGAATATATGATCCAAAAATTTTACTAACATTTTGTTTTATAAAATAAATGCCTTTTCTTTATCAGTACAACATCTACTAAGATTATCAATGTCCAAGGCTATTTCATGTTCTGCTTAACAATTATTTCTTTTGGAATAGTATATCAATTCTTAAAGTAAATTTTTGTTCCTAAGAAGTTAAAAATTCTTAATCTAGATTAGAGAAAGTGAAAAGGAAAGAAAGAAAAATTCCAAGAGTTTTCTACCCTGACTATACTCTTTCGTATTATAAATAGTAGCAGCATGAAGTTGTTATATAAAATTGAAAAAAAAAATGTAATCTTAGCAATAAATTCATTTTCAAGAGAGAATGCCCACTGTTTTTACTTTTAAAAAGGATACTTTCATTTAAATAAATACTTCAGTAACTACTGTAGATTGTATTTTTGATGACTTCCTCATGCTTATAGTATCTCTTCTGATAAACAATAGCAAAATGAAGTTAGTATGTGTAATAAAGAAAAATGTAATATTAGAAAACTATTGAAGTTTTTGTTTTTAATTCAATTCTTTATTGTTTGTTTTCTCTAGTTAAAGGTGCAGTAATTTTTGTTTTTAAAATCAAACACCTTCTTTTAAATAAATGTCCTAGTAAATGCAGTAGATTACATTTTTTGTATTTTTTAATGTTAAAAATTAATGTAATCCTTTGGTCTGCCCAAAATAATGTTAACTGAATTTTTTATCACTGACAGTTTTCCCCCCACCTCTTCTAGAATAAATCCCCATTGAATGTTTGAATTAAAAAACTTTTGTTTTTGAATTTGAGTTTTTAATTTTCATTTCAGACCAAAAACTTAGGTACAGGATATACATGATAAAAAAAAAAAATTATTGGCATCATGCTCAATTTTTAAAAAGTAATTATTTAATGTTTAATATTTTTGCTCAGTTACTATTGTTCTAATAACATTTTTTGGAATGATAATTCAGAATTAGATGCATTTTTACATGTCTAAATAACATTGCTATATAATTTTATAGGACGGTCTATTAATAGGCACAAGAAACACTGTACAAAATATATATGCTGATTTTATTACTGTATTTTTTAAAAAAAGCTTGTCTCAGTCAGCATGAGATTTAAAATGAAATGACTGACAAAATTCTTGATCATTGGTAATAAAGAAATACCTGTAAAAAAATATAAATATGTATATATATACCAGTTTACTAATATCTTTTAATTTATAATATTTGGGACTGTGAATATTTTTTTTAACTAATCATCTCAATACCATTTGATTTTTTTTTCTTTTCTTTTTAAGGCTGAAAAGTGTATAAAAGCTTTATCTGATGAATTAGATATAATCATCCCAGATGTGGAACAGTCACATGAAATTTGTCCTGTTTGTCTCGGTCCAGCATATAATTTAACTTTTCGTCTTGAACACTGTGGGCATTTATATTGCCTTGAATGTATACAAGCTCTAATTGAACAAGCACAGTTTCCTCTTCGTTGTTGTGATGAAGTAAGAATACAGTTTTTGCTTCATTATTTTTATGTATTTTGTTGAAAATATGTATAAATATTAATGTTTTGTGCTTTGGAGTCAATTGATTTGATTTTGCGAATATTTGGTACTCAGCAGTAATTGTTATAAAATGAATTAAAAGTTTGTCTTAACGTAGGTAGGTAGTAGATGCTGAAAATTTAATGTTAAAGGTAGTAGATGCTAAAAATATAACATGTATCCAGTTATGTTAGTTTTATTTCTTTTAGTTTCATTTCATATTTTGTAACAATTATTATCATTAAACAATGTGATAAATATTAGAAAAAATTTCTAGAAATGAAATTTTAGGAACAGGTAACTATTTATTTCTGTTATATTGTATTTCTTTTATTTTATTATAGTTTTTACAAACTGCTATAAAAGATATCTAGAATTTAAAAGCTCATGCAAAAATTAAAATAATTTAGAAACAAAGTTTATGTTTAATTTATAAGTTACTATTTAGTTTTTTAAAGTTGTTTATATTATCTGTTACAACTCTTTTTAAATAATAAGGGGTCTTATTTGCTTATCTCTATGTTCTTTTAATATCTATCTACTGCATACTTGACTATTTTGTCAAGATAATTATCTGATTTTTTGGAAGAGTTTATTTTGCTCTGAAATTTATTAATAATGTAGTTTCAACATGATGGGCCTCCAACTGTCAGGTATTTTCAACTATGTACTTTTTTAACTTTTATATTTTTGAACATCATTGGATATGGAATGGCCACTGTAATTACTAGAATTAAATCTGTTACATCATTGACTTTGAGGTTACTTAAAAAAAGTAAAGTCCATGCATAAATGAGAATTAATGAATACAGCAGATATTATAAACATATTATATGGCATATAATAAATATGTTATATTAACATTATTGCTCAATTTTCTAGAATTCATTTTATGTGTACATTTTTATTTTTAAGCCTCCTTCCCCCCCAAAAAAAAATTGTTTTGAGCAACTGTTATTATCAAGTGACTTTTATTGCAAGTTTATAAAATTATTTATTACAATCAGTTTTTAAATAATATTTCATTATGCAATAAAATAATTTCTTTTCATTATAATTTTTTGTTACATAAACTGTTATTTTTTTATTAATCATTGCAATCAAGCTAAATATCTGTTCTATTCTTTTCTGATTTAACCTATAAAAAATTAAAATATAATTTCTTCAATTTCACCCAAATATTTTACTTTTACAAAAGCTGGAATTTTTCCTTGAAACAAATTTTTATGTTAGTCCATTGTTACTTTTGGTTTTAATTACAAGGCATTGAACTATTGTATGTGTTAGGATATCAAGAATGTTTGTGCTAAGTATGACTAAAAAGACACGAAGATACATAAAACTATTTTTCATAATCTTTTGACTTACATACATCTTTATTTCATTTAAGGCATCTTTCCTTTTTGGAAATATAAGTCTATCTCTAACAATTTTGAAATTCATCTTTTGGACCATAATTAAAGTGAACACCTTATACATTTAAAATAAAATTTTCTAAAATGATTCATTCAAAGTATAATTTTTACAAAATTTTATATATTTTGTACAAATGTTTAAAAGTAATGAAGTGAAGTAATGAAAATTTATTTTAATATTTCATCCTATATTGATAATTCTTTCACTATTTCTTATTGCTGCTGAATTAGTATTAATGAAATGATGTTTATTTTTTTAGTTTTGATCTGATGTAAAAATAATTTTTGCATCATAATATTTTTTTTAAGTTATGGGGGAAAATGCCAAATTTTTGTCATTAACTGAAATTTATTTTAAAAATCATTCCAAGGTACATATTCCCAAATTATATCTTACTAAATTTGGTAGCACTAGGTCTGCAGTCTGTTCTGTAAAACAACAACACAATTATCTTTTCTTAGTAATAAAGATATATTCCATTGCTATTTGTTACAATCATACTTCTGAAAAGCCAAATTTTGTGATTTCATATAATATTGTTTCTAGGCAATTTCACAGTATGACTAGTACAGGCATAGATGGAGAGAAAAAATATATATGTTGCTCTGGTAAAGTGAAGAAAGGAATACAGAGAGATCAACAAAAACTTGTAATTTTGTAATTGTTTTGTGAGAATCAAAATAATTTCATTATGAAGGCAGTGATAAGTTGATTTTATCTGACATAGAATATTTCTTAATTCAATACTTGGTAGCTTTTATGAAATAATTTGAGATTTCTTAGAAATATACTATTTATAAACTGTTTGAAAATGATCATTAATGTGATGGTACAAAACAATATTATTCATTTATTTGATTAAATCAAAATTTATCATTGAATTTGGCCTTCTAAGATCAAAATATTGCAGTATTTATTTATAATCTATTTGAATTTTCTCTAAATTGTTTTACAGCTCTAAAAATTATATTGATTTAATCAATGACCATCTTATTGAGACATAGGTTTTCCTCAAAGTGGAAAAAAAAAACTATTAATAGAGATTCAGCATTGAAACAAAAACAGTTTATCTCATTAATCATTTTCTCTGTTGAATCTGAATTAGTTAAAAAAAGCAAATGATGATATCACTAACGAATTTGCTATACAACATGTAAAAAAAGGAAAGAAAAATTACACATTATGACTCTATACTATTAAGTCTCATATTAATTTGTATATTTTATAAGTTTATGAAACATTATTTGAATTTGATTTACTGCTTTTTATGTTATTAAAATGTTAATTTTATAAGAAATAATTTTAATTTTTTATCATTTTCATGTATTTTTAAGCACTTCTGTGCCAATTTAGCTGTCTAATGAATAGCAAAATACAGTAAATCATTTTGTTAGATGAAATTTTTTCCAAGACTTCATATATTAACTTTGCACCAAACTCTACTTTTTGAGATAATTCTTAGTTTAAGAATAATTTAATCACTGCATAATACTTAAAAAAATTTGCAGCTTTTTTAACATGAAATGTTGTGTGTGCGTATAAATATAAAAAAGCAATTAACAGATCAGTTTTGGAAGGAAAGAGGTGCAATTTACATTATCAAAATGAAATGATAATGTCGGGTATCTTACATAGCCGATGATCTGTAGCTTCATTATCTAATAACTCAATGAATATATTTATAAAAATTTGTGCAACGTTTTCTTTGGTAGAATACAAAATGCTGGTGAAAGAGAAATTCTTATTCTGCTTTTATTAATCAAACTTTAAAATTCATTCGTTTTTCAAAATCATTGTAGATTGAAAGTGTTTAATGTGTTAAAAGATAAAATATATCCCTTAGATTATTTTGCATTGCATTTGTCGGGGAGGTTCCCACTTTGAATACTATGGAATTTTGTATTTCTTTTGTAGTGCTATATATCAAATAAAGTATTTTATATATTTCTTAAATATATGATACTGTTTTAATTATTTAAATTTTCAATCCACAGAATTGTTTGAAAGATATAGTTGTCAAAGATATCCGGAAAATCCTGAAAGATGACCCTGTTAAGATCAAGGCTTTACTTGAAAAATCAATGAAAGATTACCTTGAGAGGAACCGAGAGAACATTTTTTATTGTCCAGCCCCATATTGTTTAATGTTTATTTATAAAAAGGAGTTGTCAGATAGGATTAACTGTCCTCTTTGTAAAAATGACATTTGTACCAAGTAAGTATGTAAATTTTTAAAGAATCGTCTTCAATTTGAACTACAATATTGTAATCAGATTTCACCGCTTTTTTAAATTGATATTTAATTCTGATGAGTTGCTCATTTAAAAAGTTTTTCTTTGAAATTTTTTTTTTCAGCTTTTAACAATTAAAAATAAATTTCTCTATTAGTAAGCTTTTAGTCATATTTGGGGGTTTAAAAAATTAAATACCAATAAATGAAAGGTTAATGAAAATAAGTTAATGTATACAGTATATATATATTTCTAATTTTATACTGATAGAATGTAAGAAATTGCTGTGTTTTAAAACTGAGGAGATATAATCTGCACCAGATTAAGCTAATAGAGATACTACTATTTTATGACTTTTTCAGCGTCAATGGAAGTTGAAAATATTAATGTAGAAGAAGAAAAAGTCCTGAATTCTTATCTTCTTGATTTCATTTCCAATCATTTATCTCTTTAATCTGGAATTTTTTTCCTTTTCTATTATATTTATATACTGACCTGATTTACTAAAATGGGGTGAAAATATATTCATATCTAATTGTGATATCTATTTTTATGTTAATTATTATGTTCAATAGCCAATTTATAAAGTTATTTTCAAGTTTCATCTTTAATTGTTTTTAAGAGAGAAAGCAAAAGGAACACACCTGGATGAGGCAAAAGAAGAGAAATTTTGCAGAATGTATTATTAAGTTAATGTTTTATTGATATAGATAACATTCTAAGTTATAAAGGTGAAGCCATATATATAATCAATTCAGAGTAAACTTAATTTAAACTCCAATTAACTTGGCAGGAAAAATATTTATGCAATTCTATATACACATAAAATTCTATTTATTGGCTTTCAGTATTTAAATTATCACACAGTAAAAAAAATATCTATAATTTTAAAGTAATATTTAAATGCTTTCAAAAGAAAAAATTCTAAATACATATTTTTAAAATTATGCAATCTTTTCCCTACTTGTTGCATTATTAAATAACCATCCATTTAGTAAAAGACAAATTTATACACTTCATTACTAAACAATTTCTCCACTTTAACATTTACCTCTGTTGAATCGAAATATATCAGTTGACAGATGCTTAGAATGGTTGCCATGATTATTTTTCCTGCTCGGTGCAAATTGTGCTGCATAATTCATTTTCTTTTTAAATCAGTAGAAGAATGTAATAATATTTCATTAAAGAGCCATTTTTTGCGTGATGTAGTGCAAGAATGAAATAATTTAAAGATAGTTTAACACTTGATGTTCATGATGAAGATAGACTAGGGAGTGACTTTGCCACTAGTAAAACCTTATCAGTGAGTTACCAAATATTTCCAGAAAGACTAGTAAAACCTTATCAGTGAGTTACCAAATATTTCCAGAAAGATGGAAGTTCACTTATAGTGAATTATCCATGGCTTTTCCAAGACCAGTTCATTGCTATTGTAGTAAAAAGTCCACACTACTTTATGCTCAATGGATTTCCAAAATATTATTTGAGGATCATTTTGTTGCATGGAATCTGCCTTAAATTATCTCGCCTCTTATGCTAATGAAGTGGAAGAATTTTCGAATTTTTTGCAACATTGATGGAATTTGTTGTTCAGAATAGAACAATCCAAGCAGTGAATGCACACTCTCTAAACAAATCCTAAAACTTTCAAAAAGCATTCAGAAAAAGAAAAAAAAAAAAAAAAAAAAAGAGGGATGTATGTAAAAGAGAAAGAGTATGACTATCATTTTCTGAGATCAAAAAGATGTATTGCTTGTGGACTTACTGATGACTACGACCATTGCAGATACATGTAGTATTAGATGAAGAACCATTTAAAATAAAAAAAGTGATGTTTTATCTTCAGAAATCATATTGGTTTATAGCAATTCACAACTATGTACTACTATAATAACCTCAAAGCTTCCTGCACAATTGAATTGGAATACCACTTTGGAGATTGAAGAGAAAAAAAAATTGCTCCTCAAAGATTTTAAGAAGGCAATGATTTAAAACTGTAAAACAATTTTTACTGTCATTCTGTAAACAATTTTTCCGTAAATTGTTGCATTTACTTTAAATATAAATTTAGAAATTGATCAATTAATCTTATATTGAGTTTTTAATTTTCATATGTTTATTTTCTATTGATTCTTGCTGCAGAGGTACTTAGAAAATATGAAACCTTTGAAATAGTTTGGGAAAAAATATTACTTTTAGCTGTATTACTTTAAGGCAGAAAAGTTTAAAGTAATATGGTCGCATTATATGAAAAATCAAATTTATAGTTGTTTTATCTTATTTCTTTTCTAAGGTGCAATGTTATATACCATGGTGGATATAACTGTGAAATGTATCAGAATTCAAAGAAAGATCCGGACTACTCATTTAAGGTATTAAATATCTTTTTTCTATAATTTTTTTAAAACAGAGAATTTTTATTGTGTAGTTAGATTAATTTTTATTTTAAAAAAATCATATTTTCCATTGTTATATAAGGACTTTGTTGATGGAATTGTATTTTAAACAATTCAGTAGATATGGGTAATATAAAACGGTCATGATTAAAGTAACCTTTTTAGAAAAGTTTGATTTTATATTTCAACATATTGTCAAATCACATATTTGGTTTATTGGGTTTGTCTCTGTTAAAACAAAATACCAACATTCAGATTATTCAGCAATTTTTTAATTTTATCAGATAGTTGGTCCTGCACAGTTTTCATTTGTGGTGACAGTATAATTTTCATTTTAAACAAATTATTTCCTTAAATCTAGATGAGAGAGAAAAGGAAATTAAAAATTTGAGATTAAAATGTAAAATGTGTTAATTTAAAGCTGGCTTAGTTTAAATTTATCTTCTTATCTTGCTACCTGATTTTAACGCTTATTTCATGATAAAAACTTTTTTTTTTTATATCATCTCTGGACACAAAAGGCAACATGTTGACAATTAAATAAACCTTTAATAATTTCCTAGATAAGAGCTATAATCTGTATATTAAAAACAACTTCATTAATATATTGTAATTTTGATTTGCTTTATAGTATAGTGTTAGCAGGCTTAGTTGAAATTTATCGTCTTATCTTGCTGCCTGATTTTACCGCTTACTTCATGATTAAAACTGTTTTTTTATCATGTTTGGACACAAAAGGCAACATGTTGACTACTAAATAAACCTTTAATAATTTCCTAGACAAGAGCTATAACCTGTATATTAAAAACTTCATTAATATGTTGTAATTTTGTTTTGTTTTATAGAATAGTGTTTGAAAAATATCCTTCCCTTTACAGGAAGGATCCTTAATTCTTAATAGATTTTAATTTTTATATAGTTGTAGAGTTTTATTGAAAAGGTGCATAATAAATCCTTCCAGCCCATATTTTTTATTTATTATGTTATGTAAACAGATATCATTACAAAGGTGATTTCTTCAGATTGAGGGATCTTTTAATGTATTTAAATTAATAAAATATCAAAATTAAATGTTTTAATAATTATAATACTTCATGAATACTTAAGCATTATCTCATGTATATCAATCACAAATATTTGCTTAGAATTGCATTACCCTCCCTCCATTAAGTAAGGGGGAAATTCTAAAATATTTTTTTTAAATGACTCTTTGTAGAGGATGCTAATTTCATTTACTCTTTATTTCACTGTATAAAATTCATTTTATATCTGATTAAAAAAGCAGTATTTTAATTCTCTTCATTTTTGTTAATGTTTCATATACTACTTTATGTGTTAGATTTTGGTAAAATTAATAGTTCATTTTAAGCAACTTTTGTCTTTCTTTGAAGTTCCATGAAGGTTATTTTAGGACATATTATGTCATTTTGAACATCATAGGGCTTTAATTCTTAAATTTCTTAAGGGGTTATTAATCTTTTTGAAATTTCATACTACAAGAACATATATATATATATAGTTATGAAAATATTCTCCAATGGAAATTTATTGCATTCAAAATAGAATATTTATAATCAAAGAATCAAATATTTTATTTTTGCATAATTAAGTTATATATAGGATTGATGATTTTACATCGCACTGAAAATAGTACATAATATACATAGTATTGTAGTGATAATTTTGTATCAAAATTAAAAAGATGACTGCATCTAAATGATCAGTAAAACCAAAGTGCATTTAAAATACTTCAGTTCTGTAGAAATGCAAGGATGTTAGAAAAAAAAGAGACCTTGCAACATAATTTGCATTATTCAGTCATTTTAATTTAATTAGATAAATCACCAGACTCTACAGAATTGAAAAAAATTCAGATATATTTAATTTTTTAAACATTCTTTAAAAAGTTGAGGCTAATTTTTTTTTTTTATCAAGGATTCAGTAGATGAACCATTCATTTGAAAAATAAGCATGAAAAAAGGAATATGCTATTGGAGTGACCTTAAAGTTTTTAAACTTAAAACACAACAAGGGTTATCCCTCTTTTCCTCTCATTTAGATAAATTAGTCCATCAAAGCATGTACCCACATCACATTTGTTTATGAGTCAAAATATCATTCTTCCAGACTGCAGAATCGCCATCACTCCTACATTTCAGAAATTAATTAATAAATAGTTGCAAAATTTTTAATTTACCTACAAGCTCCTACAAATTTAGTTTAAGAAATCATATTCTTTCAGAAGATTGCATTTTCCTTCCATGCTCAACACACCGTATTTGCTCTTCATGAAACTGATGATATTCTTCACTCACAGCTCATTGAGGCTGAAGTGGCCTAGTATTAAGGTCTCTTTCTTCGGAATTGGAAGATTTCAGGTTCAGAATAAACATTGTATAAGTGGGTCTGATGTACGTTAGATCCATCAGGCAAAGCATCTTCCCACTGGTGTGGCATGGAAGTTTAGAGAGGAATGTGGCAATTCAGGTATCACCCTCATCGTCTGACTACAAATCTAAATTACAAGGTCCGTCCCAAAATAGCCCATGAATTGCTTTAAATCGGGATATTAATATAACTGAACTGAACTGAATTGAATTGAAAAAAAACACAGCTCATTGATCGGAAGAGAGTAAGAACTGCAGAATTAGGAAGGAGGGTTGGTTCAGTGGGAATAATGGTTTAAACAAAATCGTTTTCCTTTTCTCCAACGCCAATCTTTGACTTTCTTGTCCCATATTGAAATTGATCTTCACGAGCGAACTGTTGTAAAGATCAATTGATGTTATATTCACAACAATTGGCTGATTTTGTATGTATTTAAATACAGGATATCCATCTTTTGATCAGTATAATTGATTTGTTGCTACATCTGTGATCATTACATGCGATGGCTAATGTAAAAGTATATATTGTATTAAATAGAGGACAATAACACTTGGTAGCAATTATTAACATTTATGAGATTAAGATGATAACTGATCACGTTACTATAATTAATTTTGATAATCAAAAGTTAAAATTATAATTTTCAAGTGTAAATCAGTTACACTGATGTTCTGTATTTATTTTTTAATTTATAGGATGTCTGAAAATCCAATTTTGCAAAGATATGATATGTTGAAAGGCTTTAGAAATAATGATAATTTAGAATAATAATCATGCAGTTTTTCAGAAAAAACATTGCATGATTTTTTTAAAGCTCATTTATGAGATTTCTTTCACATAGGAAAAAAAAAAAAAAAAAAAAAAAAAAAAAACCATCCCTAAAATAGTTTTTTTTTTTTTTTTTTTTTTTTTTGAAACTGTGAAACATTTTGTAGCACAATATCCTAAAAGTGACAGTCACAACAGGCACCAGTTTAAGAGGTACACCAAAAACAAATATATATATATATATATATATAATGCCTGAATTACAAATATTAAAATGTAAAAAGAAACATCATTCCATATTTGTTTTGAACATTCATTTAAATTTCTGCAAAAGCTGCACTACTATCAAACTCCTACTCAAAGAGAAGATATATAGTAGCATTGAATTTAGCATACAAGGTTTTGATGGAATAAAGCCCCAAGATGGAGATCTGAATGAATAAGATGATGAACTTCCATGTATATTGATTCTGTATGCTTGGAACAACTTTCAGTAAAAAAAGCAGCAAGTTAAAAAACATTTGAAGGTATTTTGAGTTCTTTTTGTCATTAAAACTGTAATACCAGTATATTAAAAAGTTCACATGATATTCGATTTCTGCTATTTTTTAAGAATAGCAGTTTTTTTGATAGTGTGTAGTAAATTTTGATTTAGTTAACTTAAATCCTGTTCTGAAGTATCATGTAAAGTATTTTGGCACTGACCTCATAATTTTATCATGGTCAGATGATAAGGGTTCTGCTTCTTCCCTCTCCAAATTTCCTCAGTATTCCTGTGAGAGGATATTTGATCCAACAGATTAAACATGCTTTGCATACTCTGTTACTTGAGAATTCTTTGATGAAATAAATCTCAAATATAAAACTCTCCAGCACAAAACAAAAAAAAAAAAAAAAAAAAACCTTGCCACTACTGTCTATTAATAAATTTTGAAATGTAAATGATGGTGTTAATTAGTTAAATTGGGGATTTTTGATAATTATTTCCTAATTATACTAAAAAGAAAGATATAGTCAAGGGGGAAAAAAAAGAAAAGAAAAAACTCTGATCCTCTTTTAACTTGCCAGACACTCTGATTTTTAAATGATTATTATTATTTGCCTTAAATTATAGTAAATTTATTTTGTAGATATGGCAGAAAACTGTTTCACAATGTAAACAATGTCCAAGATGAAAAACTGCAATTGAGAAAGTTGAAGGCTGTAACCGCATGAGATGTAGTTCTTGCTGTGGAATATTCTGTTGGATATGTTTAAAGGTATTTGGAACTATTAATGAAGCTTATGATCATATAGATGCTGCTCATCCAGGATTGTTATTTGCCTGAAATAACATTAAGTAGTTATCAATGAAAGATTGCTAATAAAATGAAAATGTAGTTGAATTTACAAAATCAAGTGTAATAATTTATTATGAATCAGTCATATGCGAGATGATGTGCAAGAAAATATGTGATAATCTGTTGAATCTATCTGCAAATCTTTTTTCTCATTTGTAGTTCACTATTTATAGACTTTAAGAATAATTCAATATTTATATAAATTTAAATAATTGTATGATCAAAAAAATATTGTTGTTTCAGTAATTTCAAACATGGAAAAAAAATCATTGTTCAGTGCAAATAATATATAAAATGCAACGCATCAACTGAAAAAATTGTTGGAAGCACTGGCATCATCTTTGCATCCTGAAAGGATTCATTTAAATATGAAGGAATTCCATCTTCAAATTGAGCTTTATTCTCATGGATATTTCTCATAACTGAATTTTACATGTATAAAATAGCATTGTGTAGTGCAAGAAAATAATTCAGTCAATTAACTGTGAAATTAGTATATTTTTATATATGTGTAGATTCATTGTTTTGCTCATCTGACATATTGATCATTATTTTGCAATAAATTTAATACATGACAAGTGTACCAATTTTCCCCTAGTTTTTTTTATAGCTTTTTGTTATTTAAAAGTTGTATATTTTAGTATATCACTTTGATGATTTTTTTTTTGTATTTCTTTTAAAACTTATTTTGGGTTTTATATGTATTTATGTACATATAAAAATCATATGCATATTTTGTGTTTACTTGTTATCATTATGTCAATCTAAATAAAAATGGCTTTTTTTTATTGCATTCACATTTTTTATGCAATTTAATATTTTTACGAAGTACAAACCAATTTTAGTAATATGGAAACTATTGGGAAATTACCAATATTATAGATATTCTCTTTAAAATGTTTCTATAGTAGGATTCAGAATTTTGTTTTAAAGAAATTAGTTAAGAAATTTTATGAAGATATAAAATTTGGAGCCACTAAATCCTGACTGTGCAATAAGATTTGTTAAACTATAATATAGATAAAAGACTATAATTTCACTTTAAATAATTTGCAATAATATTAAACTTGACCATAGTGATCACAAGTCTATTTTCCCTTTCTTAAAAAGCAGGAAGCTTAAATATGATAGGAAAGATATATAACAAAAATTTCATTTAGTCTCATTTATTCCTAATAGGCTCATTAAAAGATTTAATAGGCTCATGTCTTAAGTCTTAATAGGCTCATTAACAGATTGCAATGCATTATTTCACAAGAAAGAATGAAAACACAGTTATATAAGACAGACAAAGGCTACACAAAAACATAACTTGCTGAAATCAACAACACACAAAGGAAAAATCAATATTAAAATAACACAAAGCACTCAAAGAGAATTCACTTGACCACCTCTTGTATTTAAGCCTTCATTTTTATAGCATCTTTGAACAGGGCATCGAAAGACCTAGAAACCCCCTGTATCTTGCCTGCTGATAGATATATCAACATTCCTGCATATTTCATAATCTTCATTTTTGAGGCAGAGATTATTTTCCCCATCCATTAAAGATATTTGTAAAACTGTCTTCTTTATTATGAGACTAATTTAGCAAGGAAGCGATTTTACCATTTCCTAATACTGTTGCTCTCTGAAAAGATTGCACTCCCCCTCCCTTCAGCCTCATTATAGAAAACTATGAGGCTGTGACAGAAATGTTTAAAATAATAAAACACACACTATATGAATGAATAGAAAACAAAAATTGTAATCTGTTAATTTTTTTTTTCTTCTTTTGTTTAAAATTTATGTAATAATTAGAAATAACCAAAATATTGCTACCCAGATTTGAAGACAAAATTATATTTTGGAAGAATATGAAAGAAAAGGTAGGCAAATGAAAAAAAACAAAACACAGAATTTGTTTTTAATAACAAATTTATAGTATTTTATTTTGCATGCAAAGTTAATTTTCTGAAAATGAAAGAATGATTCTATTGGAAAGTGAGTTTCTAATAAAGGTCCATGCTAAAATGCTACAGAAATTGCCCCTGCATTTATTGAAAAATAAAATCAAGTATCGATTTAATTTTAGATCATTAATTTTAGGACTTTTTATATTTTAAAATTAGTTTGTTCATGTTTGTAGTCCATTTTTTTTTCAATTTTGCAATACCAAAATGTAGCTAAGAAAAAGATAGAACCCACATTATTTAGTCACCATCTCCACGGATCGCCATTTTAGAGGGATAATTTTCCTTCTGCCTTGATGTGGACCTCGGAAACCATTTAAAAAAAAAAAACTGAGTGGTCTAGGCAGCCAGGTCATGTATAAAAGAGGTTGTGTATATAACAAAAAATTATTGCTTTTTTATTTATTTGTTATAGAAAATTCAGGGACATTTGAGTTATTCTTTGCGAGAGAGTTTCCTTTATCTCACATTTACATTCTATGGGACTCACACTATCCATTTGTCATTGGGAAGATGCTTCGCTCTTCATATTGCAACATTTGTGAAAAAAGGGTTCTAAGTAAACAGATCCTAATAGATTTATGACATGGAAGTGCATTTCAGAAACTCTAAATCCTTACTAGACAAATATTTCGAACAGTTAACATAGATTGTGACAACAATTTAGAAAAAAACATTTCCATTTCAATATGGAATGTGACTTGAAACTGAAAAAGTATTCTGTTACAGTGTATTAAGTGACATTTATACTACATTCATTCAGAAAAGGTATGCATTAAAACATTATTATTATTATCGAAGCTGGCTAATTTGAACATTCTTAATTCTAATTCATCAGAAATTTGATTTGTTTTTCTCTAGGCTCTTGAATATCCTATTAATATAATTTTAAAATATGTTATGTAAGACAGCTTTACTTTATTTAGTTTATCAAAGCTAAAAACACAAATTTTAATTATTTTAAATAAATTCATGAGTCAGTGCCATACCAAGAAATTAATTTTTTGTAAAGGTGTACGCATATATCGCCAGTACTATGAAAGAAGCAATTTCTTTAATTTAAATTTGGTAAAACCTAAATAATACTCTATATCAATCTTATCTTTCTTATTTAGAACTGTTAATTTTATCAAATTAAAACAATTAGAAAAGCAAAAGAACATTTAAGAAAAATAATGAAGATACCAGAACAAAAAATCTCTACTTGCCCGAATCGGTTGAGTCCAATATCACTGAAAAACAAATAAAATTCGTTTAATATTCGAAAAAAACTTACTTTACCACTAATCATTATTTAAAAAGTTAAGAAAAAGCATTTTATGCACATTAGTTTTTACAAAATAGTTGCTCATTGTTTTTGTTATTGCAAAATATGTAAGATTTTTTTTTTCACTTATAAATTTCCCACTTATATTCATTATATCCTCATAACTTCTAAACAGTGACAACTTATACCATAAAATTGGTGTCTAGGCAAGGTTGTCACTCAAATATGGAAAAAAAAAAATTCTCTTTTTTTTTTTCTTCCCCTGTACTCAAGATAAGAGAAAATACATGAATTGTGTTCTTGTGCTATTTATAATGGAATATGGTTTTAAGGAGTGGAAAAAGCAAGGAAAGAAAATAGCAGTGTAACATTATAACAGCATATAAAAGGAAGGTTTATATTTAATTTAAAAAAAAAATTATTTAAAATTTAGCAAGACAAAATTTATATATTAAGGGGGAGATATATTATTACCACTCATGCTCTTTAATTGTAAATCACACAAAATTAAGCACTCGGGTGAAATAAAACACAAAACTTTTTTTTTTAATCATTTAATAATCACTTGACAAGAAACATTACAAAACAAGATTTTATTTATTTACTTATTCATTCTTGCCAATTCAAGTAATTGGGCATCAATCTTTGCAGATTTTTCAGCCATCAGTTTCATGGCCCTAATCCATAAAAAATAAGGTACGAATTTCTGTATGACGTAACCCACATTTTTTGGTTATTTCACTTTCAGTAAACATACGTGAAAATATTTCCAATATGTCATTGAATAAATTAAAGAGCGAATGTGATGCAACAAGTTCTAATGTCCATTAGTATAAAAAAGACAGGATTTATAACTTTAGTGGTCAGTAGTTGAAAGAAATAAAGCTATTTATAAAGTTTCCAGTTTTTTTGTAAGCAATAGCATAGAAATCCTATAATACTTCCTTTTTAATTATCTAAATTGTTTGCTTATCTTACTGTACCAATATTTGCTTGGTATATCATTTAGCCTCTTTTTAAATCCATCTTAAAAAATTTGATGATGTATATTAGAAAGTAAAATTAAAATACAAATATCTGGATATTTAAAAAAGTTTTTATTTTTTATTAAATAAATTTGAATGTCAGAATTTTTTTATAATTGCATCAAAGCTGATTGTTTCTCACTAATTATTTTTTATTTTCATTAAATTCCTAATAAGAATATTGTAAGATACTGAAATTCCAGTGAATGGAATCATTTAAGTTATATAACATTTACCAAAAAAATTATATTTAAATTTTTCTTATAATTTCTATTAGTCATGAAATAATTCACATTATCATTTTATATTTGCACCTTTTTACATTGAAAAGTAATATATTATAATAACACTTTGCTCCTAAATATTGGGAGCAGCCAAGAGACTGGAAAAAACATAAAACTAGTGAAAGAGAATAACAGCTATTACTCAGAGTTTCATGCTCTAATTATGAATAAAGACAGAAATTTAAATGTAAAGAGTAGATTGATATAACTATAATTTCAAAAAAAGGCAAAGCCATTTTTTTTCAACTACTATGGTTAATATTTAAAGAATTTAATATTTAACTGACGATGAAATAAGACATAAGATATACTGACTATACACACTTCATTCAAAATGTTAGATATTATATGCTGTTATATTTGGTGAAACTATCTCTGCTATTTGCTGAGCTATAAATTTGTTATAAATCAAAACACTCAACTGGTTTTGCAGACACTGTTGAATCAATACATGACAGCTCAATCATGATATACAAGACATTGATATAGTCAGCCATAAGCTCTGTTGTCATAGACAATATTGTGAAAGTTTTGGAGCTCATTAAATTGCAGACAAATAATATACATTTAGAGCATCTATTTGCCAAAAGGCAACAAATTGTTCCAGTCGAATAATTCCCTTTGCCACAAGATCACAATCATATTTCTACAGTTTCAAAAACGTGATTTGGATTTAACATACATTGTTAGTTCATTGCTTTCCAAAATCTAATTCAAGTTGAGAATCTGGGTGATGTCATGGACTGCCTCCAAACTGACAATTTTATACTGTACTGAAAGACTTGTGTGCAGACATATGGATTCAGCTGTAAATAGAAGCTCACTGAATCTTATATATCCAAGCTATTGTGCAGTACAGAATTCATAATATTTTGGTTCTTCAGGGTATGTGCTGCATTTCAAAGCCCTCCCAACTAAAACAATCATTCAAAAGTTGTCATGGTTTTTTTTACATATTACTAAATTTAATTCCTGAACAGAAGCATAATAAAGAAATTTGACTAAGTATTTTAATAAAGTATATTTTATATTTACTATTCTTGCTCACTTTTACAAATCTAAAAAGAATTTAGATTTTGCAAAATTCAATAATGTTTTTACTTTTTTTTCTTTCTCCTTCTTTCTTTTTACGTTTCATAATTTCTTTTATTTAAATAAAATTTTGATAGTAATGACAGTATTTAATAAATTTTAAAAGAAACTTTAGATCAAAATTTTGTTGACCTTTTAAACTAAGTCTTGGAACAAGGCTGTAGATCTGAATTTGGAACTGCTAAGTGAAAGTATTCAACCCATCACTAAAATATATATGCTTATTCATGTTGAAATGATTTAAAGTTCGATGAAATCTTTCAGCTGGTCATTGCTAGGAAATAAATACTAACAGCTTAGCTAAAATGGGTTCATTTTATTACTTTAAAAAATTTCTTTTTCAGGGGAAGGGCAAATTTCTATACAAAAGGTTTTTTTACTTTCTTGGAAATTTTACCTCTATTACTATTTGTGTTGACTTGAACATTATTTCATTTATTTGGTATTATTATTTGATTGGCCAAATTTCAGACTGCCTTTTTTTACGACTGAAATGATATTGATTTTCTGATGAGCTATTCAATGAGCTATTTATCGAAGATCCCTGAAAATGTAAGACAGCCACTTTTTTCCTGTCAGTAAGATATATTAATATAATGACAAGACAATAGCAAGAGCTTGTATTGCTAATAAAAAAAAAATCAAGTACAAAGCAAGAATTTCATCAACTACGTTTTATACAGACAACTGACTTATTATCCAGCAGGATTATTTTTATTGTTTGTTTTTTTGACTGAAAAATAATTTGATATACAAAGCTAGAGGTTAATGTTTATTCCACTACTGAAATAAAAGATACATCTTAGCATAAAGGTTTATTCATTAGTCCATATCAATTATGTATTTTCACTTCATCTTAACATAAGTGAAAAATTGAAAGGATTAGCACCTGAATTAAAATATAAACAAAACTGGTGAAAGTGATGAAAAAAGTGAAAAGAATATAAAGGGGGGGGACAATATTTCTAAAATTTTCATCAAGTCTAACAAAATATAATTTAGACTAGACTATAGTTTTTCTGTCTACCTTGATTCCATTTTTTTTAACTAAATCCTTTTAATAATCAAACAATGCAAACATTTCAGATTTAAAATAATTTACTCAAATTTTTTATTAACCAATTATATTTTTACCAAAAAAAATTATTATTCTTTAAGACAATAATTTATTATTATTCTTTAAGACAATTTAATTAACAAAGGCAGAAAAAAAATTACAAAAAATAATATTAGTCTCAAGGTAATCAAATTTAATATATATATATATATAATCAAATTACAATACAGATCATTCAAAATCTGTAAGTAAATTTAAAAATTTTAAATTAATAAAATCTCTGATTATTATCATGATTCTATTATCACTGTATCAGTTCGAATTTGAACTATATCTCTTTATATATATCTTATTTTTTGGGTCATATTGTATTAGTTTAAAATTATTGAGCTGCACCAAAAGTAAATAAGTTATCATTTTTGAACATTTACCATAAAGTAATTTGGAAATAATAAAGAAATTATAACCTTGCAGACAACATTTTAAAAGTAGTAATACATTTTTCTGGGCATTATCTAAAATATATATATATAATTTAAAATATGGTAAATTCATTTCATTATTCATCCTATACTATTCCTTATCTACTGCCTCAGTTTCGTAATAAAGATTATTGGGTACTTATGTATTAATGCCACCGCAGCTACAGATTTGGCACAAAAATTTTAGGTGTAGCTTGGCGGTTTATAAGAGCCGCCAATCTACAAATCATAAAATAAAACACTTTATTTAAAATCAAAATAGTCAATCGGATCTCGGTGGAAAATGGGCCGATATTGAGTTTAATACAGATTCAAAACAGTCTCTATTTTCTTTCACCTGATGCTGTCGCCATATGGACTCTGCTAAATAAGATTCCAAATGATGTCTGGTTGTCCCCATATGTCTTTTGTTCCCCCATTTAGCACTGCCCCACATTCTCTCAAACGTTTATGTATTTTATTAAAAATGGCGTCAAAAATCAGCAAACAACACGGCAACAAGTAATCCAAAAGATAACCGCGATAACAACAGGATTGCTTTGTACGAACAGGATTGCTCTTAATTGGCATATTAGCGCAAAAACCGCCAAATCTGTAGCTACAGTGGCGTTACTACATAAGTACAGATTATTGTTACATATAGAAATAAAGACATGTAAAAATTAAATTAATTAATTTAAAACCATTTTATCACTTCAACTAAACAAACCAAATATTTCAAATAAGCTAAAACTATATTTAAAATTTTTAAAAATTTCAAACGGAAAAAGTATTTTATACATTGAAAAAGTATTTCTCATGTCTCACATTATTTTAAACTTTAATAAAAAATATATAAATAGTTGATATTTAAACAAACAACTAAACACTGGAATTTTTAAAGAAAATTAGCATTTGAAGTTTTCTCTTTCTTGAATTTTCCGATACACAGATTATGATAATTTTATTTTGACCAAAAGAATTAATGGTCATTATGGAAAAATTGTAAAAAAATAAGAAAAAATATCATTTACATTTCCTTATCTTTCTCCCTACAGTTATATTCTAAATAATTTCAATTATCTTATATTTTCCAGATTTTGTGAAATGGATCTACAAGCATTGTTTCAAGTTAAAATCTGGAAAACCTGTTGATTATAAAAAATCACAAATTAATACAAAATGGAAAAAAATGGAAGAAAAAAAGAACATTACAAATAAGTAATTTATTTGATACAGAGTTTAATTATAAAAATGTATAAAATATAGCTTAAAATACAATAAATATTATTCTATTAGATCCACAGCTAAATTTAATTCTAATACAAAAGTGATTATGCTATCCACAGCACTTTATAAATACAAATTATAACTATGAACTTTTAAATATGTTATTTTTTTCAAAAAATGTTAAATTATATTGTTTTAAAAAAATCAAGATACTCATGAACAGAATATTGCTTATTATGCTCCTGAATTGCACTGCTTCTATTTACTTCACAAATTTATCACAATAGGAAAAACATATTTGGAAAAATTCTCATATTTGTTACTAACTTATAAATTTATTTTTTAATTTCAATAACAGACACTTAAATTAAAAAATGCAAGATTTATTTTTCTAACGATTTTGATAAGGAAACATTTTTGATAACAAACCAAATATGAATGAGTTAATGCTTTTGTGAGCTTTAAATTAATTCTCACATTAATCACTCTTCCTTTAATTCAAAAACATTTTATTGATTTATTTAATGGTTCTCTATTTAAAATGGACTATTCTACATAATGACGATCAATATTTTATATAGAATTTCCAATTCAATTGTACATGAAAATTCGAAAATCTTATTTGAGACAAAAGAGCTAAACAATTTATATTACATCACAGAGTATAGGAAAAATATAAAATCGATTAAGTTGTAATTTTAAGACATTAAATTTGCCAAATGTATTGATATTTTTTTCTTGTTATATTAGCCAGTTAGGCAAATTATGATAGCTTTAGCTAGAATTTTTCCGGCTTGGGAAAAAAACTGGTATTTGATTCTCCTGTTTTACCAAAACTGCGATTCAACTTACTATGTTATCAATCTTCAACAGATTTCGGTATTTTATCAGCTACATTGTTTTCAAGAGAACAACAAACTTAAATTTTGGTTTCGATAAATCTCATGATTAGTTGAGCTGTAAAGTTCCTATTAATATATGGTGGTAAATGTAACCGTCATCCATATTAAATAAATTTTAAATATGAGTGCTCTCAAGTTAATTATAGATAATTCATTCAACAAAATCAACAGCAATTTTAATCTACCTTCAAGAATTGCAGGTATGTGATAATTCTCCCCCCCCCCTCCTAACTTAATTTTAAGTCAATGTTATCTAAGTCTTTCTACTTCTCAACTCTGAATGGTCACGTGAGAAATCGAAACTGAAACCTTACGCGGGAGTAAAGGAGTTTCTGGATATATATGTGTTTCCCCTATTTAGTTGTGGAGAGGGTAAGTTCTCTTCAGTTCTGATATATAACTGATGTAGTCATAATAATTGTGGTATTGAATGTTTCATATCAATAATTTGATTAACTTTCTATTATGCAATGACTAATCACTGAGATGTATAATCATCATAATCGATAAGAAAATGTATGCCTTGATAGATAGCTATAATATAACCATCCTATTTGTAATAATAGAAATATGCGGTAAAATCCTAGATGGGCCCACCTCTTGGCGACTTATTTGAAATCTCACCAAGTTGACTACTAATTGAATATTTCTTCTTCTTATTATTTTTCAATTAAAGAACGATACTTGAAGGCCAGAATAATAAATAAAATAAGATAAATATAATAAAAATAAATATAATAAATTAATAAAATAATTATTAAATAATAATAATAATAAATAAATAATAATAAAAATAAAATAAATAAAATGAAATAAATATAATGAAAAATAAAATAAAAATAAATAAAAAAAAATCCGACTAGGTTGCCTCATTGGCGAGGTTATGACCACTCGTTTGGCGAGAATACAAAAAGACGCCAAGAGGTTTGCTGTGCTAGGATAGGGGAATATGCTGATATGAAATTTTAATGGAAAGTTAAATATTAATCAATCATTCACTGACCCACTTCTGATGATATGCATTTATCAATAGTCGCGGATTTTGACAGCATAAGATCTAATGGTGTTGAACTATAAGATTCTTCATAAGTAAAGAAAGTAATATGAACTGCATTTATTTGGATTTTAAATCTAGGGTTTTTATCTTTTTTATTTTATTTTTTTTGTAAGATTTGTTATATAATTCAATGGCAGTTTTTTATGTTTATTTTTAACGCATCATAACTTTTAAATAACAATGATTTTTTTAACAAATGATTTTATTTTATCGAATTTTGTATTTCATACATATACAAGGTGATCGATAGTCATTTTAAAACCTTTAAATTCAAAACGCCATTTTGCATAGGCAGAAAAGTAATGTATCGCTGTAGTAAAAGGACTATGCTAAATCTATTGTAATTGATTGCAGCGCTTCTAGTGTCGAATTAAGGAAATTACAAAAGAAATGCAAAAAATAATACCATACAATATCATAAAAGTTATAGAAAACATTCCGTAGTATTTATCTGTAAAATTAGTGTGGATAAATTATGAAATGTCTGCGACTTGAAAAAAGATACAACCAAAATTGAAAAATGTGTTTTCCGGTTAGTAATGAGAAAGTGAATAAAAATTAAAAATATATATAAGTATAAAAAACACATCCAGGAAGTGGATCTGAGGATACATTTTTCAGTTTGTGGACGAACCCTTTTTCATAATTTTAATCGTAAATCTGAGCTCCAGTTTTATGGAAAAATCCTTCTTTATCTTGCACTTTTATTATGGAATATTTTCTATGGTATATCCATTCGGCAGATCTCCTTTTTTTTTTTTGTAACTTTTTTTTGGTGCATGGGGCTCTTTAACCTGCTTCAATTAATTCAGCATAGGCATACAATACTTGTCTGGCCATACGTTACGCTACTTTGAATTGAATGATCTTAAAAGGACTTTACTTATCAACCTTTATATATGCAGTCGTATATCCGCTATGAATTGGTTGAATTTCTTTATCTTGGGTATATATGTACATTATCGACTAGATAAAAAAAAGATATAATATTTTGCTATCCTTTATTTTTATTTTTTATTCTAAACAAAAAGAATGAAATGACAACTGTTTCTTTCACTCTAAATTGAATAGCTATTATAATGTTCAAATATTCGAAATTTTTATTAAATAAAAACAAGAGTTTAAAAGAAATTGATCTTACTAAATGTGTTGTTCTTATTTTTCTATTTAACTTTAAAGAAATGAAATTTACTTATTTGAACAAGTTGGAATGCTCTTCCTAAAGTAAGTAAAGAAAAACATATATATATATATTATGGTTACCTTTTTTTTAATCGATTTAATTCGAAATTATTTAACACAAAACTGCAATTTCAATATCAATATTTCATACCAAATTTCAGTTATTAAATTGTTGCGTTTTTTAAGTAATCACGTTTACATGAATGCAAAAGTGCATACCAACTAATGGCCAATTCTTTGATGGATTTTATTCAAAATTTTATAAATATCTACAATTTGGAGGCTAAAACCTGTATATCAAATTTCATTTACCTTAACCTGTCTGTTGTTTAGTTATTACATTTATAATGCATGCAAAAATACACACTGACAAACGGTCAGTTTAATATAAAAAAATGATATGGATCCACACTTTAGGTGCTGAATTTGAACCAGATTTTATTCATATAGCTCTTTATGTTTTGTAGTTATCGTGTTCATTTTTACTCGCACTGACTCTCCTTGGATTTTGTTCAAAATTTCATAGAAATCTAAAATTTGGTTCTTGGATCACACACCAGATTTCACTCATGTAGCTCAAAGCAATTTTATATATATATATATCATGTTTACTGACAGAATGATAGACAGAGCTCTCAAAATATGCTTTCCTGAGTTAAAAAAGATTGAAACGTGAGATTCGTTCAGTTGTCAAGTAAATTACAATGTTTTGTCTTTGTATAAAAGTATGTAAAAATGATCTGGAATTCATAAATCACTACATTTTTTTTTATCTAATATAATAAATTTTATTATAAATATAGGATTATCAAGGGAAAATAAAACTGAAGAAAGCCTTTGACGGGGGGTTGCTTTATGGTTTTATTTTGCAATATCTTTAAAAATGGGAGGGGGGAGTAAAATGGGTAACAGGCAATCATTTATGACTTATCGAAGGATCATGAACTTTCAATGAAAAGAATTGTTATAAGCGGCACAGTGGTTGGGGTTGGAGGACTCCGTCGCAGGTTTTCTCCATAGAGCTGATATATAAATGGAGCGAGTTAGTCGCTTGTTTCTTATTTAAACAAGTGTACCCAACATGAGTCACTTGATTTAGGGAAAATCTGGGAGTAAAAATACCTTTTTTGGCGCCATATCGCAAATCTTGGCATACTCAAAAAGTGCCGCGCAACCTTTTGCTTCCCGGCATTGGGTCCGGTCGGTTTTCATTTCCGGTTAACATTTCCTAAACAGTTTTATATATATATATATACATATATATTCTCATTTTTTGAAAACTAAGCAAACTGGTTTCGAAAATAATGTTTTCTTTTTCACATCAGTAGTCGAGTTTATTAATT
Source organism: Argiope bruennichi (assembly GCF_947563725.1). Classification (NCBI taxonomy): domain Eukaryota; kingdom Metazoa; phylum Arthropoda; class Arachnida; order Araneae; family Araneidae; genus Argiope; species Argiope bruennichi. The sequence continues at coordinate 53,913,620 of NC_079156.1, forward strand.
TAAATCATGTTTTGTTTTTTACTCTGTTTTTGTCCATTAATTAAAAGTGATTTTCTTCTTAAGTAAACATTTTATTTCTTTTCTTTTCTTAAAATCATCTTAAAATTTTACATTACATGTTCAAATACTTTCTATCATTATCTCAAACAGATAAAAAAAAACTTTTATAAAAGTGACAAGTCTTTTTTTTTTTTTTTCTTTTTCCAAAATACTTTCCATATGCATATATTTTATTATATGTTATTAGAGATGGAAATTATAGAATTTTAAACTACATATAATAGACGTCTTTTACGATTTTATTTATTATTGCAGTTATTTTTCAAAGTTTAAAACAGGTAGGAAATCTTTTCTAATATCATTTATCTGTTGATTCTTTGTATAAAAAGAAATACCCGTAAAAACTACTTTAGTATCCCAGTTAAAAAATAAAAAATTAAAAGAATTGATGAGAGATTACTTAATTATTTTCGATAAGAGAAAATTCTTAATTATCATAATTTTAAATATTTATTCTGAAGACTTCATTTTAGTAATTTTAGTGACTGGAGCCATACAATAATTTTTTTTAAAAAAGAAATTCAACAAATCTTTTATTAATCTAATTCAGTTAAAGCTACTTTGTTGTTATTTATTATTTGAATGGAGATGTAAATCTAATTTTAGGCAGTTAATTTTATAAAAATTAAAATTAGTTAACAGTTGTAAATATATTCTTGTATATTTGTTTTATAAACATCTGGGTGAGTATCATATTTAAATCAATTTCTTTAAAAATAAAAATTGCAATTATTGCCCAATTGATCTTTATTAAAACAACTTCTGATGAAAGCAATTAAACGATTTTCTATTCTTTATTCCAGTTTTTTTACAGAATAAAAATTTAAAAAAAAAATAGTTTAGGGCATGGATGAGCAATAAAATGTGTATCAAATAGCAAGATCTTGACTCTTATTTTGTCAAGTTTTTATATTCATTGAAAAATGATATAATTCTAAATTATGATATAAACCTTAGACAGAAACATGTACAGTAGACTCCCGATTATCCGCGGGCGGGTTATCCGTGCCTACCGCACAAAGGTTTTTTTGACTGATTTCTTCAAAATGGTGTTTTACAGTTATGCTTTTGTAATTACATAATACATTACAGTATTAAAACAGTACATATGTATTAATTTTTCTGTCTATCCTTGAAACCTCTCGTAAGTACAAAGCACTTTTCTGTTTTCATTAACAAAATGCATTTTATGTTAGTTTTGAGTGATATACTAAAATATTAAGCGTTAGTTGAACATTTTCTGCTGTTTATTTTACGTTTTTATTGTACATAAAACGATTTTTCAAAGTTGGAATGACTGTTTTCTCTTTTGCTATACCCGTTTTTAGCTTTTTTCGGATTATCCGCGATTTTTGTTATCCGCGGCGGCCGCGCCACCCAATTCCGCGGATAATCGGGAGTGTACTGTATTATCAAATTCAAGTACAATAATGTTCAGTTAAAAAATACAGTGTATTTGGTGTAACCCATAAACAAATTTTCTGTGATTAAATAAAGCTTAAGATTCAGTTGAGGAAATTTTTCTTTTAATAAAAAGAACCACAAACTATCACACTAAATCACTGTTAATAAAAAGAAAATAATATCTTGTTTTAAATTCAAAATTCTCCACTAATAATGGCTTATGATACAAACATAAATGATTCAAATATTTACATTCAAATTAGGAGCATTAATTAAAACAATAATTAAGAGCTGCCCTGAAAAAGGAAATAGATTCCAACAAATGATTTTTAAAAACTATAATTAATATCGACGATTTCGCTGGGGAAAAAAAAACAATAAATTCCAACTCAAATAAGTGATAATAATATTAAAATGTAAATATTTATTTTCCTTTAAATAAAATAGTTTTCGTATTAATGCTACGACACTTGTTTTTTTTTTTTTTTTTTTTTTTGTAACTCTTGTGTTTGCATGTTTGTTCAAAGCATTAAATATTCCCTTTGAAGTAGCTGAGCTTAAAAAGATCAAGTTGGATAATATGAGCCTATTCATTATATTTCTGGCTCTTTATGTCAGAAATTTGGCTTACCCTAATTTCCTATTCTGCTATATGGCAGATTTTTAAAACATCTTCAGAGGAATAAATTAAACCTCCTCTATCTTTCCTCTGTGACAGCCTGCACTCGTACTTACGTTTTCCTGCTATAAGATCAAGTGGGGAATCCACTTGTAGGTCAGAGTAGACTTTATTATCTTTTATTAATACTGTGATACATTGTGAGCATTTCACAGTTTTAGCTGAATTTCGAATTAAAAATCCAGCAATGTGAGATGAAACGTCACATACATAGTAATAGTATTTCTGTAATATTATCATCTTCGTCTACATCTCTAAATTTACATCATAATTGATAGATTTGCTGTACACATTAACCGCTGATGAAATTTTTAATATAGAACTATCATCCTGAGCAATACAGTTTTCATTTGTGCCACTTATATCCACATGGCACAAAAGCCTTATATAAGCAGCCTGAAACTGTTTACAAGTGGGATTATTATTATAGCCGTCTTTACTTCTGATGGCAGAAAAAAACATTTCCAGATGGTCTTGTGAAAACTTGTAAGTCATCAAAAAACTCATTGTACCATTTGGTTTTATAATTAAATTTTGAAAGAGTGAGGAAATGCTGTGTAAACAAATAAAAAAAAACCATGAAACCCAGCTCTCCGGTTGCTTTCCAAGATTAGAGGTCCATTAGGAGAAGTTTTCAGTTCTTCAATGTATAGCTCTGCCTTTTCCATAAAGATATAGAACTCTTCTTGAGCGTTTTGGGATAGAGGTCTCTTAAAACCTCTTCCTAGTAAATTTCTTGAATTGAAAAGATCAAAAATTGTCATTAAAAAGACTTCACCAACTTTGTTGTGGCCTCAGCGCCTCGAGAGTCTAGATGCTTCAGATCCTCTTCACAGTATTCCAGAGCATCGGCAATACTGTTACTTAATGTTTGGGCTGCAAGACGCACCTTCAGTGTTTACCTGTGCCATTCTATATGGGCCCGTCGGAGTTTCGTACCTGCCAATAAGTTATGCTCATTTTCTAATCTTTCAATAAATTTCCACTCTATGAATCCATCAGTTGGATGCCAAATTGACTGCTTTGACCCAAACATATTTCTTACTAGTTTCAGCATAAGACTAGGATCGAGCAAATTTAAAACATCTTTTTTTTTTTTTTTTGTAACAGGATGCGAAAAATGAAGGCCGCATATTGGCAACATCCAAATCCGTACCTAGTATCTTTGCCGTTGCTAAATTTACACTAGTCCCATCAAAAGTCACACTTGCAACTTTCATACCACTATGTTCAACGAATTCAAGACTTTTTTGATTAAATTTGCTCTTTCAGCAGAAGTCAACCCGTCTATAAAAAAAAATACCCGATTGGTATTTTCCAATTGCCATTTAAACAATTTAGCATAAAGACCAAAGCTTCCGTAGCTTCTGGAATCAAGACCAGTTCCATAAAATACGTAACCACTAAATTTATGGCCATCCCATTCGATATTCTCGACAAGCACATCAAAATCGTCTAAAAATCATCCAATCGTCTTAAAACTCGTCTAAAAAATGCTATTCAGGATGGATACCAGAAACGGTAACAAATAGCTGTTAGAAAATGAAAAAAAAAAAAAAAAAAAGCGACAAATCGCGTTAACATTTTTCAATTTGGGTGACCGTATATTAATTTTAAGTGTAGCCGTATCGTTATGACTTCCATATGGAAATTAATATTTTTTAAAGCAGTTATCTTACAAAAAAATTATCTCTGTCTTCGGACTCAAAAAATTGAACTTTTTAATGATATCAATTTTATTTCTGCACAATTTTCTCCTTAAAAGAAATAATATCTTCAATTCAATGTGATACATTATTTGAAAAAATATTTTTTAAATGCTATGAAGGAATTCAAATTATACATCAAACGATTCAATCGCGTGTTTTTACCAGTCATTATCTGAATAGTAGGATTCTCACTTCCGCTTTTATTTCGTAATATAGATACTTTTTAATTTGCAGTATACTGATTAAATTCATATTTTTCAGTCGTTTCAAATAACGAATTAATCATTTAAGAACCTAAAAAAGCGATAAACTGGGCGAACGAACTGGTCGCTGATGGCGGCTAGTTTATTTAAGAGTAAGTTATTTCTTATAGAAAAGAACTAGCATTATGATATAATTCCTTAATACAATACCAAGAATATCAAATGCAGTTTCTCAAAAATCAGTACTTGATTTTTTTAATTCCGTTTTTTTTTTTTTTTTTTTTTTTAATTTTAGTTATGAATGGCAATAAAAATTACTCTCGGAGAAGGGAAAATGGAAACCAGAGTTCTGCAGATCATTATGAACCACCCCGTGCAGTTGATGTATATTCTCCATCGAGCAGTAGATTAAATTGCCAAAGAATGGCTGATCCATTTGAAAGAGAAAAGCAGGATTATCAATATGAAAGAGAAGAAAACATTCGCATAAGATCCTTCTGCGAAGGCCGGGAATCAAAAACTGAAAGGGAACCATTTCAGACGATTCATGATCAAAGAGCTTATGCAAATCGTCAGAATCAGCAAAGAGGCCGTGTGAATCAAAGACGCAATAACAGAGGTAATTTCGGAGGGAGAAGAAATAGTTTTAATAGACCAAGATCTGATACTGAAAGTGTTTCATCATGCGATTCACGTTCCCAGATTCCCCAAGGCCCTATGAATCAAAGGCGTAATGACAGAGGTAATTCTGGTGGAAGAAGAAACAATTTTAATAGAACTCAATCAAGATCTTCTGATTCCGAAAGTGTTTCATCATGTGATTCACATTCACGATTTCCGAAGTCAAATGTCGGTTTCAGTATCTCAAACAAGAATCCATCACATTGTCACTCTGCTTCCGATACATCTGAACTGTTTTCCCATTACTCCAACACTCAAAAAGACAAGAATGCCGATGCAGATCCTGTTAAGGTGAATGATTTTTCTTCTGAGAATTTTAATTCAATGCTCACTTCTCGAGGTACCGAACATACTAATTTCGATCATTTACCAAGGAACAACAGTCAGTTTGATATGAATTATGATGCAGCAAATCTAAATGCAAAAAGTTCCAGAAATATGCTAAACGAATATAAAAATTATTTAAAGCAATTAGATCCGGCACAAGTAATTATGGAGTGCAGGCAGCAAGTTGAGGATGATGCTAAAGAATCTATTGCTAAATGTCTAACAAAAATTAGGGAGATATCTTCACAAAATCATGGTTCTATGTTAAAATTGCACTTAGAGAATTTACTCCAACAACAAAATCAGTTTGAGGATTACATAGCTAAAGTTAAGGGACAGCTACCCTTATTATTTTCTTCCACTAAGCAAGACCTTCTAGAGAACTGTGAAAAAATTGTGAAAGATGTTAAAAAAGAATGTAACATGTTTAATAGATCTCTACCTGCATATGCCTACAAAGGATCTATATTAAAAAAAATACTTGATAATCAAGTTACCATTATTAGTTCTGATTCTGCATACTTTCTTAACATTCTCCTGCCAATTTTTATTAAAAGTGAATTTCCTGATCATCATTTATTTTGTTCTGAACCTTGTCAGGTATTAACTGAAAATTTAAGAAAGAATGTCTTTCAACTTCTGTATGACAAGACTCAAACGGATGAAATCGATGAAATAAAATTTAAAAATGAAATGAATTTTGTGACTGTTGATGAGATGCTAAATTTGTTTATTGATGATTATACTTTTAAAGAGAAGAAAAATTTTGCCATTTTGAATTTGTCATTGAAAAGATCATTGAATCAAGATATTGTCTTGTCTTATCTAAAAGATATTTTACTAGAAAATGAGCATTTAAGATTAGTTTTAACAACAACAGTTTATGACAATATTTATAAATATGAAAAGTATTTTTTAAATAAAATTAATGTTGCAACATTCAAAATGCCTTCGTTGACTCTCCCTGTTAAAATATTTTGGAAAAATTCTGCTCTTCAACCAACTGATGATTATATTAATGAAGTTGCTAAAACAGTGCTTTCCATTCATATCTTGAATGATTTTGGAGATGTGATGGCATTTCTCCCTACTAGTGCTGATACAAAATCTGCATCAACTGAAATTAATAAAAAATTATGCGATTTGCAATTTAATGATTTGAAATGCGAAATATTAAATGAAAATAGCCCTCAAAAACCTTGTTTAGAATTATTTAATAAAAGACCTTCTGGCAAGAGAACAGTATTTTTAGTCACTGACTGTAGCGAAATGCTTGTTTTTCCTTCTGTTCGTTATATTGTGGATTGTGGCTTACGAAAAGAATACATATTTGATAGTGATAAAAAGATGGATGTGTTATCTACAACATTCATTTCTCGCAGTAAATCGAAACTTCGTAAAAGCTTGGCTGGATCTTTTGGTACTGGTTTTTGTTATCGTTTGTATAGCAAAGAAGATTATCTAGAAATGCCTCATAATGAATATCCAGAAATTTTAACTATCAATCCATTTAATAGTATGATAAAAATCTTTCAGTATAGACCAGATACTGCAACCACTGTAGAATTTGTAGAGTCCTTGCCTGAGAGTACTAAAGAAAGTGCTTTAGAATTATTAAAAAAATATAATGCTATTAAAGATAATACTCTGACAGATTTGGGGAAAGATATTGTAAAATTGCCTTTTCCTGCAAAGTACTCAAAACTTGTCTTATTGGGTATCCATTGGGGTTTAGCTTATGAAGCTGTTATTCTTGTTGCATTTTTTTCTGTAAAAGGTAGAGTCTTTCAGTTTTCTACTGATATCGATCGACAAAGAGAGATAGACGCTGTGAAACTGAGCCTTGTCCAACATGATAGTGATACTCTCTCTTATCTCTACATTTATAAAATGTGGTTGGATAGCAAATGTAGTGAAGTTTGGTGTGAAAAGCACTATATTAATTACAATACGCTAAATAACGTGCATGCGAAAGTAAATGAAATATGTCAGATTGTTGGAGAATCTTTAAAGGAAAATATAAATCAAGAATTTGTAAACACCGGAAAGAGTTCTGCAATATCTTTGTTAGAAATGCTTTTTGATTGCTTTTTAGAGAATCTTTGTGTTTTCACTGGTCATTACAGAAGCGGATATCGAGTGTTATCTTCACATTGTATTGCTTTTCTTCACCCTTCTTCCATTATCTGCCAGATGGAAAATTTGCCACAATTTATAATTTTTGATCACATGCTTTCCACGAATAGAGAGTTCCTAATGTCTATAACTTCAATACCTCCTGATTTCATCACGAAAGCTATGGCTGAGCATCAAATTGATTTTGATTACTCGGATATGTTTGAAAAATCTTTAGTTCCAAGGATTATTGAACCTGTTGGGGAACGAATGATAAAACAAGTTCTGTTGGGCAAGAAAGGAAAAAAGTTAAAAGCAATCGAAGCTCACATTAAGTCATTGTTGTCGACTGAATCGCTAGTTATTGAACCAGTTGCTGAAAAAGGACAGGTTTTAATATATGCTTTAAAGGATCAGATTGATGAAGCATTTACGTTGCTGGATAATATATTAAAACAGCAATTTCAAGATCTTGTTAACTTAGAGCAGATTCATATTCTGGAAATGAAGAGAGGACAAATTGTAATACCTATTGAAATGAAATGGCTTAGAGGGGGACAAGTTGCCTCTCTAAAAATTGGAAATAATTCCCAGGGCATAGTTAATAATGCAAGTGACACTGAGACTGAAGAAAATCCACCTGATCAGCAGCCCTGCGTTATTCAACAATCCATTAATGTAACTTGGATTAGACGTCCTTGCAACGGTAAAGGTTTTGTGACCTTCCGTAATGAAGACTTTATGAGAGCTCGTAAATTGTCAATGAGAAGCTTTCGTATATTTGATTCTAATATGTTTGTACAAGTTAGTAGGAATGAAAAGAATCAATTATATATTACTGGAATACCTGAAGAAGCTGAACCTTTTGACTTACAAACATTTTTTTCTGATTTATTACCTGATGTAAAGCCTATTGAAATTGAACTGAAGTATTCAGCTCCATTTGAAACCTCTAAAGAAGATTTACAAGAAATCGAGAATAGGCTCAAAGAAATTTGCTATAAGTTTTCAAATCTTTCCAATTTTGAAGTAGTTATACCTCCTCCTACACCAACGGCTACTATTATGGAAGCCTTCATAAACGTTAAAGATAAAGAAGATATTGAATTAGCTATTGAAAATCTATCAAATTGCAAGATTGGCAATGCGAAATTGGTATGTAAACCTGTATACCACTCAATAATTAAATGTAGTTTAAAAATATCCGAGGCCTTAAAACCCCGGTTTAAGCAAACTTTGATTGAATTTCAGAACAAATTAAAAGAAAAGTTTGTATGTAAGGAACTTTTTGAATTTACTATAAGTCAAACATCAGATGATTTAGTTGTTATCAAAATGTTATCAAATAAGCAAGAAATTTTGTTAATGCTACAACGAGTCATTAATCAATTATTAGAAGGAGAAATACTGAATAAGAGTTTCAGTTCCAAGCTGAACAAGATATTCTGCCATGGTGGTCACTTGTGGCTAAGAAGCTTTGAGAAAACATCTAACATTCTTATTATTGAAGATTATAATAATAAAACTCTTAGACTGTATGGATCCAAAGAAAATTGTCACAACTGTAAGCAGAGAATCCTACAATTCTTAGAGGATCGAGAAAATGAAGCAATGGTAGTAATTCCACTATCTGGCCAGAGGAAGCTTTTGAAAGAAATAATAAAGAAATATGGAGCTAATCTTGAGAAGTTTATTGAATCTTGCGAGTTACAAACTGCTGTGTTGGACATCAAGTCATGCTCTATTTCTTTACATGGAAGTCAAGATAGCATTGAAAAGGTAAACGCTTTATTCTTTGATAAATTAAAAAAAATTATTAAATTTTCCTTGTCCTTATATTGCTTAATTAATGCGTTCAGGCTGCAGGCTGTTTAAAAGAATTAGCTACTGGATTGCATTCAAGTGATTCATCTGAGGTTATGTCCAGTGCAGAAAAATGTCCCTTGTGTCTTTGCCCGGCTTTCAATTTGACATTTCGATTGGAATCATGTGGGCATTTGTATTGCAGTGAATGTATTGAAGGACTAATGGAACAAGCAGAATTTCCTCTTCGTTGCTGTGCCGAGGTTTGTAATTTTCTGTATTTTAGGTTTGTATGAAATCTTGCATCACAAGTGAAGGGGGAAAATATTCTTTTCTTATCAAAATATTTCTAAATAACCAGAGAAATGTAGTTTTATGTATTCGATGAAGACAATTTTTTTTAATATTTAGATTTTTAATTATTTAATTTTCATTATGAAGATTTTTGTGTTGTCTAAATGTTATATTTAAATTCTATAGATTTAACTGCATGCTACCATAATTCCGTCTGATTAAGACATCAAAACTGTTATTTTAATTGTTGATTTAATTGCATATGTTCTGTTTATTGTGTATCTGTTACTTTGTAATGCATACTAATTTCATGACATATTAGAAACATAAGTGTCCGAGTCATCTATCTTCTAAATTTCGCAATATTTTAATATTAATATTCTTCAAATTTTTGTAATTACTTTCTCTTATATGTAGCATACAGAAGGTATAGTAGTAGTCAAAAAATTGGAACTCCAAATTTTGACGTATCTCCACGTTTCAGACGTCCTCAAGTTCGGAAAACGCATTTTTTGGAAAATGTCCGTCCATCTATCTGTCTTGTGACAAAGATAACTCTAAAAGTCTTTGAACTAGACTGTTGAAATTTGGTATACTGTCTTTACACCAAATTTGCATAATTCAATCAATTTTAAGTAAAATCTTTTCAATTGAAGACCTTCTGTGTAACTGTTCGAGAATAAGTTACGAGTTGATGGTGTGACTGTCTGTATTTCAATAATATGTAAACACGATAATTCAAAAACTCAATGACTTTAATATATCAAATTTGGTATGAGAATTTGTGACTACAAGTGCAGATTTGTGTTAAAATTTTGTTTCAATTACCTGCGAAAAATGTGTCTAAGATACAAATTCGATTTTTAGATACAATTAACTCATGCCAGGGATTAATAGACAAAGTACTCGCCTAGGATGACAAGATAGATTCAGTAAAAATTCTAAATTCATACCAAAAGTTAATATTTCATAACTATTGTTCGGCAATGCCATGTAAGGCGTTCTTTGGCATGACAAGTTTATTAGAGAATATGCGAAAAATTTTTGGAGACACTCTCGTTTGTTCGTTTTGTAAACTACACAAATATTAAGCAGATTTTTTTTTCTTTAATTCTCAACAATGAAAAAAAAACTCACGCGATTAATTATTTGTTATTGTTGTTTCTAATGGCATTTGTCATAGACAAGCCCACTAACTATCTGCTTGTGCGTCTCTTATTTTTCAGTAGCGCCATCTAGGGCCAAGAGTACTACTTAGCTACGCACACGTCACAACCCTTTTTACGGGGCGGATTTCATTCGCTCATCCACAAATCGTAATTTAGACCTGAATCAGAGAACGATCACCCCTGATCCAGTACCCCCAGTGGTATTACTCTCGGCATGGGGGACTTTCCGACCACGACAGAATTATATGTGCGCCAGCCACCACACACACGGAGAGTCTTCAGCCATCGGGTTTCGAACTCGCAGTCCAAGGGACGCAAATCCAACGCCCTACCAACCAGGCTGTCCCAGCCCTTAATTACTTGTGAAACAATGAAAACATTTTGAATTTTTTTGCAACATTGGACAGAAATGTTCAAAATTGCGGGAAATATAAGTTGTTGTTTCTTATGACACTTGCCACAGACAAGCCCGTTGTTACGAAGACAGCGATTTTAAGCCGGAGGGGGTCTCTTGTTTTTATAGTTGCGCCAACTAGGGCCAAGACTTTCCTACTCACGCATCACTCATTCGCTTGCACAACCCCTTTTTACGGGATGGCACATTCACTAATCTCATAGATAGAACAGTGGAAGAACAGCCATGCAAAAACCGGGACTCGAACCCGGGACGCCCAGATCACGGGAAAGACGCGCTGCCCCTATGCCAGGAAGCCGGCGCGGGAAATATAAGTAGGAGCGACCACACCAAACTTTCTCTCTTACTCTCTGATAAAGATATAAACCTCTTGCCCTTATAAAATTGTCGACCTTGGATAAGGCCGCGAATCCTTGCTTGCCATAAGCGATCAATAATTACAAAATATTAATCTTTGGCATAAATTTAGCGCTTTTACTGACTCTGTCGTATGATTCTTTTCGAATTTTTTGGCGATTAATCCCTGTCATTTAGCAATAGGTACCCGAAAATCGAATTTATATTTTAGATGCGTTGTTTCTAACCGATTGAAACCAAAATTTAACACTGAGCTATAGTTGTAGGCATAAAACCACATACCAATTTCATCTATTTAAGTTACAGTGTTTTTGAGTTTTCGTGTTTACATGCTTGTGAAAGTACAGATCGAAAAGAAAGTGAATTCTTTGATGGACTTGATTCCAAATTTGGTAGATATCTGCATTTTAAATGTTAAATTTCTCAACCAAATTTTGCCCATCCAGTTCTATTCGTTTTGTAATTATCCTGTTAACTTTTATTCGGAAAACTGGACAGGCAGATTTCCTTAGAATGGATTTCTTTCAGAATTTGATAAAAAAATCTACAGATGTGGTATATTCCAAATTTCATCAGTCTAACTCAAAACTCATTTGTGTTATTTTTATTTAGACAAACATAGAGATAATGCCAAAAATGTGTTTTTCGAACTTGGGGTGGTCTAAAATGGGAATATACGTCAAATTCTCCAGTTCGAATTTTCTTAATTATTACAATACTCTCTGTACTTCGTATGTTTGTTTAACCATGATTTTTTTTTAAATAGGAATTTAGAAAAGAGAATCGTTTGGTATTAAAATATTATAGAATAATTTTTGCAATGTCTTAAAGAATTATTCAATAAAAATTTTCTAATTCATCATAAAATTCAATTTTTAGTTTTTTTTTCTCAATAGAATTAAAATGATATAAATAATAATATTTTATTTTGTTCCAGTCAATAAATTTTTTTTAGAAAAATTATAATGTCTAAATTTTATACTGTTTTTTTTTAATCAGTTCCAAGACATCATGGCACTATTAAAAGTGTAAATATCCGGTTCACCTATCTTCAAAATTTCACAATATTAGAATTTCATTTTTGATACATTCCGTAAATTACACGATTAGATAGAAAAGAATGGAAGCGATTTGAACTTCAGAGCAACAATGTAATATATTGTTGAAAATTAAGCACAAAAAAAAATTTAAAAATTGCCGAAATACTGGAATTTGTATAAAAAAAAAAGATAATTTTTAAAATTTTGAACCAATGTAAAATTTAATTTTTGTCGGTAATATTTTGGGAAATTATCGTAATTATAAAAATTTAGCTTAATTTTTAATCAATTAAAATTACAATAAAATCGACCCGGTGCACATTCCCTACCACCAAGTTGCGCAGGTGCCAAATTTGATAGCGGTAGTTCAAATAGTTTGGCGTAGAGCGCCAGCACGCAAACAAACGTTCATCTTTATTATTAACTTGCCGCCTTTGGCGACTACATGATTCGCCTAGATTAATTCTCGCTGAAACTTTTAAATTAAATATTTTATATAACATGGTCTCTTAATGCCTTCTTCTGCAAAATATTTTTATGCTTCAAATTTTGATAGTCATATAATTCATACAATTGTAGAAGTCTTAAGTCGTTCTGTTCATTGTACGATGTATTTCTTTAATTTTCTGTCGTTTTTGTAATATAGGAATTTTAAATTACACTGGAAGTAATTAATCTTCAATTAATACAAAACTTTTTTTTTAATGAGACTAAACATGTTTTTTTTTTTTAAATATGGATGTTAAAGGCATTGAAATCTTACGTGCGCTACAGAATAATTATCGTAATTTATGCAATACCTCAAAAAAATTATTGGATAAAAAGTTCTCTGATTCACCTTAAAATTCAGTTTTTAGTTTTACTTTCAAAAGAATTTGAATGACTTAAATAATGTTTTATTTTGTTTCAGTCAATAAACGTACTTCAAAAAATTATGAAACGATGAATTTTAATTCTGTTGAAACGATGTTAAGTTCATTTTTGTGCGATGATATTTTCTGAAGTTATCGCGAAAAAACACCAAAATTCAGCTTAGGTTTTAATCGATTAATATTGTAATTAAAATTTCAAAAAACAATCGAACCGGAATGCACTTTCTCAATCTCCAAGGTATACATGTGGCCAAATTTTGTAGCTATAGGTCAAACGGTCTGGCATTAAGAGCGTCAACACACATACACACATTCATCTTTATTATTAATATAGATATAGATTGTTATTATTATTATTTGCATAATTTTTGATGATAGATTTTATTATGTGGCTGAAATGAAAAACACTTTCATTGTATCATGTTTTCCATTCTTGAACACTGAGGAAGAAGATATCTATTTAATACCTGTGTATCTTACATAAGGAATAAGAAAATGAAGTTACTGTGATGCGAAAAGTTAGATAAATGAATTAGATAATTCCACTTTTAATAGAACAATGATATCATGGGACTAGGAATAATACTAATAAAAATAGATTTATTTCATCATTATGTTTCGTTCATTCTCATAATGAGAAACTTTTTGTTCAGTTGTTATTCTTGGAAGCATGTAATAATATCCACCATTGTCATGAAATTGTGTAATTTAAGAGTATGCTGAAACAAAATACATTTGATAGGAATATTTTTCTGACTCATCAGTGCGGAATTTTTTTTTTATGTATTGTTACGTAACATTAATTCGTAAATCAACGACAAGTGCAGTGGATGTGGGACGAAACATTCCAATGGGCTCTGTGATAAATAACAACGCCTAATTCTATGGGAAATACATATACTGAAGTGTACACAAGAATATCACTTGTAAAAGGAAGCATCAAATCGATATTAAATTATTGTAATAATTCTAAGTAATCTGAGAGAACTTGTGGGTTAGTGCTGGTTTCAATTACCTAACCTACAAATTTGCCTGCCTAATTTAAAATATGCCAGAGCTAAGAAAACAAGGTTTAAGTTAAAGAAAATTTAATTACAACATATTTACAAGACTTTGTACAATTGCAAGATTAGTGAAACACGCTTAAAGATTAAGTCAGAATCGTTCCGGTCGCGGCAGTGTTTTTTTTTCTCTTGCTTCGGTGGTTTAAAAATAGACTGAAGGAGTCGTTCATTTGCATACTTGCCGAGATCAAAAATAACCGCCAAGCGGCACTGTCAATTTGATTTGAACCTCGTGGCAAATGTCAGTTTGTAGTTGCACTTTGTAGTACCGCTTCAGCATTGTCAATTTGAACCTCGTGGCAAATGTCAGTTTTAGTTTCACTTTGTAGCACCGCTACAAACTCACTTAACTATTTGATTAAGCTCAGCTCAGTTTAGTTTTGATTGACGTCAACTCTGTCTTCTGGCTTTTTAAAATTTTCTTGACAGGGCAAAGAAAATTCCTGAAGGATCGCAGTTACTCGAATCCGAATAGTGCTATCGCCAGGATTCTTGTAGTTTCTGGACTCTTCGATTTTGTTGCCAAGGTCTAGGGTCATTGATTCGGCAACCGCTAGCATTCATCAGAGCTATTTGTAAAATTGTCTTCATTACCATGTAATTAATTGCGCTGGGAAGCAGCATTACAAATTCATAACAATATTTTAAAACTTACTGCGACTCTTTTAGATAATGAGGCGTACTTTTAAGTTTAGGTATGATTAAAACTCTTTTCTGCTGCCTACGTTTTCCAGTTTTGTGGATACTTTAAAAAAAGCAAAATATTTGTCTTTATGAAAACATTTACTATCGATTCTCAAATAATGACATTTTTAACATATATATTTTTTATTTTTTTAGGAATGCGACCAATATATTTTACTTGATGATATTTGTAAAGCACTTGGAGACGATCCAGCTAGAATCAAAGTAATGTTGGAAAAATCTATGAAATATTATCTTGAAAGACATGCTGATGATATAATTCACTGTCCAGCTCCAGATTGTCCCATGTTTTTCTTCAAAGATGAAGTAGTTGGTGATAAACATAACTGCCGTTTGTGTCAGAATGACATATGTATTAAGTAAGTTATTGCTTTTAGATTTTAATTTTATTTTTATTTCTTTATCAAGATGGAACTTCAATTCTTTCCTTTAAAATTTTCTATTTTATCTTTAACTAGTAGTACCCGCACAGCGTTGCCCGTGGCATAGCTCCCAAGAAGAACAATTAGCTTTAAACTTGATTCATTCTGTCTCTGTAATTCATTTGCAGTGCAATTTAAAGAGAGATGGTTACTTCGCTCAACAGGGGACTCTCCTTCTCTAAGTGTGGACATTCTTTCTCTGATATTCGCTAACTGAACGTTTCTTTCCTCTACATTTTCATTATCGCGACACAAACGTTTTGTCATTTAGTATGCTCTGACCAAGGTTGGATTTCCTTTTTTTTTGGGGGGGGGGGCATATTGAGTTTTCGATCGCTGTTAAAAATCAGACATAAAACAAAGAAATGGATTGCATATGCATACCGTAGCTCTTGCTAATTGCGCATAAGCAGTTTGAAATTGCCGTACATTCTCGGATAAGTGCAAAGCATGGATACTGCTGTTTTACGCATGCGCATCGTAGTAGAAAAGTAATTAAAATCGCAACTATAAAACTTTTCTTATTTTGATATGACTTCAATATTTTAAAACCTTTCCCAATAAATGCCCTACAAAATGGTACAAATATCTCCAATATCAGTTAAGTATTTCTCGAGTTTTTCTCTTTCAAACATACAGACGCTTTCAAGGGATTTCATTTTATACTATTTATAGATTTTGAAAAATATTTTGTCATATCATACATAAATACTTTTAATTAATATTTAATTGCTAGTGTCATTTCTTCTATTTTTACTTTTAAGGATAATAATAATAAATACTTAACTAAATGTTAAAGTGTGTTTTTCCATACCTTAAATTACTTTTTCAGATTCTTTTAACAATTCTTATTTTAAAACATTATGATGTTTATTGATGCAGAAACTATGTTTTACCAAGTTAGGGCCAAAAGTAATAATACAATGTTACTTTTATTGCAGCTTTCTTTATTACTTAATTTAATTCCTATTAATAATCACTTATATTGATCTTCTGTATTTATAGCTAACAAGGGTACTTATTTATTTTTACGCTCCCCCCCCCCTTGTTGGTGATTTTCAGATTGTACCAAGAACACCAAGCTAATGAGCTTACTTGGCGATTTCCAGATTATTATTGTTTGACAACGGATTTTAAAACCTCCGCGTTTGGATGGGTTTAATATGTCAAAATAGGTGTGAGAGGAAATATGAAAAGAGGGGATGTTTACATTTAACAATAAAATAAACTCGGATTACTTGCGGACAGAATTAAAATAATACGCTCAGAAACTACATGATATTCACATAAACGTGGAAAAAAAATTGAACCAAAAAAAATCTAATAGGGCGAAAATCAAGGTCAAAGAATGACGAATAAATAGATTTACTTGACGGTTTCCATATTATGCCTAGACTGCCAATTTCTATTATACATAAGATGCCATAATGATTGCATTCTTAGGTTTACTTGACGATTTTCCGATTACGCCAAAATCACAAAAGCTGAGTTGCAAATCACCGAATTGGCTGCGGTGTGCATTTTTTATCGCGGAGTATGTAAAAATAAACTTAAGACCCAATGAAGCTTCTAGATGGGGAACTTTAGTTTTTTATGCATGTATAAAATCAAAGCTTTTTGACATGTTGTTCTTGTTTACCTAATAATAAAGTAGAAAAATGTAAAAGACACGAAAATTTTTCAAATGTCAGATTAGATTTTTTGGCATTTTAATTAAAAATAATTAAGAAAATCGTCTTGACTTTAAAAATTTCTTTAAAACTTTTTAAATAATTATTTCAATGTGTTTTTTATCTTTAATTAATGTTTCATTTACTTTAATAAATTGCCAGTTTTAGGTTGTATTAAAAAAAAATTTTTAATGGAAATGGAGAACAAAATTCTATCCATTTCCAAAATGGTTGCATGTAAAAATTCTTTAAAAAGCTTAGAATTATATTGTTTAAAATTTCTTCTCTCTGTTCAATTTGAGCTATTGGTTTAACTGAATTTTTATTTGCCATTTGTTTTGTAATATTAAATTCGGCATTCAAACTCCATTTGTTCATTGAAAAGATATTAGAATAATTAAATTATTCTTTTTTTATTTTGGTATTGAATCTAATTTCTTTAATGAAAAAATTCTTTTATTTTTGTTTTTAGAAGTTCTAAAATATTTTTTTTAAATTGTGACGATTAGGGCGATTCTAGCAGATACTGAAGTAATTTTTTTTTAAAAAAAATTTATATTTAGAATATGAATAAATGCATTCCATATGCATTTGCTTCATTTTTTAAAAACAAATTTGTTATAATGCCGTAGTTTCTTAGTTTTATTAATTTTCTTTTTTTTTTTCCTTTGTTAAATTAACATAATTTGATTTCACTTTTTAGGTGCTTGTAAATTACAAATGAATAAAGTAAAATTTGTGATTCGGTTGTGAATTCAATGATTTGGTCACGTCAAAGGTTTGATGTCATCCAAATAAAATTGTTTTGCGTATTGACATCACCATGCAATAATGTAAAGTAGGCTTCATCTGTCTATTTGATGTTCAGCAACCATTGTCGGTCACTTTCCACTTCTGCTAGTTGCAAAGGTTTTTTTTTTTTTTTTTTTTTTTTTTTATCTGCTGGCAATAACTGGTGAATCTTCTAATGCAGCTTCAATATTCTGTGTAAAATGCGTTGGATCGACGTTTCTGGAATCCCCATTATTCTCTCAGCTTCATTTGCACTGTGATTCCCCGTTAATGTCTCGGCTGCTAAATTACTCATGGTGCTTTGCTATGTACAACGGGATCGCGGTCCGCACTAGCGGATGATCTGCCACTTCGTGGATGATCCTCCAACTCCTCCCTTCCTTAAAACTTGTAATAAAAATTTTGATTTAAAAATGTTTCGCATTTTTTTTCGAGGACTTATTTAATGCTCATAGTTTTAATCCTCATTTATTTAATCTTAATATTATTTCGTTGGATTAATTGGCCATTTATAGAGTTAATCATACTTTTGGTAGAAAATATTATATTATAAAGATACAATTCCATACTAGAAGTTAAAGTAATTCCTTGTTCATTTGAATGGTAGCATATAAAATAATTGCCCATATAGATTTTTAAATTGAGACTAATTTCCCCGTAGTTAGTTTTCAACTATTCTATATCTGAGGAATAAAGTATTGAGAGATGAGTGCCATCTGTGTATGTTTGGAATCAAAAAAATTTTTTGTTCTGTCAAATCTAAATTTTTCAAATTTATGAAATGTTGACTAATTTTTTTAAAATAAATTTATGAAGCAGCGATTAATTCTGTGAGAAATATTATCATAGAATATTAAATATGCCTGTTGTTTGCTGCTTATACCCCTTGGATTGAACACCAATTCAAACAAAATCCAAAAGATCGGGGAAAGAGGGTTGCAGTAGCGTCTGAGGGTAAAGATCCCTGAGCACACGAGGGCAGAAGATGACACAACCTCTTTTTAAGGGGGTGGGGTCTTTCATACACCTCACGGATAGGGTATAGAACAACCATGTCCGAACCAGGTCTCGAACCCGGGACGCCCACATCACGAGGAAGACCCGCTACCCTTAGGCCAGGACGCAGGCATTAAACATTCCTCATCAACAATAGCCTTGAGGGATGAAATACTATTTTTTCTAACTAAACGAATATGTCAAAAACGTTTTAGAGGTGTTACGTTTCTTGTAGTATAGGCATTATCAGGAAAGTGTATTCAGATGTCAGTTTGTGAAAATGTTGAGAACTTTTTACTGATAAGTGAAAGCAGCTGATTTCTTTTCTTCATTCAATTATTCATTGCCATCATTTTTACTGTTAATGCCTATACTACAGGTTCTAATCTATATTAAATTCGTAAAATCATTGATAGTTGGCATCCATTCATCATTATAACGTGAAAGAATACATTAGCTACCACAAAATATATTGCTGGTAAATCTTGATGTTCTGTTATAATCTAAGATATAAAATTGGGCAATCCTAGGCAGGGCCGGCCATCTCGGGGGTGCAGCGAGTGCTATGCACCAGGGCCCCGCGACTGAGGGGGGCCCCACCGTGATTAAGAATTAAAATAACACGGAATAATTATTCAGATTAATAAAATCTGAATAATAATAACGTTACAAGTTTGTTTCAACTTGGCTGGCTGAGCGTCGACTGACGCCGTTATTAGGCAATTTTTCTTTTAAATTACTGATTTGTTTTAGGTTTTTTATGCGCAAATACGAAGCACATTATTTGTATATATATAATTATTTTTGAGCATATGAATAACTTGTAAAGCAAAAAGAAAAAGAAAAAAAAATTGCAAATACATTATATTTTACATTGTAAAATTAGAAGCTATTTTCCTTTTTAGTTGCAATGCTGTGTATCACCAAGGAGTGACTTGCGACATGTACCAAGGTTCTAAGGAAGATCCTGATTATTCTTTTAAGGTAGTCTTTTATCATTTTTTTTGTTTTTTTTTTTACCTGCTTTGTAAGTCGGTGGTAAATTCAGATTTAGTTGTCATTTTAATTTTACCAAAAAGCTAAAGAATAATGTAATTATTGTATGATTTCTCATAAATTTTGCTTCCTACAGTATTTCCTATAAATATTTTAATTTAATTTTGGGCTAATAAATCAGTCATTATTTAAAGAATAAGATTTTTTTTTCTAGTTATCAGTCTTTATTTTGTTTGGTGTTTTATTATGTTCAGAACTTTTGAGATCGATTTCCATCACCAGATGTTGCTACTCGGTGGCAACGATTTGTTTACATATCTTGCTACCCAGCATTGTTATAATAGGAATGAAACTATGAGA
Source organism: Argiope bruennichi (assembly GCF_947563725.1). Classification (NCBI taxonomy): domain Eukaryota; kingdom Metazoa; phylum Arthropoda; class Arachnida; order Araneae; family Araneidae; genus Argiope; species Argiope bruennichi. Next base: position 53,933,753 of record NC_079156.1, read on the forward strand.
TGGAAATGCGTTCTGCAAGTATTTTGTGACATTTCTCCTATCCATAACAACTGAGTGACAATGACAGAATGCATGCTTAATGCATAGTTTGTAATGGTATATCGATTATTTCATTCGCACATGAATAACTCTTCACATCAATAATAAACCGAGGCCGCAGTGGCCTGGTGGTCTCGGCCACGGAACCAGAGGGCTTTGTTCGAGACCTAATTCCGCCGAAGAGCTGTAGTGTAAGCGGGTCTGGTGAACGCTAAATCCGTCGGGGCTAAACGTCCTCCCTCCGGTGTGTTGCGGAAATTTGGAGAGGGGATGCCAGCTCAGATGTTCGTCATCTGACCGTGGTTCAGAATTACAAGGTCCGTCCCAAATAGCCTTAGTGTTGCTTTAAAACAGGACGTTAATATAACTAAACTAACAGTAGTTAAACTGCTAAAGTCAACTGGTCATCTTACAATTACAGCAAAGAAAATATCAGGATATTTCATAATAAACAGGATGTCAATCAGTTTATGAAATAAAAAAGTTTTTAAATTTTATTCTAACTCATTAGGCATTGTAAGGAGAAACGTAGATAATCTTGGATATATTTTATCTACAGTGGGTAAAAAAAGTTTCCTTACGCAGCTATGATTGTTAATAAAAGTTTAATTTTTGGCACAAAATATTTTGTTATGAAAATGAAAATTTTAAAATTGGTTTAACACAATTTCATTTATTATTTATGAATATTATGAAGGAAAAACTATGAAGAAAAATAAATACTTAAATTGAAAGAATAAAAAAATGCCATTAATAGGGAACAAAAAACGGTATGTGTTCCAAAACAATGTGTACGGAACAAAAATTCCTTACGGTATTTACATAGTACATGAAAAACCATTTTCATGTTGACCAACTTGCATTTAATGATCAGTAGGCCTTCCTTTGGCTTTTATCACTTCTCTCAAATGTTGTGGTATAACCCCCATCAGTTTTTTGTTGTTGTTGTTGTTGTTTCTGGAGAAATACTACTTCAAATGTCTTGAAAGACCCTTTTGAGTTCAACCTTGTTCTTTGTATCATATTTTTTTAGTTCACGACAGATTTCTTCCAATAAATGTCCCATAAGGATTAAATCGGGAGACTGGGGAGGGCTATGAAGCTGTTTTTTAACATTATAGAGACATTACTCTTGACAAATCTTGGAGATGTGCTGTTGCTGGATCGTTGTCCTGTTGAAAAGTAAAGTGAGTTCCAAAGGACAGTTTTTCTGCATTTTTGAAAAAACGTTTTGTTTTAGAACGTCAAGATATATGTATCTATCCATATTTCCATTTATAAAACTTAAATATTCAACATCACCAGCACTTATACACCTCCATACCATATTCCAACCATCACCGTGCTTCACAGTTCCACATAAATTCTTAAGTAACATATGCTGTTTTGATTCCCTCCAGATCATAACTTGACCATCGGACCCATGGATATTAAATTTTTATTCATCACTAAAAAGGACCGATTCCCAAAAAGATAGAGGCTTGCTTATATGCTTCTTTGTAAACTCGAGACGCTTTTTCTGTAGAGAGACTTAAAACTTAGTACTATACTAATGTTGGTCCTTAAATTTCACCTCAAAAGTGCTTATAAACTGTTTATTTTTTAGGATAAAATTTGTCTAACCCTGCTTAAGAATGTATTTTTGGGGTTAGTGCTTCATATAAATTTAAGTTTACTCAAGTCCTGCTTTGAACACTATGAGGGGTATTTTTGGATTGACCTTGTAACTTTAAATCCTGATCAAATGCTTGTTGCAACATCTCTCTAAAATTTTCCATTGTATTCCTGTAGGAAAGACATTTGACTCAGACAGATTTATCTTGTACCATACTTGTCTTGACGATTCTTTGGTGAAATGAGTTCAGAAGATAGAATTGTCCAGCAACAAGGAGAGCTTGTCATTACTATAAGTAGTAAATGTAGGAAATGTAACTTAAGTTTCAATTAAGTAAATTGTAAATTTTGATTATTATTTACTTATTATACTCCCAAAGTAATGATTCAAAGAGGGATATGATTAGGGGGGGGGAACCTCACACCCTCCTCTTTTTTAAATTCATATGCAATCTGATTTTTAAATGATTGTTACTGTTTGCTTTAAATTATGATAAATTTATTTTTTAGGTGTGGCAAAAATCTACTGTGCAATGTAAACAATGTCCAAAATGCAAAACTGCTATTGAGAAAATTGAAGGATGTAATCGCATGAAATGCGAGTCTTGCAATGGAATATTCTGTTGGATATGTTTGAAAGCATTTGACGGTTTTATTGAAGCTTATAATCACATAGATGCGGCTCACCCAGGATTGTTATTTGCCTAAAGTAACATTCAGGAGTCATTAATAGAAGATTGTTAAAGGAATGAAAAATATATGGTTGAATTTAAAAAAATTCAAATGTAATAATTCAGTGTGAATTAATCATATGTAAGGTGATCTGTGATAATTTGTTTGAATGTTCCTAAGAATTTATGCTCCTGTAATAGCTCACTGTTGGTCTAGAGCTTAAAGTAATTCAGTATTCTTTTTGTTTTCAATAATGTTTTTTTTTATTTGTTGTTCAGTTTAATTACACAAACAAAAACAAAATATTACAGTTTTTTTTTTATTTACTTTTTAAGCATGGCAGAAAATCATTTTTTAATGCAAATTCAAAATAATGCATAAATGCAAAACAGCAATTGAAAAAATTCCTAGATGCAACAGCTTCACTTTTTAATCTTGAAAGAGATCTATCATTTAAATATGTGAAGGAATTGTACCTTCATGTTGAGCTTTATTTTTGTGAGCATTCTCATCACTGAATTTTACATGGTTAAAATAGCATTGAGTAGTGCAAGAAATAATTCAAAATCCTAGTCAATTAATATGGAATTATTTATTTTTATGTATGAGTATATCCATTGTCTTGCTCATTTTAGATATTGATCATTATTTTACAAGGAATTTATTAAACGAGTTATAATCAAATTAATGTTTACTTCACATTATTTAAAAGTAGAATTTGAAATAAAGAATATTATGATTAAATTGTAAAACTCATTTAAATTAATCGATTTTTTAATAGTATCACAAAATAAGAATTATTTACCTGTACCAATTTTATCTGAAACTGTATTTTTTTTTCTTATTTAATTTTTATATTAAAAATGTTTATTTGTACTATTTCTTGTTAATTAAGAAGTGTATTTCTTAGTATATCATTATTGTTGAAAATTTTTTGTAATTGTTACTTTTAAAGCCCATTTTAGGATTTTATATGCATTCAATTATGTGTATGTATATATATATATATATATATATATATATATTGAGTTTTATCTTAACGTTTATATATGTTAATAAAAATGGTTTTCTTATTATTGCTTCACAATTGTTTATAGAATTTGTGATTTTTTTTCAGAGCCCATGCAAACTAAATTGAATACAATACAGAAACTAATGAAAATTAATAACATTATCCATGCTATAATATTCTTTTTGAATTCATTCTGTAATAGTACTTAGAATTTTATTTAAAGTTATTTGTGAATAAATTTATAAAAAGTATGAAGAGTTACAGTTTGGAACTACTAAATCCTGATTGTGGATAACCTTAAACTGGCTACTCCAACCCTCCTTGTGGCACACGGAAAAATCTGTATTACCGGACCGCTGCAACAGCAACACTGGCGGGAACTATGGTTGAGTCCTAGGCCATCACTGGCCACGGTTCAACCCTTCTCTCAGGATGTACGTCCCTTCCTTAATGCAAGGAGGCATACTCCACCTTTTTCTGTAAACACCAGGGTGGCGAGAACCAACCACCATACCGGAAGCATCTCATCCTTATTTCGAGGGGCCTCCCCCCGGGTAGATGAAGTTTCTTATCCTCAATTGCGAGGTGCTTCCGGGGAGATGAAGATTTAGTAAAGTGTAATATAAATAAAACAGTATAATTTCTCTTAAAAACCTTTGTGAGAGTATTAAAGCTGAAGAAAACCATAGCGATCACATTTCTATTTTCCTACCTTGTTGGAAATTATGAATCTTAAATAAATTTTAAGTACATTAGAATCAAATATATAGCAAGAATTTCGATGAGATTTCTTTTTTCTAATGGCCATTTTCATATCTGATCTCATTCAGTCGCCCTAAGATTATATAATGAGATGATCGCAACATTCGATCGAAAATTATCTCCGATGGAGTGTAATGGACACTTCATGGGTCGCGGGAATAAAAGTAGCAAATGTGTATGTATCTTGATCTTTCTGATTCTTTAATTTAATAATCCGAAAGCTGATTTTAAATCATTTAATTAAATCTCTCGACCATGTCATCAAACTCGCGATGTAACGCTGTCATTCAAGTTTTCAAAATATAAAAAAAATGTGGAATTTAAATTTTTACTTTGATCCGAATATAATGTTATAGGCCCGACATAACGCGAAATCCACCTTCTAAGTTACAATCGGCGCTTCTTGATCAGGATGTGCATTGCTTCGAACTACTTGGTAAAACAGTCCATCAGTTCGGTACAGGACTTAACGTTTGCCTTTCAAGTTAGAGGGAAAGGACCTAAAATATCCAAGGCCCTTCTCTCGAATTTTGCATCGCATTATAACCTGTTGTTCTTGTTTTGATTTTGCAAAAGTGGTCTTCTATGTACATTTCTCATCGTTTATATACAGTTTCTCTGAACGAAATTGATTCTAGTAAAATCTCTCTCGAATTTACATTTTCATGACTCCAAAATGCCCTTCATTTGCGCTGTCATAGATATATAGCAGAACTTTTTGAATTCAACTTTCTGGAGAATCTATCGAAAAGAGTTTCCGTCATCACTCTCCCACTTACAATATAAAACCTATATATATATTACTGAAGTTTTTAGATTCATTGAGCTATCTGGTCTTCATCTTCTATAAAATTCAACATTCATCGCAAGGAAACAGGCTAAGTCTGGAGAAGAAATATCCTCCTATAATGTTAATGGTTGAAATGTCAATCCTATTAGCATAAAATGGCGAACAGCACTATTAACGATATCTTCCCGACATTTGCCGGCATTCAGAACATTGGACAGCATCGTGGGAATATCCTTGAAGATTTTATGCTAATAGGGAAGACTTACAATGGCTTAAAATTCTTTACGAGTAGCACTATAACTTCTTTCAGGCTTCAACAAACTCTTGCTAAAATAAGCTGAGACAGATTATTTGTTTCCGATTATTCTGGAGATTAAATCTCATATTCCTTCATTACTAGCATCCATATCTAAAATAAAGTCTTGTCTAGCCGAGGATAAACCAAAATAGAAATTGGCGGAGCCTACTTTAGATTGCTGAAAGATTTCTCACATTTTTCTGTCCAATTAAAATTTATGTAGAAGTCTAAATATGGCTGAAAACTTTCGTGCAGATCTAGAATAATATGTATATAAACCTAGGTTATTATGGATGCCATGTACTGTCTGTGAGTGAGGTCAATCATTTACAGTCCTTATTTTATCTGTGTTGGCCAGAATTCCTTTTGTTGATAAAACGTGGCCAAAACCAGTAATCTTCTTTCAGAAGAAATCTGCATTTCTGTAGGCTTAATTTTAGATTAGTTTTTCATTATCACCGACAGCGGTGTATCAAATGATTCGACTAGATCCAGAGCTACAAGTTGGATATCCTTTGCCATTCATGAAAGTACAAGCCCATCTCTTATAGCACAAGATATTGTACGATATCTTCACGATGTTGTCCGACATTCTGAATGTCGGCCAAAATCATATAGATACCATAATTATGTTATTTTGTGCTAATAAGGTCTTTTGACATGTCGGTTAGAACGCATTAATGAGTTCTGTCCTGGATCAGATAGAATCGTTCGAGTGGTTCTTATTCCCACTCAAGATGAAGATATCAAGAGATCAGTAGTGGTTTCAAAGTTGATTTTGTCACTTAACTCTGCATTTATACCAACGATATGGCGTTACTTTCTGAAAAGAAAAACCTCAACTTCATCGTCTCCGCATCAAAGATCTTTAAAATTACATTCATGATACCAAAAATGAAAAACTGCAATAGATTCACCAAAATTAAACTCATACTATCTAGTAAAAAAAAAAATGTAAACTAAATACATCAGATATTTTCTTTCAAAATACAAAAAAATCCATTTTTCTCAAGAGAGTAAATACCTAAGCATAATAATTACAAAAAATATTAATAACTCATGATTGTCATAAAGTTTTCCCTTGAATTGCTCGGAGTTAGAAATGCATATAAAAAAATTAAAGGTTATTTATTACTTTTTATTGTTCCTACTAGCAGAAAATACTCAACCACGTTGTTTTGATATTTTCATGATGTTGGCAGGTATTCATGTTTTCGTACATCTTGTATTAATTGGGACATTGCAATTCTTTGATCTATCCTGATTTACGCTATCCTGATTTTTCATATATATATATATATTATGAAAATCAGTAGTGGCTAGAATATGAGTTTTAGAACGAATCTCCAGAAGTAGATGATTTATGAGAATTTAAGATATTAGAAGCGCATTCAATATCCATACAATCAAAAATATCAAACACCTCTCTCTTTTTCCCAAATCTGAACAACATTGAAAATGAAGCAATAAAAGAAATAGAAATTTACCACTTCACACCAAACACTAGACGACCAAGAACTTTAACAATCTTTCTTCTCATGGTCACTTTTTAAACTTAAAAAATTAAGTTAAAACTGACCCATATTCCAACTGTAACAAAGTTTATAATTCTAGTTCCAAAACAACTCACTTTGTATTGGCCCAGGAAAAACAATAGAATATCCCCACACGCAATTACAATAAAACATCAATCGAATATCCCCAGGAAAGACAATAGAGCATCACACTTGGAACCAGCGAGCCCCGGTCTGGAAACCTCCCCCTCTAATTAGCCGTCTCGCCCACTGATGCTAATTAGTCGGCCATCTCCACCTCTCTTGTGAATTAAGCTTCTGATTGAACACACTACTTCTTCCTTGCTTTCACCATGTCTTCTGAATCCAAGTGTTCATGTTTCAAGAAATAGAGAATTGTATATTTGTGCTACTATGCAGTACACTATACTTTTCATTGCTAGTCTCGTCTCGTCCAACCCATGTTTCCATGTAAAACTAGCGAGAATTGTCTCACCAAAACTTTCTTCCATATTCTCGAATAAGGATGTCATTCTGCTCTCCCCCCCTCCCATTCTCGCATAAAATTGTAGAAATGTGCAAAATATGATCCTTGGCATGAATTTAATATTTTTATTGCATCTCTTGTGTGATCCTTGTGAATCCTTCCTATTTCATTTGCCTATTTACTCCCCACCTGGGGATTAGCACCAGATACCTGAAAATTGATTTTAGATGCCTTATTTCCAAACGATTGAAACGAAAATTTGGCACTGTAATCGCAAGATCAAATACCAAATTTCATATGTTCACGTTCACTGTGTTTTTGAGCTATCTCGTTTACATGCTTGTGAACATAAAGACCGATACAGAATCAACACCGTGGTAGATCTGTTTTCAAATCTGAAAGGTATCTACACTTTAAGTCTGAAATCTGTGTTCGAAATTTTATCCATTTGGCTCTTTTTATTTTGTAGTTATTGCTTTAAATTATATTTGGATAGCGAGCAAACGGGCTTCCTTAGAATGGATTTTGCTCAAAATTTGATATAAATCTGAAAATTTAGTATAAAGACCATATGCCATATTTCGTCGGACTGTCTCAAAGCATTCTGTATTTTTAATTGTAACTGACAGGCATAATGTTAAAAATATATTTCGAACTCGGGGAGTTTGAAACATAAAGATTCGTCAAGAATTCGATTTCGAATTTTTTGGTGATTACGATACTTTCTATGTGCTTTGCATATGAGAAAGTAAAAAGAAAATGCTGACTCCTTCTATTCATTTGTTGAATCTTATTAAAAAGCTCAGGATATTTGTCTAATTAGAATTTAAGAGATTTTAGTGTATTAAAAACAACCCATTCGCCTCTCCGTGAACTGGAATTCTTATTTCAGATGTTGCAATCCCGTGAGGCATTACCAAATTACATGATTTTCAAGCTGCACAGCTTGTAAATGTTTCCAATGTAGTACAGAAAAAGGAATGAGTTTATGCATTTGCTTTAGTAGCTTGATTTAAATGTTTCTTATAATTATCAAGAGGAATTCAGAGATTTCATATACGAGAAAGAAAATTTATAAAAGTCGGATTTAGATATATTTTCCTAATATTAATACGTAGGAAATTTAAAAAGATGTATAGAAAAATTTTAAACTGCATGCAATTTCTCAAAAATGTTTATTATTTTTTTTTTCTTTTTTAAATATGCATTTTTAACATCTTTTTTGAGTGCTTAACGCATATGAAATTAGGAAATGCAAAGTTTTAATAGAGGAAAATGAATAGAAAGTCCCAATTTTTTTTGAAGGAATATAGATTTTTATTCATGTATAATATTGTGATAGTACTTAAAATTCGTATAACAATTTGTGATTTGAATAACATAATTCTGAGCACGTAATAACTATAGGGTAGAGATTAATACTTCAAAAATTTTATAAATGAAGATATTCCGAAAATTAAATGTAAATTTACTGAACGGCTTGTCAAGATTTTTTCTGAATAAAAATAATAATAATAAAACTTCCTTGCAGAAGAAAATTTTTATAGTAAAGTTGGAGAAGAAAGAAATTAACGTATTTAGAAGAAATTTTAAGAAGAAAAAGTCAAAATGAGCAGATTTTTAAGTAGTAGTAATGAAGTAGTCTGAAACGTCCGTTTAAGATTTGCTAACATTTGATTGTTGCCATTTGTTAATAAATTGTAAGAGTGATTTCTGTGTCACATACGTTAACTTATATAAACAGAGAGATAAAGAATTACCTTGAAAGTGTGCAATGTTAAAAATATATACAGTGGCTCAAAAAATTGAGAGTACACCTTACTTTTACTTGATAAATCCGACTTTCAATATAAATAACACATGACAGGGATGTGCAAACATGTTTCTATTTTTACACACAACAAATGGTTTAATTTAGAATAAAAATAACGAAAAATCAAAGAAAAACTTCTAAATTGAAAAGTTTTAGAAGCAATTTAAATAAACATACGCAGAATTTTGCCTCAAAAATTGAGAATGCATTAATGAAATTCTTGTAATATCCCGCATAGAAAGAAGGTGTCAGTATTTAGTTGCAGGTCTTTTGGTTTTTATAATGGCATCTAAACGTTGTGGTACCGATTCGACCCATTTTTGGTGGTATCTGTAGATATTTTACCCCATTCTTCTTGCACCACTTGTTTTAAATGGATTTTGTTTCTAATTTTGTGTTTTTGGACCACTGCTTCGAGTGTGGCCCACAATATTCAATGGTATTGATGTCGGGGTAATGTGGTGGTGTATGTAACTGTTGTTTCCAATGAAAAAGGCGCCATATTTTGACGTTTCGTGCATTCTATTTGGGGTTGTTGTCCAACTAGAAAATGAAATTTCCATCTAAACTTAAATTTTTAGCACTTCCCTTTAGATTGCTGCGAAGTATATCTAAGTAAACCATATCGTTTATAATGCCATCTATAAAAATTAAATTTCTTACCCCGAATGAAGCCATGCAACCTCAATTCATGACGCTTTCACCATCATGTTTAACTGTAGGACGTAAATTTTTAGGATCCAAAGCAGTATTAGGCTTTCCCCATACAGTACGATGGCTGTCACTGCCAAAAATGTTGAGTTTTCTTTCATTACTAAATATAGCTTTCATCCGAAGGTTATTGATCTTCACTTGATGAGTTTTTGCAAACTTCAAATGCTTTTTCTGAATTTGCAATCTGATGAACGGTTTCTCTCTAACAATGCGACATTTATATCCAGCTTGACTAATGGCGTTTCGTGCAGTTTCAGCACTAACACTTCTGCCTATGATTTGAAAAGTTTCTGCAACAAACTGGAAGAACCATATGGTCGCAGCAATCTAAAGGAAAGTGTTAAAAAAGTTTGGATTTGGATTGAAATTCCATTTTCCAGCAGGACAACGAGCCCAAACAGAATGCACGTAACGTCAAAATGTGGTGTCTTTTTCATTGAAAACAGCAGTTACACACACCACCACAGTACCCCGACATCAATGCCATTGAATATTCATGGGCCATACTAAAAAGTGGATCAAAAACTCGAAATTAGAAACAAACCCATTTAAAACAAGTGTTGCAAGAAGAATGTAATAAAATATCTTCAGATACCACCAAAAATTAGTCGAATCGGTACCATGACGTTTAGAGGCCATTATAAGAGCCAAAACTAAATATTGACATGTTCTTTCTATACGAGATATTGCAAAAATTTCATTAGTGTATTCTCAATCTTTTGAGACAAAATTCTGCGCGTGTTTATTTAAAATGCTTCTGAAACTTTTTAATTTAGAAGTTTTTCCTTGATTTTTCTTTATTTTTACTGTAAATTAAACCATTTGTTATGTGTAAAAATAAAAACATGTTTGCTCTTCCCGGTAATGTGTTATTTATAGTGAAAGTTGGATTTATCAAGTAAACTTAAGGTGTACTCTCAATTTTTTGAGCCACTGTATATATATGGATGATTCTTAACTGCTGAAGGAAAGGCAGAAATATTACAACTCAACTAATCAAAAGACTTTTCGAAACCGAAACTAAAGTCGGCGCTTACTTGAACGTATTGTAAACTTCGAGAAACGTTGGAATGCAAGTTGAATTGCAAATTTTGAACGGTAAGTTTTAATAGAAACTTTAATAATTTTTTAAGATGTTCTGGTATTTTTTAAAATAAAATAACGTCATAATTCTATATTTCTCTTGTGATCTATAAGTTATGATTAATTTTTAAATGTAATTACTAATGAAGTCTCTTTATTTTCATGTGTAGTAGTTAAATAATTAATGATTTAGAATATTCTATATAAAATATCAATCTATATTATGTAAAGTTCACGAATTCTATCATGATCAGTTCAAGAAGTTAAATCTTTACCTAAATCTGATGGCAGATGAGCAATTAAGAACTGAGATGTGGTATAACAAAGAACAATATATATATATATAAACAATGAATTCAAATTTTTATTTAAAATGATTATAATAATAATCTTAGTTTATATTGGACTAATTTTATTAGGAGATATTGAATTATTTCTATTTTAAATGAGTTGAATATATTACTTTTTTAATTGGATTATTTTAAATAAAAAGTTACTTTTTAAGGAATTATTTATACATATTGCATCTTCCTCCTTCACTTAATGATATTCATTTGATTACCTTAATTGTCATAACCATATGATTAACTTATTGTCTTAGAGATTTCTAATAATGATTTCTCTTTATTTGGATAAGTGATAAGCAGAAGAAATTAAGTAATTTGTTTCTAATCTGATATATATCCCTTATTAAAATAAACTTGGAAGAGGGATCTTAATGTTAATCTTGGTGTTATATTTTTAAACATATGATGAAGTACGTTCAAATATCATATCACTCCTTCTATTTTTTATTTATTTATTTTTCTCTCATATTTACTTATTTTGTTAATATTCAGCTAACGATAGCTCAGTTTCTGCTTATTTCAATTTTCCATTTATATTAAGAGGAATTGTAAAAGTATTATCATATGCATGTTAGAAATCTTTTTCTTACTCATAGTACAGATTCATAACATAAGATCTAAAGAAAGTTATTAACATTAAAGATTTCACATCCTTCACAGTGCTAATTTGTGGATTTTTTTAAAAAGAATTTCTGAAGTTGTATCATTTCCATGTCTTATCGTATCAATTTATGTACTCTAATATTTATTGCCAATGAGGGTAGTTAAAAATAGTTAACCATATAAGCAGTCTAAAAAGACCATTGATCGTATTTTCTAATTATATTGACAAAAAGTAAAAACAATTATTTCTTTCCTGTCTGGACTAAGTGTTAAAGTGGAATAAGTGTTTCATTTATTCTAAATATTAATGATATGATATGGTAAGCATTGGTTAAATTTTATATACTAATGCTTAAACTATTGCATTATGTAGATGGTGGTTGACTGAAACAAATAATCATTATTCAATTTAGAAATAATTCATAATTATTCTAGTATTAAACATTTTCTTCCATTTTCAAAATGAATTGAGTTAAAACAGTACATCAAATAATTTGTAATCCTTTCATGCACCTCAATTTTATGAAATTTAATGAATTTCTATTATTTATCTGTTGTTAACCAGTTTTCTTTTGTCCTCTCCAAATTAATTTTTTACAGGTAAAAAAAATTAGAAAAATTAAAAATTGTGTTTGATATAACAAATGATAAATAGATTTTTGATTATGATCAAATTTTTGCATATTATCTGAAAAATTAAATATTCTAAAACGGTCATTGTGAATTAATTTCTGAAGATTTTATTTATTTGTATTTTGTCTACTTTTTGGATTTAATCAAACACAATTGCTTCTTTATCATTTGTTTGATAGGATATTTGACTGTTTAATTGTTGACAGTAAATTTTTCAATATTTAATTATATTAAAAAATAATAAACATTTATATGTTACTTGTTATATTATATTTCAAAATAATATTTTTTATTCCTTCTAGGTTTTCAAAAGAGCCAAATATTTGAATACCATGAAAGTACAAGAAATATATGAGAATATCAATCTAAAACTTTTCCACAGCTTACTATCAATGTATTCTTGAATATGAAGTGAAAGTTTTCATTATATGGAAGTCAAGAATAATTATAGTTTGCCTTCTCATATAGTTGCACATTTAATGATTTAAATTGCCAAACACTTTTCCTAAATATGAATATGCAGCGACTTAATTCATCTTTTGATGTTGTTTTGCAGTATAGACAGGAAATAGATAAGCTTTCTGAAGTATGCATAACAAAACTTTATTCCGAAATAGAAAAGAAGAAGAACATATTGATGGAACCAAAATATTCTAAATATTTGGAACAACATATATATAATTTGTCATTACAGTTAAAACAGTTTGAAAAAGTTATTAGTAGTTTAAAAGCTCGACTATCTTCTGTTTGTACCTCAGGGCTTGCAGATGCCATTCAGTGCTCAGGAAAGATTCAAAATGAACTTTTGTATGAATGCAAATTATTTGAAAATTTCTTTCAAGCTTATGCATTTTGTGATGATGTAATACATTATTTAAAAGACAATGGAGTGACTATCATTGTTGCAGACAGTTCCTTTTGTTTTAACATGGTTTTACCACCTTTAATCCAAGTTATGTTCCCACAAAAATCTGTCATATCTTGTGAAAATTGTGATATTTTGAAACTGAGACTTAGTAATTGGTTATCTAATTTTTTGGGAGAAAAAATTAATACAAATTTATTTAATGAAAAAGAACTTGCTAATGACATGTTGTGTCTTAGTGAAAAACAATTGCTTAATTACTTTGTAGATAGTAGATTTGTTGTTAAGCAAGCAGTTGTTATTTTTAATGTTCCCTTGGTGAGATCAATTGAATCTGATCTTTTGCTTTCATATCTTCGAGATATGATTGTGGCCAATAAAGGTTCAAGATTGATTTTATTAATATCACCTCATGCAGATTTAAAGAATTATAAAAAATATTTCTCTAAAATAAGAAGTGGTGTTCAGGTATTGAAAACACCTTGCATTTCTTTTCCTGTCAAAACTGTTTGGAAAAAGAACTCTTTAACTCCTTCAGAAGACTATGTTTCTGAGGTTAATCATACTATCACGAGTATCCTTGCACTGCATGATTTTGGTGACATTTTAGCATTTCTTCCAGATTTTAATGATTTGAAACAAGCTGAGGAAATGCTGAGGAAACAATTAAAAAAATTTCATTATAATGATGTAGAGTATTTTTTAATTTATGAAAATGCCTCTTATAATTTATACAATAATCTCTTGTTTAGTTCAAAAAGAAAAGTTTTTCTTACAACTGACTGTTCTGAGGCAACTATTTATCCATCTGTGAAATTCATTGTTGATAGTGGCATTAGAAAATCTATGTTTTATGACTATTCATTAAAAAAGGAGGCTTTAAAAAATACTTTTATTTCCTGCCCAAAAGCTAAGCTGCGAAAAAATATGGCAGGGAAATTTGATAGTGGAATTTGTTATAGAATCTATAACAAGGAGAATTATATCATGGATATGCCAAAAAAAGATTGCCCAGAAATGTTAAGACTGAATCCCACCAATACTTTAATTAAAATAATCCAATATAGATCTGGCAAAACCTTGCAGTTTGTAGAATTCTTTCCAAATCATATTTTACATGATGTAGTAAATGATCTACAAAAGTATGAGGCCGTTAAAGGTAATAGTTTAACTCCAATGGGAAAAGATATGGGTAAGCTACCTTTTCAGTTAAAATATTCAAAATTAATTCTATTAGCTTTGAAAAAAGGATTTGCTTTTGAATCAGTGGTGCTTGTTGCATTCTTCTGCAATAAACAAAGAATTTTTTTCCGTACTGGAAATGAAATGCAGCAAAAATTGATTGATGCTATGAAACTTCAATTAACTGTAAATGAGAGTGATACCTTTTTGTATCTTTCCATTTATAAGGGCTGGATAGAAAATAATTTAAGCTCTGATTGGTGTAAAAAACATTTTATTAATCCAATTACCATGAAAAAAATACATTCTTTTGTGATAGAAATTTGTAATATTGTATATAATTGCCTTGGAAAAAAAATTATTTTGGAGTTTTCAGACTTTCAAAATTATTATTTGGACTTTACTGAAATCCTGTTTGAATGTTTTTATTCTGATTTATGTGTTTATACAGGCCATTTAAAAAGTGGTTATAGAATTTTATCATCTTCTCTCTTAGCTTCTATTCATCCAGAATCGGTGATTTATCAAACTGAAAGTAAGCCACAGTTTATTCTTTATGATAAAATGATTTGTAACAAGACAGTCATGTTATTTCATATTACAGTTGTGCCTATTGATATAATTATGAAGGCACTAATGAATGGTATGCTACCATATAAAAATGAAGACTTATTTGATGCAACACTAACATGCAGGACAATTGAGCCTGTTGGAGAAGAACTGATGAATGATTTGTTGCTTGGCCCAGATGGAAAAAAGCTGAGAAAAATTGAAGAAAGCATTAAAAAGGAATGTGGTAGTGATTTGATTTTTTTAGAAGTGTCTATAAATAAAGGATGTGTTTATGTTTATGCATTACCAGATTACATTGATTTTGCCCAGTGTTTAGTTCAGGATATTTTGAAAAGTAAATTTGATGGTATATTAAGTGAGAATCAGTTGGAAATTTTGGAACTTAAATATAATCAAAATAAAATTTGTTTTGAAATAAATTGGTCTAAAGGCGGTATAGCTACAAATCTGTATCAAAAATCTCAAGCTGAAATATTGAATACTTTTTATCAAGATCAGACTGACATAGACATTTTAGATAATATCACTGATGTCCAATATTATCCTTATCAATTATTTATTGCTTGGATAAGGCGTCCTTGTTCTGGAAAAGGTTATGTTAATTTTAATTCTGCAGAACATTTCAGGATTGCACGTAAATTAGCTTTGAGAAGGATTAGAATTTTTGGATGTGATATATTCATTCAAGCTAGTAACAAAAGGGAAAACCAGTTATACATTACAGGTTTGCCACCTGAAACAAATGCTAAAAAGTTAAAACAAGAACTACAGCTTTTAATACCTGATTCCTTGATTGATAGCATTGAATTAGAATATAAGCCTCCATTTACAATGACAGAGGATGATATAATTGCATTAAGATCAATGATAACTGATGTATGTAAAGAATTTACTGTTCTTGGTGATTTTGATGTGACTGTTCCAAAGCCAAATCCCAAAGATCTTGATATGATACTCTATATTGATATGCTTGATAATGAAGCATTGACTTTGATAGCTGAGGTATTGTCTGGCATTGTTGTAAAAAATAAGAAATTCTTATCTAAAATTCTTTATAACCTTGTTGTTAAATGCAATAAAGAACTTTGTAAAGTTCTAAAGCATGCTTTCATTGCTGAATTGGAACAGGTCAAACAGTATATTAAAAATTTTTCTGAAAATGATGATAATTTAGAAATTGGTTTCAGTATTGATTTAGAGAGTGAAGAGAAAGCATTGATTAAATTATCATCAAATAATAATGAAATATTGTCTTTTTTGCATAGGAAAGTTAATGATTTATTAGCAGGAGATATGTTAAGTTCAGAAACAATCAAGGATTTAGAAAATATTTTTTTCTATGGTGGGCAAGTATGGCTTAAGAATTTAGAACAAGCTGAAAATGTACATATTGTGGTAGATAATAAAATGAAAACACTTACTTTATATGGATCTCATGCTGCCTGCGATAAAGCTAAATACCAAATTGCCCTGTTTCTTGAAGATGCTGAAAACCATGCGATGCAGACTATTTCTCTAACTACAGAATTAAATAGTAGTATGTTATTAAAAGCAATCATCAAAAGATATGGTGTGAATTTGGATAATTTTATTCAATCTTGTGATCTACATTCAGCTACCTTGGATATTAAAGCACATCTGCTACTTGTTCGAGGCAGTGCAAAAAGTATTGAAAAAGTAAGCATTAAAATTTCTGTACAGGAATGATAGATTATTAGAAAAAAAAAGATATTAGATAAAAACAAACATTAAATAATAATTTGATGCATTTCAAATAGTTTATTATCTTTTTATTATATAACCCTTACATTCACATTTGCTAATAATTTCATAAGCAATTCCAAAAATGTAATTAAAAAAAAATCCTATTTCATTAGATTATTTCTTATAGAGTTCTTCAAAAGGACTATAGTGTAACTGCTAAGCTTAACTAATTGTTTTGAGGTTTTATTGGAATTTTGTGTTTATAGTTGTGGCACATTTTAAAAAAATTGATATAGGCAATATCTTTTTATTTAAATTTCCAAATATTAAATTGGTCAAAAGTATACATGCATATTAACAGCTAAAGGATAGACCAAATTCTACTGAACATACAAAGGGTCCATGCATGAAAGCATTTAAACATTAAGCTAGCCATTACCATCTTGAACAAAATACAAGTGTTGTGCTGGGCTTACCTCCCTCCTTATAATTTGTCTTAAAGAAAAAATGGCATAAAATGAATTGAGACAGATTAAGCCCTCGACATGCCATTCAAAAGTTTTTCTGTGTTTAAGTATTACTGTGGCAATTTTTTATATTATTAAAAGTATGAAAAAAATATCCATCTGCTTCTAAATATATTCTGGCTTGTTGAATATATCTGAAATGCTGTCCGTCAAGTTTCCTTCTGCTTAGAAATTTTTTTAATATTAAGAAAATTGGGAAAACTTTTAATTTGAATTACATTTGTTTAGGAAACGAGTTAAAGTATTATGGCAGGATTTCTCAAACTATTGCAAAAGTGTAATAATCATCGCTAAAAATATATTACATTTTTTGTGAGGGGAGGGGAGGGTTATAATTTTTATTCAAAAAATTAAAAAGATAGTCCAACTGTATATAAATGGGTGTCTCTTTTCATGCTTTATTTAAATTTTTATTATTATGATAAATATCCCTCCTCTTTAATTGGTATTAATCATAGTGGCCTCACTTGTCGTATGGTATTACAACTGTGGGGTAATGATTTTTCTGAAATTTAGAAAATGAATGTTGGATAAGAGACATATTTTTTATTTTGGAAAGAAACACATCAGCTTTTAGATATTTCATATGAAAAAAAACTCATGAAAGAGTTAAAAAAAAAAAAGATAATATGCAAATTTTAATTTACATAAAAAGATGGAACTTCTTAAAAAGTTATTAAATTTTTAATGCATTTCAAAACATTTTTGCAAAATTAGAATTTCAGTCATGCATTTAATTAAACGTAAATATAGAACATTTATTCGTTTTAAATATGACTTATGTTTGAAATAAATGAATATAAAGTCTGTCATATTAAATTTTGCTACAATGAAACAGGCTTAGTTATTAAATTTATATATATAAGAATTTGAATTTAAATTTATATTTATAAGAATATATCTTATTTGCTGTCATGTATTTATTACCCACTATTTACATCAGTATAAATTATATTTTCATTATAATGTAAAAATTTCATTTATGAACATAACTGAGTAATATGTTTCATATTTTAATTATAAAACTCCATTATATGTTAGTTATTTATTTGAAAATAATTTTATGTATATAATATGTTATATAATCTTGATTCATTTTGCAAAAGTTTAAATTCTTATTATATTCAATTTTCAAAAAGTTTAATATCTTATTATAGGATGATAAGATGGAAGAAATTAAATGGTACAATAGCAACGTTGCCTCTAGTACCAGACCTGAGTAGGAGAATGAATATTCATGAATTTGAATGGACTTTGATTAGCTGCCTAGCTTTTCAATAAACACTGTTCTAAAATGAATTATCAGTAGAATCTCCAGTGAATTTCTGATCCAGAAATTTTACTAGTATTTTAGGTAGTAAAAAAAAAAAAAAAAAAAAATACACTTTGTATAGTATCTACACTATCAGTATTTAAGTATATCAGTATCAGTATAGTATCTAGACTATCAGTATTTAAGGATATTTCTCTCATAAAGTAAAATAATCTTGGAATGATATAACAGTTCGTAATAAATTTGGGGAAAATATCAACATTTTACAAATTTAGATATCTTGATTTGTAAATAAAAGAAGGAAAGAAAAAAAAAATGAGACTCTATGCTTACATTCTGGCTACAATATGCCTGGTGATAAACAAGCAATAGTAACATGAATTTGATATTTGAAATAAAAGAAGTTATCTCAATGATACATTCAGATTTTTTTCAGTTGTAATTAAATGCTTTGTTATTTACTTTCTCTACATATTTTTAAAATTGAATACCTTCTTTTAAATAAATATCCCCAATGTGTATTGTAAACAGTATTTTTTAATAGTTCTTATGTTGAATATTTTCATAACTCTGATTTCCACAAAATAATGCTAATCAAAACTTTGTTGGAAATAGGTTTCTTCATCTCTACTAGGTTCTTACCTGTCATTCTTACAATGCTGAATACTTCACCTTATAAATCATAAATTTTTTGATAAGCACTTCAGTCTGAAGATTCAAATAGAGGATAGAGAGATTAATGTGTTGCATGTTGTATTTCTTTCTTAGAGTAATTATTTAATGAATGTTTCTTTATGTATGTAATTACAATTTTTCCACCAGTATTTGTGGAACAGTGGTAATCTTCCTGCTTTCAATAAAAAATCACATGCTTTTTTACATGTTTCATAAAGAAATATTTTCTCATTTCAAAGGATGTGTTATCAATATATATTAAAAATATATTCTGTTATATTAATAAAAATAAAAATAAGTAAGGAGAAGCTTGTCACTGGTTATTATATGAATTAAATGATGATAAAAATGTTTTTATTATAAAATCTTCCATAGTGAGAAATACCTAATGTTCTTAGAAATACCTGTACCTTTTCACAGACTTAGTTAACTGATATTTTTAAATTTGTAACAAGTGTAACTATGAATATTTTTTTATGAAACTCATAATAGGAATACATTCAAATATTTTTCTTTTAAAAGGCAGAAGAGTGTATTAAGGCATTATCTAATGAATTAGATATAGTCATCCCTGATGTGGAACAGTCGCATGAAATCTGCCCAGTTTGTGTCTGTCCAGCATATAATTTAACTTTTCGTCTTGAACACTGTGGGCATTTATATTGTCTTGAATGCATACAAGCTCTAGTTGAACAAGCACAGTTTCCTCTTCGTTGTTGTGCTGAAGTAAGGATCAATTTTTTCTTTTCATTTTTTTATGTATAGTGGTCATGATGTCTATTATAAAGATTTGTAAACTTGAATCAATTGATTTGAAATTTATTTAGTTTCAAAGTGTGGAATTCTCTTTTAATTCTTTAAGTACTTCCAAATACCATTCAGCTTTCAGCTTCATTTGAAAACATTTCAAACAATTAATAATGACTGACTTATATAGATAATTATTATAAAAATCACCTTATGTAACTCCTCTTTAAAAGTTGTGGGAAAACTTTAAGATAAAATTAAAAAGAACATTAAGCTTCTTTTTAATTTGCAAATTATCATCCAGTTTTTAAATCAGTCATATATGACTTGTATAAATTTTTCAAATAATAAGGGGCTTCATTTGCTAGTTCTCATGTTTTTTAAATTACATTTTACATTGAGTCAAAGCAAAATTATAGGTCATGTCAATATTAAGTAGAATGATTTATATTTCAAAGTACAATGTTCAGAAATGATTTATTCAATATATAGTTTTTACTTAATTTCATAATTTTTTATGTGCACTCAAAATAATGCACATAAATGTGCACATAAAATTTAATTCTGTATCTCAATCGTTGAACTTGAAGCAAGAAGTTTAGAAATTTTTAGTAATAAATGCCGCCTTTCCCTATTTCTAATAGAGTTACTATTAGTAAATGCAAACAACTTTAATTAACCATATTCGTATTCTAAGGACAAACGGTTAACCAATTAATTGTTCACTCTGTAACTCTATTTTCTTCATTTTAAACAATCATAAATGCAGAGATAAATGCTCCGATTTGAACTACTTGAACTGTATCATTTGTTTAGATCAAGACAGGAAAAAAAAAAGTATTTGGAGCAGAAACTTCTTTTTTTTATTATTAAAATTTATAAGCACTAGTATCAATTTATGCCTGTACTCACAATTTTTTTTAAACTAGTTTACTTAACAATAGGTCGAAAACAGAAGCTATCAAATGAAATACTTAATATTTTGTGTCTTCTCAAAAATTAAAATTTCGAAATAAGAAGCTCATAAAATTCCAAATTGTTAGAATGGTTCAATGACTGTATCCTAACAAATTTTATGCTTTACTGCACTGGATGATTATGCTGATTATGTCCCTGCTAATTTATTTTTATGTGTATGCCAACCAATAACTTGTTGTGATTCAGTAATAGGTGATTTATATTGTCTGATGGTAATGTTAGATATCTTGTGTAGTTAGATTCACATAATTTTGCCTCCCAAGAAATATATTTATCTTTATTAAGTTACAAAATTATATTATAAATTTAATTATATTAAGTTACAATTTTTTTTTATTTTGGTGTTATAGAAATTATCAATAAATGGAAAATCCTCTACTAATTTTTCTAATTATAGTCTTTTTTAAAAGCATTG
This sequence comes from Argiope bruennichi, assembly GCF_947563725.1. NCBI lineage: Eukaryota > Metazoa > Arthropoda > Arachnida > Araneae > Araneidae > Argiope > Argiope bruennichi. Next base: position 53,955,073 of record NC_079156.1, read on the forward strand.
CAGATATGAACTGCTTAAATTAATCAAAATCACAGTATAACTTAGTTCATGGGTTTAAATTCTTTGATTTTAAAGGTTCTATCATTTACAAGATACATATTTTAAAGACTACAAGATCTTTTATTTTACTTTATTTTCAAATAAAATATTTTATAAAATTCCCTTTTAAAAAAAAAAAAGATATTATTTATTTGCCTTTTTTTAATTCCTAGAATTGCTCTAAAGACATAGTCGTAAAAGATATCAGGAAAATTCTGAAAGATGATTCTGTTAAGATCAAGACTTTACTTGAAAAATCCATGAAGGATTATCTTGAAAGGAACCGAGAGAATATTTTTTATTGTCCAGCCCCTGACTGTTCAATGTTTTTTTATAAAAAGGAATTATCAGATAAAGTGAACTGCCCTCTTTGTAAAAATGACATTTGTACCAAGTAAGTATCTAAATTTTAAAAGAAATGATTTTAATGTGAATTTTAATGTTTTAATCAATTTCATTTTTATTTTAAATGCATGCTAAAATTCGATGCATTGATTATTCCGAAAAAAATTATCTGTTCTCAATTTATAATGGTGAAAAATAAATAAATTGAGCAAATTTATTAACTCATATTGAACTTTAAATTTCAAGTGAGACTATTGAGTTTTAAAATCTAATAATAAGAGTTAGTTAGTGAAAGTAAGTTTATGCAAATAATAAATATTTTGTAAGATTTCAAATTTTGATTTAGTTGAAAGTAAGAGGAAGTCATGTCTTAAAATAGGGTGATACAATATACATATGTTTAACCCTTTCTAGGGCCGTGGGAAGTATGCTTCCCACCAAATTTTTCAATCTTTGTATGAAATTATGTAGGTTGGCATAAGTTCTGTCAAATTTTTTTAGTAAGTCAAAAACTTAGATACTTCAGTTCTTTATCTCAGACAAAATGATGTGTCTTGATTTGTTACTTAATTATTAATTAACCAAATTAATTAATCAAATTAAATTTATCTAATCAGCAAGCTAAATGAATCCTTTTTCTTTTTCTAATTTCAAGCCTAAAAATATTTTAACATAATATGACTAGAAAAAAATTGCCATTTAAAGGGTTAAACCAGTAGAGATGTTACATTTTATAGACATTTTTAAATGCTTGTATGATTTCAATATATAGAAGATGGAGATTTCTTGGCTGAAGAAGAAAGAAATCTCAATTCTAAATCATTTTGATTTTGAATCTTTTTAATCAGGAAATGTTTCATTTCATATTATACATAAGCATTGTTTGGGATGAAAATATTTCATGTCAATTTTTAGTTTAGTAATACAATAATATAAGAATTATTTTCGTGTGTTTTGTAATTTAGATTTTTATAGCATAAATTAAGCTTTGAATTTTACTATCAGTTATTTAGGTTTATTAAAGTATTTTCAAGATTTGCTCATAATCATTGTCCAGAAGAAAAGAAAAAATAACACGTCTGTAAAGAGAGAGAGAAAAGAAAATTCTAGCTTTTTGAATATATTATTAAATCAGTTTCGTTGATTTAGCATTGTAAATTTGTTTGTGATAAAGATAAAATGAGCAATTTTAAAGACTGGAAAGCAATTTTAATTTTTATGTTAAATAGTTTACCTGAAAAAAAAATGTTGCACATAAAATTTTTCTATTAGCCTTTAATGTGAGGCTTTTTTTTTTTTTAATTACGTGGTAACAATATCAGTCATTAGTAATTTCTGAACACTTTATTTAATTAGAAATAAAATAGATATTTTAACTGGATAATGATTTTAAAATATAAGACAATTTCTCTAAAAGCCATACAATATCTCCACTCCAGTTGTGACCCATAGCTGTTTTCAAAACTATTAGAGATGGCTACAAACTTCCCATTAAAATGATGCTTTATATGATATAAAGATTTAAATTTTATGTTGTTTGAATCAATAAAGATTTTGCCATCTAGAAAAATCTAAATTTCAGTTCAATCATCCGACCTTATTAGTCATGTTTAGTAAAATTTTTTGGATACTAATATTTTCTTTTTTTAAAATTCATTCTTCATTTATTAAAACTGACAAATTTGTGAAGCTTTGAATTTCAATATTTGAAAACAATAAGCTTGGGGGAAATGATATTCAAAGCTATATAATTTGGTCAATTTTAGCTACAGAACAGTGCTAATTTTTAATTTAAGATGTTAAAGTATCAAAAGCATTAGATTAATAAGACAAGGTATTGTATGAAAATTAAAATCTCATAATTTTTTAGATCTACATTCATTGACAAATAGTATAAATTATAATTCTTTACTTGATTCTGAGCATTTCTCTGCTACTAGCATGTGTTTTTTTTTCAATAATAGATAATTATTAGATAGAATGGAAACTAGATATGTACTATAGGGTGAAATAAAAATGGACTTAAATTTTTTTAATATATATTTTAGTTTGGTAATAGGGTGAAAAATCTGCCTTTTACAGATTTATTTCAATTTTTTTAAAAAAAATTTGGTTGCAATATTACACAAAGTGCTGCTAAAAGCTTGAAATTTGTAAAAAAATTGAAATAAATAAATAAAAAAATGGACAATTTTAAAAAGGGCTTTTAAAATTTTTTCTTAGATTTTAATTTGGTAATAGTGGAGAAAAGTTAATTTATAAGTTAAAATTTTTTTTAAAAAATTCGGGTTGCAATACAACAATATCACAAGGTGCAGCAAAGAGCTTAAAGTTTGTAAAAAATTGAAAAATTATAAACTTTTATAAAATATTTTTATGAATTTTTCATTTATATTATATTACAAAAGATGATTTTAAATACATATATAAGTGTCACAATTGGAAAAATTATTAATTAGAAAGTATAATGATAATAAAAATATTTTTTATGTCAAATTTTGTGTTTCTTCTGTATTTTTAACGATTATAACTTAATGATTACAAATGTTACAGCTGCAAAATGTTTGTTGCTACTCCATCGCCTCATTAAACTGTTTTTTTCTTAAATTAAATTCGGGCATATTCATATGTGAATCAATTTTTGCTCTTATGTATCCTCCTCTTGCGATTGAACCACAGATATTTTGAGCCGATTTGGTCACCAGTTTCACAGCTCTTTCCACTGCTTTCATGTGACAAGAATAGCGTGGAAAGTAGATAATCGAGTTCCCTATATTATTTGGTTCAGCTTCAAATGCCTTCTGTATAAAGTCTTTGAGAGAGTCACTCGAAACATGTTTTAGCAAGGGGGGTTCAGTTATGTCATTTTCAAGCTATGAGATAATGTCGATATAATCCTTTGAATTGAAGTTTATTTTGGGGACTTTAAACTTCCTGACTCTGTCTTTATTTACTGTTCTTGCTTTTAAATCAAGACGTAAACCAAGTTTTCTTTTAATTTTACTTTCCTCATTTATCATGGACAAAAGCATATTTTCTGAAGCCTATTTCTACCTATACTAGTACCTATTTCTTTGAATAATCTGGTTTATAACCTTCTTCAGATCATCATAGTGTGAATATGAGACAAGATTAAAAAGATGTTTGGAACCATAAGTACATGAAGGTTTTAACTTAATATTAAACCCCACAGTTACCAGGGAACCCCACCCCTAGTAATTTTATCTCTTCTTGTCTCATATCTGTTTGGTTCTGTTGGATCTGCTTGGTTTGTCTTTTTTTTTAAAGAACACTATTGTTCTTCGCCATAGTCATTGTCGCAAGTAATCGGTTCTGCTATCTAGTATTTTTTGTCCTTGATTAAAATTAACTATTCTCTGTAGTTCTTTACTCTTTCTTGCTTCTTTCTTTCTCATAGTGCTTGTGGTAGCAATATCAATATTACCTATAACTATTTTCCTGTTAGAGCATTGATCGTTTAGAATCTTTCTTTTTTTCCCCCCATAACTTGATATTTTTTTCTTCTTTTATTCAAGTCAGCAATATCAAATAAACTTCTAGCTTCTTCTCTAAATTCTGTGAGGTTGGAATCAAACGTATCTTAACATTTTCTGCTTTTAGACTTTAATAAATTCCTGTATTTAGCATGATAAGCTTTTATTATTTGTGAAATTCTTTTGCTAAAAGCAATGTGAATAGAGGATCTGGACCATATTTGTTCTATTATGGGAACTAATGTGTCACATATTTCACTTACAGAAGGATCTTTCTCTGAAGCAATTTTGAGGTTATGCCTAATATAACAGTAACACTAAATCCGTAATTAGTGAGTTCAACTTCAAACAAATCACCAAATTTCTCAAAAATAGAACACTCCTATATTGTCTTTACTAATTTAGACAGAGCCATTTTAACTCACAACAAAGCACACAAACTAAGTTACGTTAATCAGTTAAATAAATAGACTCGGTGGAGACGCCAACTCAACTGCAATTCGGCAAAGCTCCTGATTTGAAACCAGCCCTGTCCTTATCACTGGACACAGACAAATCTCTGCCTTACCTCAATAATAACTGCTCTGGCGATGACTCAATGCCATGTCATTGCAATAATAAAACTGTTTTTATGCTTTTATTCATATGACAATGCCTATTTGAAGCCTTTTATTTCATAATTGTGGCGCACAAAAATCCTTAAAAAGTTGCATAAAAGTAGTTTTATGAAACTGTAACGTCCTTGCGGCACCTCGAGATGTACTTTAATAAAGTTCATGATTTTTATTTATCTTATCTATACCAAAAGGCAACTTTTCCACGCCATTACAAATTAAAAATCGAAAATGGATTTTTTCATTCCACCCTAATTTACAATCATTTAGTATATGTTTCATTCAATTAAGAGGTTAAAAGTTAGTATATAAGTATTCTTATAGTGATTTTCTACTTTTTGTATGTATGTTTTCTGCTAATTTATGTAGCTGAGGCATTTAGAAATTGTAAAGTTTTAAAAATAGTTTGGTTAAAAAAACAAAACAAAAAAAAAACTTTAATTTCAGCTACATTATTTGAATAAAGAAAAAAAAAATTAAGTATAATAAAATTCACTGTTGCATGTATGAGAAAACAAATTTATGTTTCTTTAACTAAAGTTTTTAAAATTTATTTTTATTTAAGGTGCAATGTCATATATCACGGAGGATATACTTGTGATATGTATCAGAATTCAAAGAAAGACCCAGACTATTCATTTAAGGTATTAAATGTCTTTTTTTATCTCTTCTTTTTTTCTAAAATAAAATGTTTAATTGGATGAGTTTTAAAATTTCATTTTGAAATAACATTTTTTATACATGTAATTTATTTTCAATTTTTTTAAATATATGGAGATAGAATTACAAATACTTTGTTAATGGAATTGCATTTTAATTGCATAATTCAATAATTATGGAAAAGTAAGACATTCTTAATTAAAGTAACTTGTTTAGGGAGAAAAAAAAAACTGATTTCACCTGAAACTGTCAAACCACAACAACATTTAGTTCATTGAATTTATAATTTAAAATTTTATCAGATAAGTTTGTTTCTATTGCTAAGTTTTCACTCATGTTGATAAAATAGTTTTTCTGAAAAAAAAAAAAATCTTAAATCTAAAAGATAAGAGGGGGAAAAAAATTGAAATCAAATTAAAGTGTAAAATTTGCTAGTTTAACGTATCTTTATCATTACTCAGTCAGTTTATAGAGCACTGTAATATTTTGATAAATTATTTCACATTTTTCATTTCATTTTACCATTTATTTCACAAACATGAATGCATGATGAAATAAAAAATGCAGCCGAGAGGTTATAAAATAATGAATTGTGCCAAACGTTGAGAAGTGAAATAATATGATGAAATGAATAATAAAATGAACAAGTTTATACTAAAAGTGCTCAATATATTAAAAGTATTGTAAAATTATTGCATAAGAGAAAATTAACCAATCTCAAAAATGATAAGATTCAGTAAAGCTGAAATAAATATTTATAATTAAATGTGTTTTATCTGAGTTCAGTTTAAAAAAAGTATGTAGTAGGTCTGAAACTACTATATGGCCCATGATCTAGGGACCCAGAGCAAGGAGAAAAATATTGATTTTTATTTTAAATACTTAAACCTTTTAAACCAATATTTATGTTTTCAAATGGAGAAATTATTTATTAATTAGAAACAGAAATATTTCTAATAAATAAAAAATGACACTTCTGAATGCATCGATGATTAACCCTTATGTTGTCAACTCTACCACCAGATGACATTCCTATATAGATGAGACTAGAGATTTGTTAAAATGTATTAGAAAGACAATGGCACTCACGAATATGGTCTAATAGAATCCTGTAGTTAAATGTTCTAAATGAACATAACTACAGGATCTATAAACATAACTACAGGATTCTATAACATAAAGTATAAAATGGCTAATCAAAGACTTAAATCAATGTTTTTTTTTAATCAAGAGGATAAATTAATGATTAAATGTAATATTAATGTCTATATTATTGCAGGAGAGTTTCCAGCAATTGTGTAGTACTGGCCACCTTTGGCGACCATCGGTTTGCGAGTATTAATGATCACTAAAATTTTCAATTAAATATTTTGTCACTTGATCTCTTAATAGCTTTTTCTGCAGAATATTTTAAGCTTCAGATTTTGATAGTTATATAATTCAGTCATAATATTATGTGGGCTTTAAGCAGTTCTGTTCATTGTATTACTTATATCTCTTTAATTTTCTGTCAGTGCCCATAAAATTTCACCTTTAAATTAGAGTGGAAATGTTAAACTGCAAGTGATATAAAAGCACTTTTTACTGAAACCAACCATATCTTTTTTTTAAAATATGAAAATTGAAAGCAAAGTCGATCGGCATTAAAGTTGTATGTGCACTCCAAATAATTTTTGTAATTTATATTATAATTTAAAGAATTATTTTTGTATTAATAAATGTACTTATGAAAAAATTATGAAGTTTTAATTTTACACAGTCCATTTATTCTAAGGAATCATATTCTGCTAAATACAACTTTCAAATAAATAAGTAAACGTTTCTATTTTCTGCAATCAAATCTGACCGATTTATGAAGTTTTTATGTATCAATTTTAGAACAATCCACTTTTTCATAATTATAGGCCAATTACTGTTTAAAAACCTTGGCCGAAGATTGGTGTATCTTCTTTATACTACTTATGCCATTAAAATGGTTTAAAATCGCTAGTTTTTATAGAAGATTGATATTAAAATTTCTTAAATTAGTCTATGTTAGTGATAAATTTAGTTGATTGAATTTTTATTTTAGAATATTTTGTTAAATATAATTCAAAAGGCAAAGGACCTATGTAAAAATTTAAAATTTGAAAAAATAAATTTTCTGCTATAATATTTACAGAAGTTATAGCCGAAAAACGCCGAAATTTTGCTTAATTTTTAATTAATGAAAATTCTAATTAAAAATTTAAGAAAATCACTCCAAAGTGCACTTTTTCAGCCTCCTAGGTGTACACATGCCAAATTTGGTAGCTGTAAGTTGAACGGTCTGAACGCCAACAGACACACAAACATTTAGTTTTATTATAAGTATACATTAAGAAATTTGAATGTAAAATTTTTTGAAAACTTTCTGTTTGATTAAACAATATGAAATTTCTTTAATTATTGAGAAAATGATCAACTATAATTAAAATAAATAGATAGTTAAGATTGAAGAAAAAGTGAAGCTGAATTAATATCTGTTGCTTCTAGGTTCACAAATTCCTGGGTATACCCTGGTATATGGTACTTCTCTTGGATTCTAATAGCAATATGTTGATAATAAAATAACATAAAAACTTTATACTTTCACTTACACATAAAACTTATAACTTTAATACTTTCTTAGATATGTTAAAGATAACTTGTACTTAGTGTAAAGATAACTTAGTAGGACTGCTTAAAGCCTTCTTAAGCTTTAAACATTAAAAGTTTAAAAAATTGTGGAACATTTTTTTACATGTATATTATATGAGCAACTTTTTGAATTTGGAAGATCATGATAAGGTAAATAAAACTTGATGATTTCTTCTCTAGAATTAGATATGTGTTTACCATAGGTTGATAATTTCCATACTAGAATAAAGCATATGACAGCACTGCTTTTTGCATATGCAAAGTGGGTTTTTGGTGAATTTAAGCCTCAAAATAGAAATAAACATTATTATGTGTAGATTTTGATTACTTAAGCTCATTTTTCTGCAAATAGAAGCAAAATAAAAACACTTGAAGGTATTTTTAGTTGCTTTAAAGGCTGTTAAAAATTATGTAGAAAGATATTAATATCTTTCTTGATAACTTTGTGTGATTTTTTTAGTATCGTATTCCTTTTTCTAGTGCTTACTACAATTTAGGATTATTAAAATGTTTAGTGAAATTAAAATTTTTGATAATTACACTTACAAGTAAATGATTCACAGAAAAAGAAATGGCTATTATGTTTCACATCACTCTTGTAAATCAGAAGCACCCTTTCAGTAAATAGTTATTTGTCTTAAATCACGATAAATTTATTTTTTAGGTATGGCAAAAATCTACTGTGCAATGTAAGCAATGTCCAAGATGCAAAACTGCTATTGAAAAAATTGCTGGATGTAACCGTATGACATGTAGTTCTTGTAATGGAACATTCTGTTGGATATGTTTGCAAGCATTTGCCAGTGATAATGAAGTTTATAATCACATACATTCTGTTCATAGAGGAATGTTATTTATTTAAAATAATATTTAATAGTCATATCTGAAAAGTTATTAAAATAATAATAAATGATACCTTGCCGAAAGCCTTTTATAATGAATTATTTTTTCATAAATTTTAAAGCTTTATAAAGAATAATTCATTATGAATTAGTCATGTGAATTATGACATGAAAATCTGATTAATCCACATGCATGTCTATGTTCATACAATAGTTAAATATAAATATATAGCTTACAAATAATTCTGAACTTGCATATATTGGAACAATTTTTCTTAATTTGTTATTCAGCATAATTATATTAATTTTTAAAAAAATTGAGCGATTTGATAAATTTGTCTTTCAGGTGTGGCAGAAAACTACTACTCAGTGTAAGCAATGTCCAAAATGCAAAACAGCAATTGAAAAAATTGCTGGATGCAACCACATGACCTGTGTTTCTTGCAAGGGATCTTTTGATTGGGTGCGTCAAGGAATTGCACCCTCAAAATGAGTTTTATTTTTTTAAACGTTCTCATACTTGCATAAAATAGCATTGAGTGTACATGAAAAGAATTCCAATTTTATTAGTGCATATGTAAATTCTTCAACTTGATTCTACTCATCGATTATTAATTATATTTGTTTCTGATTGCATAAAATTTCTAATAAGGGATTAGATTTTGAAATTACCAAGTATTAATCCTTTTAATATGATCTTATAATTAAAATGATTAAATGTACTAATTTTTTTTATTGTTTTAGAACAAGTTTTATCTTAACTTTTAGCTTTATAATTGAAAATTTCTGCGATTCACAATTTTTGATGACAATATGTTATTTTGTGATTTTATATGTATTTAAGTGCAGAAAAAAAAAAAGTCATTGTATATGTTTATTTTAATAAGATTGATGCTCCTTACTATGGCTATTTTTATTGTGTGTGTGTGTAATATATGAGTTCCAATTTGCATATAATACAGAAATCTATGGATAATAAAAAAATTACCAATATTATATTATATATATAAATGCTTTTCCAATAGGGCCTTTATTTTAAAATAAAATTAGCAAAAATTCTTGATGAAAGCTTAAGGAGATACACCAGGGTTAAGTTATTTCAAATTATAAGAAAATAATATACCACTATTTTTCAAGAATTATACGAAAATTAGGATTTTTAAAAAATCTGTTAATATCATCGCTAATGAGCAATAATAATCACTTCTATTTTCTCACACTCACAAATATTATGAAAAATAATATTGGGCTTTGCACCCAATATTATTCAAAATAAAACAATCGGAAATAAACAAAAATTTCAATGAGACTCATTTATTCTATTTATATATATATAAAAAAGAACCAGTTGGAAAATATATAATCAATATACATGATTTACAGAAAGTCATATGAACATGATAAACTTCATAAATAACATTTAACTGAAAATCACTTGTACAGTTCACATTATTCATCTGGCAAACACAAAAATCACTTCCGGAACATGAAATGGAAACAATATGCAAAATAAATTACTGGAAACAATATCATAAAATTACTGTGTAATGTTATTTTTAAATGGAACATTTTACTGCTTCCTATATCTCTGTATTTTAATATTAATAGCAACAATCTTGAATTTCATTGATTTATTACTGATTGATTTGGAAAAAAATCTTGGGAAATTGGTTCTTCTATAAACAAAATTTTATAACTTGCCATATTAAATGTTTTTCAATTGTTAATGAAACAGAAGAATTTTTTTTAAAAAATATGTAACCAATGTTCATAATAGCAAAAGAAGGTTATGGAAATAATTTCAAATAAAAAGGCCATTCTAGAATAATGACTTAAAAAGAGCTAAAGTCGCTAATATAGAAGGAAATTAACAGTAGAAAAATTTTAACCTTCAAAGCAACACAAGTTTAATAAATTAAAAAATAACATGCAAAACAAAACTGATTGACAACACACAAAGGAAAAGCTTTTCATTATTTCAACTTAAAAAGCAGTTCACAACAACAAATGTGACTGGTCCTGTCACATTTTACTTATTATGTACAAGAATTTACAAATATTATGTACATAAATATAAAGCTCTAAATGTTTCGTGATTTAAAACTACATATTTTCAAACATTCACAATAATTACAAGCATTAAAATAAAAGAATACATATTTTATAATGATCTATATTAAAAAAAAATCAAAGAAAAATTGCTGTCATCTTAGTTAAAATCAGAAGTGCAAAGATAATAAAATGAATAAAAAGGAAATTAGGTTAGAAGTATTTACAGTTAACAATGTTGATACTGATGTACTAAAAATATACATTATTGCTCGTTTTCTTCTAACAATTTGCATAGTTATTCATTTGGTCAATTTGTACAGCCTTCTGTTTCCATTTTAATAAAAAAAAGTAACATTAAAATAAATTTAGTCCATAATAATTTAAGAAAATATGCAATTATTTGTATGAGAATAAGGAAATAAATATTCTCCTCTCCCCCCCTTTTTTTTACTTCCCATTATGCATGATATATATGTTATATTAATAGGATTTGAGAAATTCCCCTTATCATGGAATTCATCTGCTACTTCAATAATACCCTGTTAGATAATTCTGCACATCTACTTTTTGGCTTTACTCTATAAATGATAGATGGTTTATTGCTAATGAAAGAATAGATAACCACATTGGTAGTATAAAAAAAATCACAGATCCTATCCTTCTGTGGCTTCAAAATGGGGACAAACACTTAAATGTTTTAATCAGAATATCTATTTTGAAGGAGATATTTTATCCAGACTTTAAACTGTCATTTAAAACATTAATTCATATTATTAAATAATAATAAAAAACTGAAATTAGAATTATCTAATTTATGTATATAAAAAATGCTAAAATCTGTTCAACTTTTGTGAAACAAGATTATCATAAATCCCACATATATATATGTTTGGCATCATTCTTTTTGGAATTTATCACTTGCAGAGAGCAATCTGTAAGTGACAAATAATAATAATAAAAAAAAAATAAGTAAGGTCTTAAAAACCTTATTTATTTTTCTCTGTTTTATAGTTTTATTTAGGTTAACAGGGGCCACAAAAGTTCAACTACAGCCAAACAGTTTTATTGAGAAGAGTTGTGAAAACATAGGCAGACAGAACAACTCTAGTCATTAAAATTTATTACATAAATCTGTACTATTTTTTTAGAATTTTCTCAAAAAGAATAAAAAAACTTAAAAATGATAAAAGTATGATTAAATTAAACATTAAAAAGCTGCTAATTTTTATGTACTGTAAAAAATTTTAATAGAATTTTACCTTAATTTTTTTTAATGTGATAAATACATAACAATTAGGATTTAAGATTTCCTATTATTATGAGAAGTTACTGCAGTAGCAAGTCATTACATAAATATTACTTGCAAAGAATTGGATAAAAGTTGATTAATCTCAAAGTAATTTTCATCTTTGAAGTTTAATTTTTGCATTTAATCTCTTCTCAAATAAGCATTTTTTAAAAAATTGCTTGAAAATTAACATAAGTTAATTAAAGTTACCATAACTTGGGAAGATATTTAAACGTAACATAAATAACTATGCATAATTTTATTTTGTTAACAGATTTTATTTTGGAAAAAAATAAACAGATTTTCTAAATGTTAATTATGCATAACATTCTTTATATTAACAGCTATGTATAAAAAAAGTAGACTCCATGAGCAGGTTTAATTACACTTATGTAATAGATATTGATTTTTGTAATTATTATTTTCATATTTGGGATTTTGGAAGAGTATGAACATATAACCTCGTTTTATAATCGGCAAGAAATACTAGCCCCAAAGTTGTTAATTGCTTATGTTTTAGCCGGGAATGACACGAAACCATTCATATCATTTATTATTCTTAAGTATAAAACTTCGACAAAGATGTAATAATTTTCTCCTCTCAAGTAAGTACTTAGTATTGCTTTTAATATTATTGCAGTGAGTAAAACGTTTAAGAGTACTTTTTATAAGAAACATTTTGTAATATTTGGAACTATGAAATATCCATCAAAAAGCAGCATCTTACTAGAATTATCTTTTCTTTTTTTTTTGTGAATTCTTTATGAACAAATAATGAAAACAATTATTCCAAAGTAAATATTCAAACACAAATTTTGTTTTTATATATAACTTTGGAAAAAACATTTTAACTTCATTTATCAAAGCATTTTCTCCTTAACATTATATTCTGAAAAATCACAGCTTAATAAAAGGCAGTCTCATCTAATTCATTTTAAAATTGATAAACCTGGATAATTTATATAAGCTCGAGATTTTATTTCTTGAAAATCTCAAACAGTTTTCATTATTTAATCAATATGTACAGTAATTGGCAAAATTTTGGAAAGCTGCTGATTTCAGCTATGGAATATTATTAGATTTTACTTCTAGAGTGCAATACATGTGAATAAACTGCCATTTCAGATTTAAAAACAGAATAACAAAACAATACAAAAATAGTTTTAAATATTAAGATGCATATGTGAGTTTTAAAAAAATTATTTGACAGGCATATAAAACTGCAATTTTTCTTTGCCATCTATAGCACTTGCAGTAGAATATTTTTTTTTAAATGAGCATTTTCATTGTGCTTTAAATATTTGCCGCCACTCTATATAGCTACAAGAATAAAAACTATTTACAAGTAACCTAAAACTACTCTGCATATATTACAGGTATTTTATAGGCATTAAAATTTTTGGGCTTGTCATGCGTCGTCTCAATTTGCAAGAATCAGCACTATTGGTATTATCTAAAATGTTGGATGAATAATTTAAGTTTTTCAAAGCTACTTTGAAGTTCTTGCCTTTTACAATCTAGAAGGTGCTTTTCTTTGAGGAGTTCCTATAAAAGGTAAAAACAGTAGAGTTAAGAAACAATAATTAAATAAAGTAGAAAACATTTTGTTGCATTTATTAAAATTTTATATAATTAAAAAAACGAATAAAAATTTAAGTTCTCTTCTGTAAAATTTCTTACAAAACTATAGATATATGTAAAATATTCCTTGAATGAATGGATCATTTCTTTTTGTATTAGGCATAATATAACTTATTTAATACAAAACAAATTTTATTAGTTAGTAATTAAATTTCAAACTTCACATCAAATATTTATTAAATTGTATACCTTAAAATATAGAAAGATTTAGTTACAGATATGTTTGCTCATGCTTTCTGCAGAAAATGTAACACAACTTATCTCATTATAATTATATGTCTGTTTTAACTACAACATTACTGAATGGTTAAAATATATACAAATTTCTTTAAAAAAAAAAAAAAAAAAAAAAAAAAAAAGAAATTCAAAAATTTAATGAGAAATTCTACAAATATCATGCTTTTGCAGATAGTTGTTTCTATAAGCACTACAATTTCAATAAAGGAAAGTGAAATTATGGAAAATACAATAAATATTATAAGGATTAAAATTTATATCTCATGTAAATCTTAAAGTTTAGAATAACTATTTTAACATTAAAAATTTACATCATGATAACAAAGAACCAAATTTTCTCATATTTTAATAACATTTTTTTTTAAATAACAAGAAAAGAACTCTTTTAATGAGAACATGTTAAAACTGATGTATGACCTTTACCTCTGTTTTCTTTCGAAGGCACTCTACTTCAAGATTTGATTTTTCATTTAAGGCTTTTAACTTTTGGCAGCTTTCAGTTAGAAATTTTTTCTCTACATTTTGCTCTAGAAATAAAATAAAAACATAATTGCATACATTTTTTCCTCCACTTATGAGTTTAAAAATAAAACAAAGATGCAACTTTTCATTTTATATATATTGACAAATTGCTAACAGTAAATTTGAAAGTATGTTAGGAAACAAATAATTATTTCATTTTCATAATTTTCAGACATATTGCCAAAATAAACTTATAGTCCATAATTTATTGCTAAATTTCATTTATTTCTTTCACTTGACCTAGGCAGCAAATTATTAAATATTATCACAAATATAATAATATGTATAACACTATTTGTATCTCAAATAAATTTGACAATGTAAGAACTTCAAAAGCTAGATATATTGGTAAATTTATTATGTGTTGCAATATTAGATACTTCAGAAAAAAAGTTGAATAAATGAATATTTATTTTTCCTTTTATTTAAAATAAAGAAAGAAGTCTCTTCCTGAATAATCCAAAATTTATCAGAAAAATAATTTAAAATAAGAAGGAAATTAAATCCCTAATAAAAGAGATGAGCATTTTGATTATTAAATATGAAATTAGAATTTTCATGTTATCTCTTCTAATAATAAAGATAGACAAATGTATGTTTTCTTGAATGTTGGCAATTAAAAAAAATGTTTTAATTTTCAATTATAGATTACACTGCTGCCCTGAAATACAAACCGTTATTATTACAGCATCAACTATTTAATCACATGATTTTCTTCCATGAGTGAAAAGAAGAAGGATTTTGTTTAATATATATTTACATTTACATGATGAATAAAAAAGTGAAATACCACAAATCATAAAAGATAAATATATAGGATAATCATGTTTTTAATAGTAATATGATGTCATGAAATTGGTTTTCAATAGCACATTGAACAAAACATATACAAGATTATTAAAATAACAAGTCTTTGAAAATTCAATGCTTAAAAATAGTTTGCTGATGGAATAATGGATATGAAGTTATGTTTAAGAGATTTATCTAAAATCAAATGCAGCAAGCCAGCTGGTCACCAAAGTGGCAATTTATTAATAATATTAGAAACAGCCAGAATAGCAAAACCAAAAAAATATGCATTATATATTTTAAGAAATTAGATCAAATATTAGACATAAAGACATGTTTTAAGACAAATTTTGTGCAAATGAACAAAATAGAAAAAGCTAAAATATTTTCTTGTATGTGTAATTTGTGGTCATATGGCAGAAGAAAAGCATGAAGGATCTACTCTAAAGATGACAGTTTGAGAGAGGTTCTCCCATTCACTGCATTCCAATGCATCAGCAACACGTATTTAATTTCCATATTAGGGGAGTTATGAACATGAATCTCCCATTTCTTAAACATCTCTCATTTAGTTCCAATTTTGAAACCCCCACCCCACCCAAAAAAATTATCTTTCATGAGGAGCAATACTAACATATTATCCTATGTATTTATAGCTTCTCAAACTTATTCAAATATTAACATTTATAACTGTTTACTTAAAAAAAAAACAATCAATATATAAATGAAACAGAGCTTTTATTTATTTAACAAAAAAGTTAAAACAATTTTTGGAAATACAAATATTTAAAAACATTCTAAAATACAGAATATATGATAATTATCTTTCAAATATAAGAGTAATTAAAATATTTTAAATATAGAAATGATTGTACTTTATTAAATATAAATAAAATTTTACTTTTTTAGAATTATGAAATTATATTTTTCTTATTAAAAAGTAATAAAATAGGCAAGAACAAATAATTGCCGAATTCTTAAAATTTATTGAATCTTATTGAAAAAAAAATATTTATTTTTAATATTTTTACTAATTAAACAATTTACCAGATATATGGCACTCATATGACTCCATTATAGCTTCAATTCCAGGCCATCGGAGAGGAGGCTTGCATTCGAGATAAAACCAATCTGACTTTTCAGATGTTGCACTAACAGGAGATTTTTGGAATGAAGATTCTAAAGGAACAATAGAAGGGACACTCTTCTTTTCAGCTGAAAAAATTAAAATAAGCATTAACACTACATGGATATTAGCTAACTATTTAAATATTTGATAAAAAATAGTATTATTTAAGGTATTAGATAAAAATATATGCATTGCCATATCAACCAAGACTGAAAAACAAATTCTATAATTTAAAATAAAATTGAAAAAAGAATTAGACTACAGACTTCTATAAATGATTTAAAAGAAGTTGATAAAACAAGTGATATCTCTCTACAAGAAATAGAGACTATAAGTTTCATCATTTCATTTTCATTTGTGAAACATTTGATAATCTGAAAGTAAATTATATTATGAAAGGAGTCTCTCATTATCACTTAGATTGTGCTTTGCTGCTTTCTTGATCTACTTTTTAAATAAAATTACATTTAGACCTGCCATTAGGTTCTTTCTAAGGTTAGTAATTTTCATACATTATCCATGAAGTACCTGTTTACATTATCCTTAAAGTAAAATATATAACACTGTTGAACGTCTCATGATCACAACTTTTAATACCCATTTTTGTTTCTCAGTCCCAAATTTGCCAGTTGGAGGAGTATCTATTTTAACCTCTTGGGTCATTGTATATTATTTAATGAATTTTTAATTGCTCTTTTGAAAGATTAAAAGCAATTGATAAATTATTTATGATAAATAAATTGTACTTCAAGGCAAAAATATTTAATTGCATGGAAAATTTCAAAATATTCAAATGCTGTTTGTACATAATTAAGATTATAAAATATATTTTATGTCATCCACTCATAACTGTTAACTGTGTTGTTACAGACTATAATTAATCCAGCTTATGAGACAAGTAAATTAGATTTTTTTAAAAGTAACATTAAAATTTTTAGAAAGCTCAACAGAGAGAAAACAGAATTTTTAGTTATTGCCTTCTTAATTTGGAACACAGGTATAGTTATAAATTCTGTAAGTTAATGATTTGAATACCTAGTTGCATCTGAGTTGTTTGCAGCACAGAATTATGGAACTCTTGAACAAAATCCTTGTTCACTTGCCGAACACGGGGATCCTTCGCTGCCACAATAGAAGGACTTTTGTTTTGAGCTGCTTCAGAAGCATGAGGTACCACTTGACAGGTGGGGATAAGAGGAGGAACTGGAAGTGGTACTGGGGAAAAAAAAAAAACAAAAAAAAAAAAAAAAACAGGATTTAAAATTTAAAGGAGGCAATGATAAAAAAAAAAATCATATCAATCACTCAATAGAAGAAAAAAATTTAGCAACAAACAAAAGAAATAGTCAAAAGCAACAGAGAAAACTGTTAGCAACTCTACAGCCAAGCTAAATAGGCTTTATATAAAAGTGGTATTAGTTTTATGTAGATCATGGGGAAGAGAGCAGTTCATTATTGGTATAAAAAATTAGTTGGAGGAAACTGGTAGAGTATCAATGTTATCTCCTTAAAAAAATTTTTTTTAAAGAATAAATTTCTATTTTACAATAAGACATTATATTCTCAGTACATTCTACTACTATATTTAAAAAAAAAAAAATAAATAAATAAATAAAATCCAGAATTATATTTTATTATGGAAGAATGAATAGAAATAGCACTAACTATGAAGAAAATATTCTGAAATATATTAGTAATATACTTTAAAGAAAATGTTAAAAGTTTTTTTAATATTTACTCTAAAGTAACTGAACTGCTAAATTCAACTATGCATTTTCACTATTGTTCCACTACAAAGATGAAAATGCGGATTACTTCAATATCTTTATTGCTGCATATCTTCTAAACTTTAGAATAGTTCCCACTTAAATAAATTCGTCATTCAAGGGGGGGGGGAATCACACGAGACAAAATCAGATGATTAAGATGGTAATGGAAACATTGGAATGTGATGTTTTGACAAGCAATTCAGAACTAGGATGGACTTGTGAATCAGTATTTATAATCTCATCTATAGCACTAATAAGTTAGCCTGTTTTATGACATAAAGTTTTGAGTTCTGCAATTTGAACGGGATAAAACATGTTTAAATTAGTTGATTCATGTTTATTTCTTATTAGTATCTATATGATTCCTGAGACACTGTGTTTGTCAATAATTATTTTTTTCCCTTCAAATATTCATTAGCAAAACAGATAACACTTAATGATTTTAGTAGAAATAAACCAATTTATAATTAATTTAAAACAAACAAGTGAAGATATTAAACAAATTAGGCAGATATTTACATATTTTGGGAAATATTTACCTGTTCTCATAGGAGGTTTAAGAAATGAGGACAACCTTTGCATAGATGCAACAGCAGACTTTGCTTCTTTCAAGGAAGGCTCATTTTTATGCAAACTTACTCTTTCAGGAACAGCAAACCTGGATAAACTCTCATCCGGATTAACATTAGGTTTCTTAGCAGCATCTTGTTTCACATCATCTAATATGTTACAGCCTACAAATAAAGAAATAAAAATAATGCTTTCTAAAGTATGTAAAGCACCATTTACAGGTTTCTCACTTTTAAATTATTTCCATTTATCTATTAATTCCTCACAACTCAATTTGTAACCATTTGATCAATTGTTTTTTATATTTATATAATTAAAAGCTTTAATTATTTGCCATTTTCCACACTGGTTTCAAATATCACTTTTAAAGAGTATATAAACTATGATATTGACATTGGGATTATTCACAACTTCTCAAAAAATAAGAGAAAAATTGTATGATGTTAATTTAAGTAATAATAAAGTTATTACATCTTCCTTAAAAGAGGCAAAGGACGCTTAAAAAATTTTGAATTTATTTTGTTTGACAAATAAAATTCTATAAATTTAATTTGATTCATAATATCAAAACTGTTACTCATATACAATCAATGTATCAGATATAAAAGATTTGTTTCAATTAATCACCTAACAATATGTATACAAACTGCATAAAATAAGAAATGCAAATTAAGCAATAAAGATATGACTATGCTCACTTTATTATATTCAAATCACAAGTATTCAATTTTAAAATTTTATTACTGTTTTCAATATTATTTAATAAAGTACTAGCACTATTTTAATAAGTTTGAAATCAAAGCTTACTGCTTTTTAGATTATATACCCTTTCATTTTCATATTACTTTAAATTAGACCCTTTAAAGACTTACAAAATTGCTTTATGGTAATTGCTAAACAATCAAAATAAACAACAAAAATACCCTTGTTTTTTAAAATCCAATATTGATTTCTCTAAGAGATTTTACAAAATATCATGAAACATTTGCTTCAATTTCATTCAAGATAGGATGTACTTGCTTATTGTTATTTCATAGAAGACAAATAATACTAACATTTTTAATATTAGAGAAAATTGATACTGAATTATGCATAACACTTTTGTTATGCATAATTCAGTATCAGGTCACACGCTTCAATATCAGTTTATGCACACTTTTGTTATAACACAGTTTTTCACTGACAACTTTTCTATTTTTTTTTTCATTAGCTTAACCTTTTGTATTGCAGTTTCCTGAAAACTATTGTTAAACAGACCTTGTAATTTTGAATTATGATATCATAACATCAGCCATGCATTGAATTCCTTTGCAAACTTAAAAGATTTATTTGATTGAGATTCAAACAACCAGAAGCCTTGAGAAAAAGGCTTCAGAAACCAATAGAACACAATACAAACATAAAAGGTAATCATAAAAAGATTTGACTGAAGTAAAATTGACAGAAAAAGAGGTTGAAAGAGTTAACTTGCATTACAACATAAAAGAAAAAAAAAAAAATCAGTTGCATGGCAAAAATGTACACAACAGTTTAAATAAAAACAAAATATATTTACCACGTTTACGTAAGTGTGATCCTTGCAACTCAATACATCGCTGGCTAGGAGGTAGAAGTCCATACCTTCGAAGTTTTTCATCTTCCACAATTTTTATTATATTTTCTCGTTCTAATAAAATAAAAATTAAGAGGTAAAACTTATTAAGAATTACTATTTAATGAAAAAATTATTTAATATTGTATAATAACTGATAATCAAAGAAAACCAACTTAATATACATAAAAAAAAACTTTTATTTTCTAAATGGTAATAATCAGTATAAATAATTCTGCTTTTACCATGAATATAAAATAATTTTCATTTTATCAATCAATAGTATTTTTATACAAATCAATAATAATTTAAAGTTATTCAAAAACTAAATTTTAGTTACAATACTTAAAAAATAATTTAATCTAAAAATTTATTAAAATCATAGTAAATCAAAAGTTATTGTAGATTTAAGTTACAGTGAACTAAAATTTGTAAAAACAAAGAATTCCAAAAGCACAAATATATAATAATGTGAGGTTATATTGTTCTCAGGTTAACTTGAGATAAAACAGAAAAAAATACAATATTTTTTTAACAAATACAGAATAATACATACCTTCTTTTTCATCTGGAGGTAAATATTTTAAATCTAATGCTCTTAAAAATTCAGTTTTTGCTTGAAAATCTTCAGAATAGCATAATCGACTGGACAGTTCAGCCAAATGAGCAGAATCATATTCTATTATTTCCTCTTTTTTAACAGAAGAATCTTCAACTGGACTCAAACTCCTTTCTCTGAGTGCTCTGTGACGCCTAATCCGCTTCTTAAGTTCAAGTGCTGCAATCACACAAATAAGTTATACATAAAAAAAAAAAAAAAAAAAAAAAAATCAAAGTTGAAAAATTGAAAATTTTGACTTACCTTGTCTTTTAGAATCAGTAACCAACCCAAAGTAAAACAAGAATTCTGATTTCTAAAAAAGATTTTATATTTAAGAAAAAGCTCCTAATTTTAAAATACAATAATATGTATATAAAATGCTATAGCCAATGAAAATTGAAACAGCTTAAAACTGTACAATTAATAATTATGTTCTATAAAACAGTCTTGAACATAGTCTTAGAGTGCTTATAAATGAACGTGATAAATTAGAACATGCTTTCATTTAACACAGCAATATTTGATATTTTAAACAGCAAAATATATTTAAAATACAAGCAATTTAATTTCATAAAGCTCTTTCTACAGTTCTATGATAAATAAAAACACAAACAATATAAATCATCAGACATTCAATCACCTTTAATTTTATATATTCTGCTAATTTTTGTCATATATCAAAGAGTAATATTGATGCAATTTTTCAAAGAAGTGAAGTAAATAAAAGATACACATTTGTCTTAGCTTTATTATTTGTACTTATTTTCTTAAAAATAAAACAAATAAAAATAAAATTTGGCTAGATTCAGAATAGATAAATTTATAAAAGATAGCGTAAAAACTCAAAATCTTTACAAAAGAAGGGGAACTAAATGAAAATATCTGCATACGGTAAAATTACATTTAACAAAATATATTTACTTTTGGAAAAAAAAAAAAAAAAAGAGAGAGAGAGAGAGAGGTTGGTTGGTTGGTTTATTCGGGTTTAATGGTGCAAGAGCCAAAGGTAGGCTATACAGCGCCAATCGTATGGTTTGAGATGATATCACGTGAGAAATTTAAAATTACATTAAAGACCAGGTCAGTAAAACAGCACCAATCAAAACATGAGAGACAAGTTAAGCAAAATAAGTTTTAATCTATATAAAATGATAAAATCCAATAGCTTTTAAAAAGTTAAAAATATACAGATGGGGAGGTTCTCCCACTAATTCTCGTATGTTAAGTGAAGTTGAGTTAAAATATTTAATGCAATGAGAATTAAAATCGGGGCACTCAGCTAGGATATGCGAAAAAAGTTTATTTTTAAAAAAAATGCAGCATAGATAAATTTCATAAGCTTTCCTTCCTATTAGATAAAAATTTTAAAATACATAATCATCTCATTTATCACATACAATATTTCATTATAAGAATAATATAGCTTATAAAAAAATAAATATTTTCCATCCTGCAGATAAATAAATTACAAATAACTTAAAATGTAAATGTTAGAAAGGTGTGGCTTTAAATAAATTGGTGGTCATGAAATATTAATCTTTTTCCTCAACAGTCAATCTTTAATTTCGGGTATTATGACTATACTTTTTATATTTTATTTACTAGAATGGTATAACAGTTGTATTAGATAATGATTTCATTCTCCCATGAAGCTAATATATCAGCCTTTCTCTCCTAACTATATAACAGATAGCTTTAAAGTCCTGTACCTCACTTTATCCACCCCTTTATGTATTATATATAAATTTATAATAGATGATAAGGGAAGAGAGTTTTTATCTTTCAATGGCACTGTTCATGCGAATGTCACTTAACGCCAAATTTGACAATGTTAAAATTACGGCAACCCCTTTACCCGCCCTTCCGGTCGAGTCTTTCAGGAGTTCATTAGAACGTTGACCCGCATCGGCTCCCCAGTCCCCGCAGAAGCTGTAAACAACTTCAGTTTGTAAGGCTTAACAAAGCCAACCGCAATGCAATACCGCAATCAGCCATGTATTATATGATCTACTCACCGCAAAAGGAGTGTATATAGTGTAAATAAAGAAGTTTAAGCAAAAGTACAGTCCACTGCTCACTTCGAATCACCAGGCACAAAAAAAGATATAAATATTTTTTCTTTGCAAAAATTCCTATTTCATAAAAATCAATTTCCTCTCATCAGAATATAAAATATACAAATGATGTATACTGACACAGAGTTATGCTTAAATTACTGGTTTGCAAGTAGTAGTTAAAAAATAGGATTTACATGCAACACGCTTTAATTAAAAGATACCCCCCACCCCCCAAAAATTGCTGGAAATTCCTGAAAATATATGAAAGAGAGGGGTAAAAAAACCAGACAAGGCATCATTAACCTAAATTTAACATAATGAACAATAACGGCAATTCTATTATTGAAAAGTTGCATAATTCTATATTTCTGATAATGCAAAAGAATGAATGGCACATATTTTTATCCATGAAAAACATGTGCTTTTGATAAATTAATAATGTATTTTAAAACTTACTTTTGGATCAGATTCAATCTTTATAGGGGGCCCTTTTCTAATAGTTAACAATTCTTTTAGCTTATCAGATTCTTCCTCATCAGATTCTATTCCTGGTTCATCACTCTCTTCTTCAATCACTCCATCTTTTCTCAGTTTTCTCAACCTGGCTTCTCTGGCATCTAAAACACTCACTATCCTTTCAACAGGCTCACTGAAAACATGCACTTCGTTTTCATGAGAAGACACATCCTGATTTTTCAGAACCCTTGTGAGCAGAGGTTCTTTTGCCTTGTATGTTGGTGGATAACCATTAGAGTCTCCCTGATATAAATAAGGATGTTCACTGAGCATGTAAGGTGGCATTTTACCACTTGAAGAATCAGTATTTAAGCTCTCATGTGATTTTTCATTGCTGGGGACTTTGGAAGGAATTGTATAAGGTTCTTGAGCAGAAAATGGTTTCTTGTTTTCAGATTCCAACTTGATTGGATTTTCCCACTGATTAGATTCAGTATTTAGAGAAAAATAGCTGTTATTGTTACAAACAATATTGTCTCTGGCAAATATGCCATTGATTTGGGAATCGATAACTGAACCAAGACTCAGAGTGCGAGTTTCAACTAAATTTGGCTTTAGATTGTCCCGTTCAATGAAGTAAGGATGTGTTTTTGAGTGAGTAGAAACTGGAATACTAGGTTCTGAGTTCTCCATATGAATGGGCGGCTTTTTCTCATTTTCCTAACAAAGGAAAACAATTTCTAAATATAAATTACACAAACATCAGTCACTAAAACAATATGTATATTATATTTTAACAAGGATTTTCAAAATGAATTGTCTCAAATATAATTACTTGAAATATTAAAAATATTCTAGAATTATTGCATAAAAGAAAAATAATTGATCAAGGATTATTTTAAAAATGAAGAAATCTATATAAATAACATTTATAATATCAAATTCTTTCAATTTTAATCTTATAGATACATAAACTGGCTGATAATTACAATACCAATTAAAAAATTTTTCTTTTTCATAAAAATGGTGTATCTCTATAAACATTGATTATATAATCTGCATACAACCACGTTCTATCAAATATGTATATATCGAGAGTTTGCAAAAATACAGGTCAAGATATTTTTGTCAAACAGATTGTCAATGAACAAATGAATTCAAAATTTCATACACTATGAATATAGTAAAATATTTGCCTAAGAATAAGAAATGGGTTTTAAGATTATGTACTTTCTTTATATATGGATATGTATATTTAGATTTTTAGTAAAAACTTTAGAAACATTTATTGGACAAAAATTATTCTTACACCTTTTTAAAAAGCAATATATTATCTTTTAAATGAAACCAACTTCATTACCATAAGATTTTTCAAAAATTTTAACGAACTTTCTAAAATTTAGTTTAAATGCAATTTGTAAGAATTAAATTCAAACCAAATAACTGCTTGATCAAATAGGGAAATTACCGATACTTAATAACTAGGCAACAGTGAGATTCTAAATTACCTTTATATATTTTTTTATTTATTTTAAAAATATTTTTGAATCACTTTTTCATGGTTTTAAAGGAATTGTGAAGTTTATTTAATTATATTAAGAAATTACAAATGTTTAAATCTCCTGGCATCTTCTACTTTAAGAAAAAGTTTCGTATTTTTCCGTGATATTTTCCAAAAATATTACCTGAAAAAAACATTAATTGATAGTATATTAAAGTTTAAAAAAAGATAGTTTTCAGATATATATAAATGT
Organism: Argiope bruennichi; assembly: GCF_947563725.1. Lineage (NCBI taxonomy): Eukaryota > Metazoa > Arthropoda > Arachnida > Araneae > Araneidae > Argiope > Argiope bruennichi. The sequence goes on from NC_079156.1 coordinate 53,980,181, forward strand.
CATTTTCACAAGATCTGTTTCTCTCCTTTTAATAAAGCCTTCAAAATTAATTTTATACAAAGTATGAAATATTATTATTTTGTTTAAGAGCACAAAAAAAAAAAAAAAAAGAAAGCATAACAATTTATATCAGGAATATCTTTTGATTTAATTAATTTTCATGTTTTTTTATTAATGGAAAATTAGCTATTTAATGAATTGTCTCACAACTTTCTTAAAATTTAATGAATGAGAGAATTTTTTTTTAAATATATGTAAAATTAACTTATGGAGCAAATTTTAAAATCAATTGGTTTAATTGTTATTCTCCTTTTAATTATTACAACATGTCAGACAATATAAGAATTTTATGTACGATAATATTTAAACAAAAATAGTTTTTTCATTAAAAAAATATATATAACATACCATTTGCTCCAAGCATATCAGCTAGCATTATAAACAAGAATATGTTAAATTTAACTTAACCAAAAAATTATAAAGTTTTGGATTTCAAGGACATTTGTTAATAATATATCAAGCTTATGAATCCTTATTAACATCATATTCTTAATTGTCACATATTACAATATTTTGACCTATGTAATATAAAAGAGATAAACTAAAAAATTATTGGAAAGATAAAATGACAAAAGGTTCAATCTAATAAAATTCATATCTTATATGAAAATACAAGATAATTACTATATGTCACTTAAAAATTTCATTCAATTAGGAAAGATAACTGAAATTCAGAAAACATATCCATAATTAGATTTACCATATTTATTTGATAATGCATTCTATATGAAGAAGAAGAAGTATCGTTTTCCTTTCTATAATTCATTTCCCTAATATGATTTGTGTTTCTTAGATGCATATTTCCATTTATGGCATTACTTCCAGGCCTAGACATTCTAGAACTATATTCATCTTTTGGAGGCAAATTGTTTTCCATGTGAGCAATAGATGTGGCTAAATTTAAAGGAGTTGTAGATGTTGAGGTAGGCGGAGACATACTTCTTCCATATTCACGAGGGGTACCATGAGTAATTGATCCCATATGACCTATAAATAAATTTAACCATATATATTATAATTAAATTTTATTTGATTCAAATTTTCAGATCTGCATAGAATTTAAAAAATTTATATTAGTAATAGGTGAGATTATATTTGAATGAATTATATGTTTATTGCACATTATTAATTCTTTCCAAAAAACTAAGGCAAATATAGCAAAGACGATTAATATCACTATAAAAAATTATTTCATAATATCAAGATTTTATTTATCTTATCTCAACAAATCAACAATAATATACACCCTCTTCATTACTATAAACTGCAGTCAATATATGTCAAATATTGTGCCAGTTTAGTTGTGGAATTAATTGATTATTTACACATTATTTTACAGAAAAGTGTAAAATAATGTACATTTAGATGACATACATGCTTATATTTGTCATGTGATTCATGAAAAGATTGAAACAATTCAATACACAGAGTTACCATAACCACTCTAATCATGGGAAAATAGTTAATTTCTAAATTACTAGATAGTCATAAAAAATGGGAAAAAATGGTGTTAGAATCAATATATGTATTGCTAAAAAATTATGAAGTCTAAATTTATATACAGTCCACAGGTCTAATAACACTTAAAAAAAAAAAAAATTCTATTATCATCACAGATATCTATACTCTGCAAGCATCTAAAGAAAATGGACTGAAAAATTAATTTTATGTTCACAATGTAAATGAGATGTGCAGCAATATGAGTCTATCAGGAATGAAAGTATTGGGGATTACTCAAGTCCCTTCAGGGGTGGTGGTGAAATTTATATCATTCTATCTCCTTGTGAGAAAAGTTAAGGCAGAAAAACTTCTTCAAGTGTAAAATAATTTATTTAACTCACATCTTTTATGTTTTATTTTTGTAGTACATTGCTCCTAGAAAAGGTAAAAAGCTATGAATTAAATAGCATTGACATTAACAATTGAAAGTTGCTATAAGATAATTTTAACTTTGTGATTAATAAAGCAGATAATTGACATTAAGGAAAAACTTCCATTCAGGCAGACAAAAAATAATAACAATAATAATAAAATGGCAGAAGGAAAAACTGAAAATGAATCAACTTAAATAATATTTTAAAAAAAAATAAAAATAACTGCCACTTTTGTAATTTTTTTTTTTACATTTATCTATTAACATTTTATTGATCTTTTTAAAAACTGGACTTATTAAGAAATAAACTATTAAAAAGGCATTTTTTGCCACAATAATATTTCCATACAGGAAATCTGTGCCATGTAAATCTGGTGAATAAGGCAAATTGTACTAAAATGTTGGGAAAATGAAATAACCTATTATTATAGTATCATTTAAATAATAAAATATTTGTATAATTAAAAATGGCAAATTGGGTCATATTTATTTTTTGTTTTCTGATTTATAGCCTGAATATTTTTCATGATTTGCATTTAACAAGAACAAATTCTGAATAAAATTTCTAATAACTAAATTTTATTCTTTCAATTATCATTTAAGTTAATCAAACTGATTGCTATTTTACTTCCTATTTGTCTCACATTGCTTGAAACAAAAATTTATATATTACAGCTTGATAAATAATAATAATAAACATCGTTCATAAAACATTTTTTTTTACTTCTTAGTTACTTTAAACTGGAAAACAATGAGCTTTAAAAAAAAGCCTTTACAAATTATAGAATTCTTAACTCATACGAAGATTTTTGATGCTCCTTGTATTTAAAAACATAAAATTTTTACCTTTATTAAAACACTAACCTTTTTCCTCATTTGATGATTCTAATCTACTGGAAGAATGGTGTGTATTTAAAGGACTTTGTCGTATGAGATTTCGTTCTTTTCGCATGTATTCTATTTCACGTTCTCTTGATTCTCCTTCTTCACGTTCTGCGTATCTTTCATGCTGATATATAATTTCACGTCTTCTAAACATGCTGCTGTCTTTTGATTCTTCTTCATCCGTATTATATCTTAAATAATAAATTAATTATGAGTGATAACAGCATTATTACAAAGTTCAAACATGTTCTCTTCAAAAGCAACTTTTTTTTTAATGAATTTGAAAAATTTTCACTTTTACACATCAAGATAGATAATTAACTAAAAAAAAATAAGACTTTCGAATTAACTTTTCTGTTTTAATGCAACACCACAGTAACGAACATATTAAATCAAGTTAGCTATGAAAATTTTTTCTATCAAGACTGATGGCAGAAAAATATTTAAACAATGAAGTTTTAATCTATCTTAAAAAACGGTTATTATACTTGGTCATGTTGAATTTCGATTTACTCAAACGCTGTCCAATAATCGAAAAGCAAATTCTCAATTCAAATTTAAGCCCACAAATTTTGGAATCAAAGGCTTTTAAAGCATCTTTTCCCATTAAAAAAAAGAACAATGAAGAATGGTAAGAATTTTTAGAGAATAAGTGAATTTTACAAAATTTATTGCTCTAAATAAATTCTTGAAGTGTCAAATTTTAATAAAATGTAGAGAACAGATATATTTGAAATAATTAAATGATATCATACATTTTAATCTCAGGCTATTTGTGACATGAAATATATATCTATGTTGTTAATACTTATTTCATTCAAAACACGCCTGATAATTTCAAGTTAAAATTTGCAACATCAAATGGGAAAAGGTTATTTCAAATTGTATAAAAAGTGAAAAACTAGACTTTTAGAAAGTATATTTAGTAAAAAAAGTCTAAAGAGTTACAAATGAAGAGTAATATATGAATATCATATAAATATAGAAGAAAATAAATCATAATAATCACACTTATAACAAAAAACACTAATAAGAGACATCTTGTATATAAAATAAATGAAAAATAATGGGAAAATAAAGTAGAACCTTGATTATTAAAACCTATATGATTCCATGCCCCTCTAAGCTGTGCTATACTAAATGAGTGAACTCTACATTTTTTTAAAATAAAATTAACACATTTTACAGAAAGGGTATCAACGTTGTTATTAGTGTTGAGGTTTTCAATGTAAAAGCTTGTAAAAAATCATTATTAACAGGCTATCAGGAAATTATTTGAAAATAAAATAAAAATTCAGTTTAATTCTTAAACATTTCAATGGCAAAGTAAAAAAATTCTATGCATTTTCATAAAGAAAAAAAAAGGGGGGGCACTCTAAACATGTTTTACATTTGAGGGCAGGTTATTCTTAAAAAACCACAGAGAAAATATTAAGTAAACTACAACAAAATTATAATAACATATAATAACATACACAAATCCTTTCATCAATGATTGATTTTTGAATAAGTTAAAATAGCACTTGTGGACTTTTTTTTACACTGCCAAATAAACAATTTTGTAAAACCTCATAAAAAGAAATCACAATTATGAACTGAGTTTTAAACTGTTTGAAATAATTACAATCATTATTAGTCCAGATAATAAAAAATTCATAATATACTAAACTTTAAAAATGAAATCAATAACTGTAAAAATATCCAGATAAAAAAATAAAATTGCAACATACTTTAAATTTTTGACCAGAAAGTAATGATTGCTTTGATATCAGTCCTGATGTAAAACATTCACAAAATGCTAACAATATATCCAAAAAACTAATAATATATATTTTTCTTTCCAACATTTTTGTACTAGTAAAATAGTTGAAAAATGCACATTAGTTCGCAATTAAACAACTTACCTAGAGGTAGAGTACGAGGAACTATTTGATGATACAGGCCTCATTGATTGGGAAATCAATTCAGGAGGATACTGATTAGGAGGATAAAGAGGAGCTCTAGGATGAGGAATCATGTTAGTGGGAGGAGGATAAGGCATTGAAGATGGGCGAAGCAATCCATAACGTTCCATATACATTGATTCTTCTAACCTACTGAAGTCAGTTGAGATTTAGTAAGAAATTTAGCACACATAGCATGTAACAAAGTTTGAATGTTACTTTTAGTTGGCTGTGAAAATTGAAACTAATTATTATTCTCCAAGATATACAAATGCTACAAATAAATCGAAAACTTTTTCTTAAAACTACAGATAATCATTTTTTTAAAAATTGTAGTTTTAAGTAAATGAACAACTTTTCTTATATTCGTTTTTTCCCAGGGCTGTTATACTTTTCTCCCTCAAAACTCTTTTTTTTTTAGATGTTAATTTTTTTAAAGAAAGACAGCGTGTAAACTTCAATTAAGTATTAATTAATCATAATTAAAACAAAAATTAACTGAAAAGTTATTTTATAAGTTCTTATGACCCTTTCAGATAGATATGCCGAAGGATATTAATAGTGCTGAGGATCACAACCCACCATTAAAAAAAAGTTAGATTTAGACAAAGCGTAGGGAAGTGCCTCAATAATATATCTGGAACTAAATAGGAAAAATATAACAAAACGATACACGGAGTTGAAACGCAGGAAATCTAATATCAATAAGCAATGTATTAAAAAAAAAAAAAAAATGACAAATGAATGCTAACTTTAAAATTTGTTCTTTTAACACTATGAATGCATTTCATGTACTACATATTAAGAATAGACTAATAAGATCGTATTGTCTCATTAACAACACATAAAATTGAGCAATATCTGTGCTAATAATAAAAGGGTATGTCTGGAGGTGCTTTTTCCTGTCTGTCGGTATTCTGCAGGCCAAAATATTTGACTGAAAGTTATTGAATTTTTACAAATAAACTTTGGAAAGTGGGAATATGCATTTACTAAACTCTAATTAAATAAAAACTAAGCAAATGTTTTTTTGGGAGGGGAGAGGGTTCCTTTGCAATAATTTGACAGTCGAATTGGTTAATGCCTCTTACCAAATTTCCACAGCACAGGAAATGAGAGGACATCCTACATTGACTAATTTAGCATGCATAAGGCTCATGGTGGATATTTGATGGAACTGGGACTCAAATCATGACTTTAGAGTCTCACAGCCAACATGCCATCCAATTCAATTAATTTTTAAATGATATTCAAATGATGCAATTTTCTCGCAACATACAGAGTAATATATTTTAGCAGGCGATTAACACATATCAAACCTTATTTATGTCCTTCATTCAAGTCATAAAGTTCAAAATCTAATAATTAATGTAGTTGAATCATACAATTTCCATATAATATGCACTGAATTTCAATAATAACAATAAAGAACACAAGAATTTTTAAAATATGGATACTAAACAGGAAAACAAATAATGGTTTAATATAATGTAAATAGTACATAAATTTAATACAAATAGTCATAAAGGACAATATTTTTACTTAAGTGTTTAACAGATAATGTTAAAGATTAGCATACAAGTGTATTAAATTTCTACAATTTAGAAATGTTTTTTAACACTTTTATGCAATGTTTTTTTTTATTATTATTATTATTTATTGGTGTCTCGATAGCTAAGATATTCTATATAAAGAACTAAAACCCAGTGAATATTCTTAAAATAAAGCTGATTTGAAACAATTTGTCTAAAATATGTACTGTAATGCATACCATTAATATGCATATTTTTTAATAAAAATGATCAATTCTTACATATTTACTGTAATAATGCAAGATAAATTTTATGTAATATAAAAAAATAATTACCATGAAAATGCAGGAAAATAAATTTAATTTTTAAAGCAACAGAATAGCGAGTTTTTATGCAAGAGTATAAAAGTAGTAAAATTCAATACCTATAAGACTGTGGTGGCATTCTAGATGACTGTAAAATAGAAGGATGGTACGCATAACCACTCATTGAACTTGGAGGGGGTGAAGGATTGTATCCTTGAGGTGGAGTGGGCCTGCGTTCTTCGGAATTTCTATATGGTTGAAAACCTCGTGACAAGCTGTGATCTTGCCTCAAACTAAAACAAAGCAAAAGAACAATTTATTGATTGAAATTTTAAAATTCTGAAAGAGTCATGTATAATCCAATATTGATTTTACAATAAAATGCAAGAGCAGCTTTTCATCAATATGTTAGCAGTGCATAAATATTGGCATAGATTCTCATAGTTTTCCGTTAGTGTAGCAGCTAATGGTAACTTTGGTGTTTTGACAGATTTCCAATAAGGTAGATTAGGCAGCTGATTAAGGCTATTATGTTAAGAGAGGGATGCAAACAGGTCAATTAAAAAAACTATTTCCATAATTGCCAAATAAATAATTTTGAAAAAAATTACAATTTTTATGAATGATAAAAAAAATCTGGATAATATTAACCTTTTATCAAATATAACTGACCATGTTCTCAAATGTTTCATTCACTTTATTACAATATTTATAAAATCAATCATATTACTAAAACCAAACTACCTGCTTCAATAATATTGTTTACAAATGTAGACACCAGGTAATTTGCAGCCATAATAAATAATTTTATTAAAAAAAAATACAGCAACAAAATCACAAAAAGTAATTTTTTTTAAATACTAACCTAAAATAAATTAATAACATTGGACCTAGGACCATAAAATACCCAAATCTATTACTGAGCAATTTTAAGTTATGAATCAGAAATTTTCAGATACATGGTTGTTGTTTTTGTAGAATGTAGCATGCATGTTGGTTGTTGTACAATTAAAGGAAAAGGGGCACTTTCTGTGTACTTTTTTAGTCAAATCAGCAGAAAAGTATCAATGAATCAATTTGTAACAAAGCAGAAAAGTCAAATAATTCAACTAATACCGAGTCAAATTTTTCCTTCAATTTTTTTTCTGCTATAAAATATATGAAATCAGTAATTTAACTCATTTATTTGAAATGAGCATGTTTCAGAGAATAGTACTCGCACACATACTGTTCATAATTCACAAGAGAGTAGTATATAAAAAAAACGCACTTGCTGTTTGTAAATAAACAGATTTTGCCATCTTTTGCAAAGGTTAAATCTCTCATTTAACTCTGCTTCTATATATACAAAAGGAAACAAAACACACAAAGAATAATTAAGATTTAATACAGAGAAATTTGGTTCAATACAATTAATTACTGAATTTTGATAAAATATTTCATGCAAATATGGTTTCTTTAGTAATTTGTGTTATAACTATATTACTGAGAAGTAGGTATCATCAAAACGTTCACAATGCAAATATTTAATTTAAAAGTCATTAGTAAAGCTCATTGCCACTTCATACTGATATAAAGACAGGTTTACATTAAGTCAGTTATAAGATCCCAGTAAGATCATACATGTGTGGACAGGAGACTCATGTGCTAAAAGAACAGATAATAGCTAGGGATTGTCTCAAAGGGACAATTACTTACTGATCTACAAATTTTTTACATGTGTAATCTTACAATAATCTTGTAACCAGTTTAACTTAAGTAAAAAAAAAACTACTTAATAGCCAGCTAATATTGTAACAATGACGTGAAATGGCAGCTTTTGTTATCAAAAGAAAAAAGTGATTCTGTAAGTGAGGTAAAAACTCTTTGTGAAGGTAAATACACATCAGTAAGCACACACAAATTAAAAAGATAAATAATGAATGGAATATATTCAATGTTCTGTATAATTTAAAAAACCTTATTGATGTAAAATATACATATTCAAGTTTTTGATTTAAAAAAAAATAGTTAATTGATAAAGATTCATTATATACCTAGGTGGCAAATTAGGTGGTCCTAAATGCTTATTTCCTGAAGTCATATCACTTCGCTTATCATTTGACGAACTTATTAACTTGGAATTCTCCATCTTTAGACTCACTGGTTCAACAATACTTCCATTTCGATGAGTGTTTGAATAACGTCCCAAATCTAAAGCCTAAAAAGATAGGAGAAATATAATAAGAAAAAACTGAACAAACAAAATTCAAAGTAATAAATATTTAAAATCTAACATGAATTCAATAAGCACATTAAAACATTAGCATATTAAGCACCCTTTATTCATGTGACAGCAATTGTCATCAAGTATAAATGTTACCACCAAATGATTATCATAATTAATTCAACAACTGCTAAAATGTGACTTATAGTTAAAGATAATATACTCTGAAATAATGGGAAAATCCATATGATATTACCAGTAAAATAGTCCTCAATAAAACCCTGGGATGTTTAAAAACAAATGGCAAATATTGTTTCCACTCTATTAATTGATATTCTTCTGAGGATGAAAATCCAAAATTTAAAATGAAAATTGTTCCAAATGCATTCAAAGCAAATTTTTTTAATAACCATTGGATGTGAAGTAGTACATATTACAGGTACATTCGCTGACATAATACCACGTTTCTCAAAAAATGAGTATCTAATTGAAAAATAAGCCTTAAAATGATTTTTCAGGGTGTTTGTAATATAAATCTTCATTATGATCATCAACTTACGGTTACCATAATTATTGCAAAATGACCAGTCAAAGAGCAAATATACCAAACATGCTCACTCGGTAAGTAACTAACATGACTGACAAATTAGAACCATCAACATTCAATGAATTTTTAAAAGAAAAATCTCCATCTTTCAGTAAGATAAGAGAAGAAGATACCGCTATTCAGTCAAGATTATTTAAAGATTTCCAGTTTAAGAATTTTACAGCTTTCTATTAAGAAAAGTGGTTGGATCAAATGGACTGAAAATGGTGCTAATTTCCATCATTAGGTGGACAAGGAAAATGTTAAAATAAATAAATGTGGATTATATTGGGAACCATTTTTCCGTGAGTTGGAAAAAAATAATCTGTGAATAAATTGTTGACAGAAAAGCAAAATGTTAATAACAGTCCTATACAGCGGCTGTTATTTAAACATTTATCCTTGATTTAGCAACTCAGTCAGATAAAATGTCAGAACAATTCAAAGTATCATAACACTTGATGAATGTGCTTCATGCAGTAAAATAAGCTGAGAATTTTTCCAGTGAATAAATATATATTCATGAAAAAATAAGACATTTCCTGTAACTTAAGCCTTTAGATATTGTTTGGAGCAAAAATTAATATAAAACTGGATATTATTTTTGGTTACATCAGATTAGGTTCGGTTAGTCGTATTAACATCTCATCTAAAAGCAATACTTGTGCTATTTTGGGATGGACCTTGTAATTTTGAACTCAGGTTAGATGGCACGGACAACTGAGTTGGCACCACCTTTTAACTTCCACATCACACCATCGGGAGGGCATTTGGTGTAGACGGATTTAGCATGCACCAGAACCGCTAACATGGCGATTCTTTGATGGAAGCGGATCTCGAACCTGGAACCCTCCAGTACTGGGCTCGAGATCTTACCACCAGGCCACTGCCGTCCTAGGCGTTTACTTTTGGAGAAACATAGTAGTCACACAGAAACTTCTACTGATTGTTACCTTGAATTATCACTAACTGCAGTGTCCTGAATACAGACATCCTATACCATTAGTGAATGATGATTGAACATAGCAAATTGCATTCCGATTAGCTAGGAAAAAAAATATTCAGTGGCTCAGCTTACCTTCCCATGTGAGCTTTGTGATGGCGTAACGGATGGTGATGGAGATCCATGTCCAGGCGGGTTGGGATTATGACTGTTCATGTACATCGGCATTGGAGGATGCTGACGATTGTGGATGGATTGTTGGTTGGATGAAGGAGTGGATGCTGGAGAAATAGGAGATAAATCTTTTTCTGCGAAGAAAAGTACAACAGAAAATTATTATTTATCAGATAAATTTAATTCTTTAATAAACAAGAGTACCATTGCATATGTGTTTCATTTAAACTTATTTATAATTTTTTTAAAGTTGAGCTTAGAGTTTATTTTTCAGCTAAATGCTGCAATAAAGTTAGTTATATGCCAGACTTAATAAATAAACATTTGAAGACATCGACATACAAAATTATCAGTATTAGTAAGGATTACTCAGAATCTGTTCCAACTTCATAAAGTTTTCTTAAAGCATTCAGAAACTGAAGTGGAATGCATTTATTCATTCCATTATCTCTAAAGATGTAAAGAAAAAACGCGTTTTTTAAAAATATTTTTTAATTAGTGATGAATCGACATACATAAATCAGAGGGAGGGTCTCCCCAAAACTATCTCTAATAAACTTGTCAGAATGCCTTGCATTGCACTGGCGTACAATAGTTATACAATATTACTTTTACAATACTTATACAATAATACTTTTGGCGTGAATTTAGCATTTTTACTGAATCTATCGTGTCATTCATTTCGAGTTATTTGGCGATTAATCGCTGGCATGCATTAATAGTATTGGAAAATTGAATTTGAGCTTAGACATATTTTTCTCTACCGATTAAAATAAAAACTTGACACAAAACTGCATTTGTAGCAACAAAATTCTACACCAAATTTGATATATTTAAGTCATTCTGTTTTTAAAGTATCGCGTTTACATGTTTCTGAAAGTGCAGACCGACAGACAGTCAACCCTTTGTTAGTTTTGTCTCAAACTTTGATTGGTGTACATTATAATGTGTATACCGGATAATGTTAAATGTGTGTACTGAATTTTATCTATCTAGCACCTTCGTTTTATAATTATAATGTTAACTTATATTCGAACAGTCGGACAGACAGGCTTCATCTCAACGGATTATACACAATTTTTTATAGATATCCACAAATTTGGTATAAAGAGCATACACTCATTTTGAAACCGTCTAGTTCAAAGCATTTTTTAGTTGTCTTTATCACAGATAGACGAACCGTTTCCAAAAATGTGTTTTTCGAACTCGGGCAGATCTAAAACGAAGAGATTCATCAAAGTCTCGAGTTCGTATATATATATATATACTACATTTCATGTTATATTAACCTTTTACCCTACAGCTGCAAATAATGAGTCAGAGGACAATATATTGAAGTGATGGTGATAAACCAACACAAATATTCACCTGCAATGGGATCAACTGCTTGCTTTGCCAGTTTTCTGAGAGCAGCAGCAAAACTTGAAGTTCGTGTGGCATTGAGTGCTGGATTAATGCTGTTCGTAAATGGAGAGAATCCAGCAGCTGCATGAGGACCGCTTTGGTGAACTGGAGACATGACATTACGAACTGCAGATTTTGATACACCGTAGGGTGCTGGAACTGATAAATGCGAGGACGAAGGCTTCAGACCATGAGGAATACCTAGGAAAAAAATAATAAAGATATAATTTTATTAAATTATATCTTTCTAATATAATTAAAGATTATAACTAGAAGCCCTTTTCAGTGTGAAAAATTAGTGTTTAAAAGAAATGAATTCAATGAATTTTTTATATCAACTATAGTCATTATTTTCAAAAGTTAGCAAAGTTTAACATTATATTAACACATGAAAATCAGAGAATTTAATATTCAATGTTCAATATTTAATAATTTGAACATTGAATATGAATGAATTTAATCTTATATTCAATATTTAATATTCAAGTTTCGAATTCTTAACAAACAAACATATCCTATGATATTGTACCATAATTACGTATTGGAAATATAGTACGATACTAAAGCGTACTTTTTATTAGTAAAGAATTAAACGCTTTGTTTATTTTGAAACTCCGCATACCAAACAGTCCATGATATCATATAGCATTTTAAGTTGAATGTCTACATATTAATAAAACATTGTGCCTATGTGTGGGTAATTTTTATATGAATTCAGTTTTAGTTTAATCTTGATGAGATTTTACATATGAAATGAAATGTAATTTGGTAAATCTGGTTGTTTTAAAGCTAGAGAAACACCATTGTTGATTGGACACTGAACTTACTTTTGAACTTCTCAAAATTCAAAAGTAAATTCACTAAAAGTTAAGAAAGATTCTGATGGTTTTTCTGCTATATCTTCTGAAAACATTATTTTACAAAATTGATTTTTACACCATCTTAAAAATTAGCTTCTTATTGGAGCCAATTTCATTTCCGTACAATTTGTCTCCAAATTTAAATAAATTTTTAAAATTGAATCTTATATATACTACTTCTAAGAAATTTTTTATTGTTGTGATGATATTCAATCTAATTTTGTAGTTTTATGAAATGATTCAATCACGTGTTTGGCTAAGACTAATAATAATTTATTGCTTTATTTGGATTTAATTAAGTAGAAGGATTTTCATTTCATAGAATATATATGTATATATAATTTTCGTATGCAGTAAATTGAAGTAAATGCATTTTATCTAATTTGAATATTTCAGTCTTATAAAATAACAATAAGTGAAATTTTATATAAATACATTCAATATTATAAATTTAACCAGTAGAGGAAGCCAATATTCTGGCAGAACAAGCTGTTGTCAAAGTCGTCTATGTTTCAGAAAAATAATATTAATTAATACTTTTTTTTATAATACAGTTCAGTTATTAGTCTCTCAAAACATTTTGACAAACAAAAAGCTAACAAACACTATATGTCCAGCTAACAAGACTATTTGTAAAAATATATTATTACAATTATGTGTTTATGTTTTTTCATATACATTTTTAAAGAAGTATTTCATATTTGAGGAGAAAAAATATATGACAAATATTAAACAATGGCGATGTTTTTCATCAGAATTGCCGAAACTTTTGAAAACCAGAAATGATTTGATTATTTTTAAATTATTATTATTATTATTATTTATTTTTTTGAATCTTAATTACAAGCAAAAATTAATCTGAAATACTAAAATTTAATCAATATCTCTGCAAATTTAAATGTTTTAACTTCATTACGAACATTTAATCGTATATGAAAATTAAATATAATACGTAAGATGAAAAATACGTAATACGAAAAATAATCCACAAGTATTTGGATATAATCTAATATTGCTGCAATTGACCATCTTACTGTACTACGCATTAGACAAAAAAAAAAAAAAAAAAAAAACATTTAAAGTTCAATAAATATAAGAAATACTTAAACGATACTATTCAGAATTGAATTGTCATTTCAAAGATAGATGGGTGTGTGATTGCCTGTTTCCAAACATTTAAGAATGTCTCATTCAAGATTTCTGTTTCCACAGTAATTACCGACTGATTCGCTGGTATAACGTTTGGTTTGGCAGCTACCAGAAGGGCTACTTTGGTACAGACTTTGACATTTTAAATCGTAGCAATTTACTAAGTATCAAATTTTAGATGGATATGGTAAAACAAACTTTGGGTGATTTTTAATTGAATCTTTACAATAGATTTTGTTAATACAACAGAATAAAATGTTCTTGCTTTTTGGTAACATTTAGCCGCGAAAGAATATAGAGACCAAACAAGGCAGCATTTTATAAATAAATTATAAACAATCAATATCTTTACAATGGATTTTGTTACTATAACAGAATAAAATGTTTTTGCTTTTTGGTAATATTCAGCAGCGAAGGAATATAGAGATTATACAAGGCAGCATTTTATAAATAAATTATAAACAAGTTCAGAATGAAATAATGATATTTTGATAATGAACTTAAATATATATTCGGCTTCTAATCTCTAATAATAAATTAAAATCAGTTTTAAACAGATGTTTCATATAAATAATAATAAAGATTTGAGTATGCTTTTCTTTAATGTTCAAAGAAATCCGAGTGAATATTAATTTTTTTTTTAATAACCTTTTGCATTTAACGTTCCGATTTTCAAAAAAAGCGTCAAAATGACAATGTTATGTCCCAAAAGTTTAAACTCACGATAAAACATAGTAATCTGCATTTGAAATTATAATTATTCAACAATTACAAATCAATCAAATTTATATTCAGGTTCCTTCTCTCTTATCTCCATTACCTCGCATCAACAAATAAATAAATATTCCATAATTCGAATCAAATTTCACTTACACACAAATTAGTATATAAAGATATATTAAGCGACTACAAACAATTCCAGATGACGTTAAAAATTTTCATCAAGTTTTCGCCTGAAATACTCCAATAACAAAAAATACAAAGTTAAAACATTGACTAAACTTCATAGCACCTTGAACCTGAAATTACCATGGTTCAACAACTGCAAACCAACAAAGTATTAACTCAGATTCTCCCTATCTCTTCCCCCTCTATCGACAATAAATTAAAAATCGGTGCCAAGCGTTACACAACTCTAGCCAAATGTTTCATACAACAACAACAAAAAAGTAAGCAAATATTTTTTTCGTGGATGCAATGGGATGACGAATGCTCTCAGCAAAAATCCCAGTCGCGAGGCCCTAAAGCGAAACGTTACATCGCTGCGCTTTTCCCGCAGAAAATGTCAAGAAGAACGCGAATGATTAACGATACGTGCATCCTGTAAGCGGTTCAGTTGATGGGCGACCTGTACGGCATTCATTATCTTTCAGCAAATATAAAGGAAAGGAGAGGAAGACGAGCTTAAAAGACCATAATTCTTAGCGGAACAGATTGAAGGCGATTGCGATCAGAGCGCAATGCCTCCTCCACCTCCAGCGAAAGCGGTTGGGTGCTTCGATAAGTATGTTAAGAGGATCAACGGGCTAACATTGAGACAAACAAAGATGGTGAAGACTTCATCTGCTGCTCACCACCGTTGGTTCGGAGATGAACGAGGTTTCTCTTCAACAGAAATTCATCAGAGGTCTTTTATAAAAAAAATCGAAAAATTAAAGTGCATGCAACGTCAGAAGTTTAAATTAAGTTTTCCGCTAAACGAAATTCAGTTTAGTTACATTAAACATGTCTGCTTTGATTCCATACTGAAGTTGACATATCGAGGCCATAACACATTTGGTCTGAATATATAAACTTCAGGCTTGTTTATATATTTAAAGTGGGCTAATAGAGCCGCAGCCCAGGATGCCATTAAGACACAGATGTACAAAAATGTATTCATTATAATTTTGAATATGTCAAAAGCATGAATATGATTAGATCTTGTAATTAGGTAGCCACTAATTTTGTTGTCTTGTAAAAACACACATATCAGATCAAAAAAAAAAAAAAAAAAAAAAAAAAAAATCGGGCAGGAACTACCAAAGAGAAAATTCTAAACTGTAAGTGCAATAGAAGTTGCAATAAAATAGGAAAGCTAGTTTACAAACTCCTATTTTGAAAACGTACCAATTTGCACATTTGTAAGGTATTAAATAAGAAAATGTTTTTTTTCCTCAACTATTTTATTCGACAAGGTTTTTTTTTTTTTTATTAGCCCATGGAATGATTCAATTGTTCTCAGACGGCCTAGGTAAAAGCCAATGAGTTTGGATTCTGTCGAAATTGTGAACAATAAAAGGGCGATGTCTGTAACGCACTCACTTTTTTCACTTTCTGTAATGCAATTTAGCTTTAATGTTTAAGGTCTACTTAATTTAATACTTATATAAAGAAGAAGAAATAGGTTTGATAAGATATATGAAAGGTAAGATGTAAAGTATAGCATATAAGATTAATGCTATAACGCCACTTGGAACTCTAGGATAAGAGTTTTTCAGTACCTCTGGAATTCTAACCGTTTACTTCTTGTTTTAGAGCACCACGAGGGCTATGCTTTTTATTGGACGTCGCAATTTCGAACCACAGTCAGATGACAACACCCGAGACAGCACATATTTTTCAAATTTCCAAATCAAACTAAAGACATTTGAACTGAGATGGAAGATCTTTAAAAAAGTGAGGTTCCGACTTTGGAAAAGAAGAGCAGTACCAGATTCGAAATCTGATTTCACTAAAAATCCATGTATGTGGACATGCTGCATGTTGTAATTTCACGGCGAAGATCACGCGTCCTCTAGTTGGAGTAATGTGGAGAGCAGATGCTGGCTTAGGTGCCAAGGTCATCATTAAATCATAGCTTAAAATTACACGTGAATATATTTTGATACCTTCAATTAGTCATGTTCCATTTGCTGATACTTGTTTCGACCTCTTATAAAATTAAAAAAATGTATCCAACAATCGTGTAATGGTTTCCACTAATATTTCAATGAGTTAGAATGAGTATTCTCAAACTGCATGCCATGATTTTTTTCGGTGGATAAGCACAAAGAGAAGATTAGCAAAATTTCAATTAGCACAAAGAGAGGATTTAAAAAATGTTCCCTATTAGGGACATGAAAAGTCTGATAGTTTTTTCATAAAAGTTTTCAACATTAGTAGGATTTTTTACAGATATTTATACAATTAAAGTAGGCATATCAACAGTAAGGCATTCTTCCAAGAATATGTTCTGAATTAATTTAAAATGCTTGCAATGGAATCGAACTGAATCTTTTACAATTAATCTAATACTAAATATTCTTTTTTTTTTTGATAGAAGAATCAAGGTTAACAAATAAGTCAAGAATAACAACTGAATAAACATTTAGGCTTTTTAAAAGACGGGTTAAATTTTTTCCCTTAAATTAAAGCACAGATATTCGCAAGTATAAGCACATCTAGAAAAAGCAAATGTATGGAAGTAAAGTTCCAAATGACACAATGTTGCGTTTTAACACTAATCACGGAAACCACCAGGTCATTCCAATTTCTACCTCCATCCAAGGAAAAGCTGTTGAACTCTGTAACAAACTTGAATTATCAAAGAGCAATTCAAGACCATCATAGGTCGCCAAATTTGATTAGAAGTAACAAAATTGATAATAAAATTAGCATTAAACAATCAATTGATGATGAGTTTTGGCTTTTGAATATCTGCGTGAAAAATTACAATTAGATAACATAAATCAAGACATTACAGCCCGCTTTCAACAGTTGATAACCAAAGATAATTTGTAATTAACGTGACATTTCTTACGCCAAAACTATCATAATCATGAAGATTAAATCTATATTTTGAAGACTTTTCTAAAATCCACTCTTCCTCCTTGAAATTGCTATTTTGGCCAAAAAAAGTGCCCACTTCCACTCCACCGAAGATAAATATGATTAAAAAAAAAAAAAAAAAAAAAAAAAAAAACATTATTTTGGCAAACGCGAAATTCAACATATCTCAATATGCTTTTTTCTTAACTAACTTTCTCACAAAAACAGTCTAGATGAATCAGATGCAGTGAAAATTTTCGCCATGTTATAACTCAAGTATTACACTTGTGGCTTGTAATTAGTATTCAAACTAACATGAAAGCTAATCACATTTTGCACGACTTCAAATTAATTTTGAAGCTCCTCAATAACTGTCAAGATTTTATAACAAGAAAAACTTTCGATAAGAATAAGATCATAAAAGCATATGTAAAAAAAAAAAAAAAAAAAAAAAAAAAAAAGCAATCAAAATTAAGTACAATTTGACATGAAAATCAAATTTAAACAGACATTTTCATAAGGAATTATTTCCATATTTGGAAGCACAGAAAACCTTAAATTATTTCGGTGGAAGGGCAGGCCGGGTAACAAATAAACCGGACAGGCCGGAGTTTTATAAATGCTCATTTCCTATCCCACCATATCAATAAAGACACTGTCAATTACCCCTTATTCATTTTTCCCCCCAGAAATTTTAGAGCAGTTCAACATTTCACAAATGTCTATAATATATTGTACTCACTATATTTCAGAACCGTATTAGAGAAAAAGGAAGTTCAAGAAATATTATGCCTATTTTTGTTACAAATTTTAATGTTTAAATTAAATGTAAGAAACATAAAATTTATATTGTACTATATGCATGCATACATTAAAAAAAATAATTAAACATTAATGCAAAATGAAAGGCTTGGTTCTATTAAAATTTATTTAACTGTTTACTGATAAATGAACAGTAAAATAAGCTTAAAGAAATAAGTTAAAGAGATAAATGACAAAGATAAATGTAATGAAAAAAGTCAAAATTAACAATCTTAATTTTTTTAAACAAGTCTAAAGTCATGGTAATATAAATTATTCCGTTTACCAACATGGATATTTTTTTTAAGTCGAATAACACGAAGACGGATAGATAATGAAGTTATTAAACTTGTTTCTTTAATGAAAATAGAGCAAGAAGAGATATAGTGAAATCGATTATTTTTGCCATTTCACCTCTTTTTTTATATTATAGTTTTAAAAATAAACCTGTATTTCTATAAAAACTGATTTTTTTAAAGTTTTCTTTTTCATCAATCAATAGAGACCCCGTTTATTTGCTCCCTGATAGCCTTTAACATGCTTGCCATATGCCCTATTAGTTTCAGAAAATTCTGATTTAAATCAATTAGGCGTTAAAAAAGCAAACTGTTTTTAACATTTGGTTGATCAACATATTGATTCGATTTTTCAGAAAACCAGTTTCTTGTAATGTTTTCGCAGTTATAAATAACCGTAAGAATGTTTTCCTTGCCGGACGGGAATGGTCAGAGGCTTTTTCTGGGAGCTTCGACCTGATTTTGCCATTCTCAAAGGTAACGAAGGGTAACTCTTCCAAGATAAACGATCCTGCAAACCTGCCCTAAATATTTTTATTGAACTAGATCATTAGAAACGGATATTTTTATATTAAACTGAACCTTCAGCTGGTCAAATAATTGATAAAGATTCTCTGATATCCTGATTTGGTCCGATCATTAAATTTGAACTAAGTAGAAAAGAGAGGACAACATTGCGCAATAGTTTATCAGGAAAGCGGCACGTTTGTTTATTCATGGTGATTCATTTTGTATCTTTCCATCTATTTTTCATGCAATTTCTAATTATATCGGAAATCCTTATCATTCACTTTGATCAACAATAACCGTACTCACCTTTCACATACATTTATTCATCACCACGGACGAGTTAACTCATTATTTATTTGATTTATAAATAACATTATTGGTAATAATTCAGTTAGAGGAAAACTCTGTCATGCACTGTTAGACCCAGTAAAAGGTTCTGAATGTGATCATAATATGTTTAAAATACGAGAACATTCAAAAGATTTTAATTTTTAAACTCTAATGAGTTGCCTTTGGCGACCAGTGGTTCGACCAGAATACTATTAGCATCATATTAACGGCTCAGTTATTGATGATGGGGGCTGCGTCAAGATTTTATTTAGCAATATTTCTTGAAAATGGAGGGCAGGGGGAGGTGAGTTTTTCCGAGTTAAGCAACGAAGGAAGTAAAATAAATAAATAATAATAAAATCTGAAAAACGCACTCGGAGGGGGTGGAGGAAGGCGGAGAATAAAATTTTCAATTTCTGGACAAACACTTTTTCAAATCACGGTAAGATCACGATTTTTAATCGAAAACACATCATCTTCGCCAATTTTACGTATAATTCCATGAAATTTTTTCTAGAGATTTTGTTAAATCACAACGTAAATTTTTCTGACTGGTCTTTTTGGGCGATCTTTAGTTTTTGAATTATTTTTAAAATTTACTTGTTTCTCCACTAGGAACGACTTAACCTGTCTGAATAAATTCAACATAGCCAATTTATTATAAGTATACACTACTTCATTAGCTATACGAGATTCCATTTTGAATTTAAATGACTTAACCCTCTGACCACGTAATTTTTAAAAATCACTAATTAGATTAATTCAGACAAAGTGAACTGATACTGTATATTACACGATAGTAATGTGATATAATAAAAATCCGTAACTGTAAAAAACAAACACTCTAAATTGCGAAAAACGCAAGATGCAATAAAAAAAATGGACCGATTGTCAAGCCGCGGAAATCGCGGGATAAGCAGCTAGAGGGTTAAGAGGAACTTTATAAATTAAGCAATATAAACTCTGCATATGAAATAGGAATTCTTTAAGATGTACGTACACACTAGAAGATTTTTTTAAAAATTTTAACTTTAAAAATCCAGTTTTTTTCACAGGAGGTCATAAATATATGTTTAAACTCATTTCAGTGAGAAAAAAACCATATTACACTAATTATTAATTAATTAAATAATATTTAATGAGCTAATTAACCTATTTTTTGGAACATGATATCTTAAATTCTAATTTGTACAGACACACAATTCTTGTTGGAAATTATGCCTAATATTAGTCTTTATGTTGTCTGTATCAATCAAGTTATAAAAATATTTAGTTTTTTAATAAACAATTTTTTCATCAACGATGAATAGAAAAAGCGAGATTTTTTCTGCAATTTTAACTTTTAAACAGCTATTAAAAATTTATTTCTATAAATATAACTTTGATGGAGGCACAAAACATTCGCTATTTCATACAGATTATTTTGATATATAAATAACTGTATTTGGTTCATTTCTTCTTGAGTTATGATTGTTTGAAAGAAGCAACATAGTGGAAAAATATCATTCTTCATAAAATGTTTTAAAAACACTGTAACTAGAGTTTTTAATGAAGTCACCTCAAGAAAAATAATTATAACTCGAGAAAAATTTCGAATATTGACAACATCTTGGTATCGTTTAAAAGCTAAAGGATCAGAGAACATTATTAAACAATAAAAAAATATTCGATATTTTGAACGATTTTCGAAATTTCAAGTGTGTACATACACCTTAAATTGTTTTAGCTATTGTATTTTAACTTTAAAACGTGTAGATATGTGTACTAAGTCATTTATTTGCGATATAATCATTAGTAGCTTTATACATAATGTCATCCTGAAATGGCATTGTTAATAAATTTGATCGACATTTAGTGAGAGCGATAGTGAACTGGCATTTCACGCACGCGCTGCATGTCTTAATCATTTGCTTAAATAAATTATATTAAGAGAACAGTTCTAGAAATTCAGGTGAATAAAATTTCACTGCATTACCTCAACTTTTTTAACCGAGATTCTTCACAACAGATTCTTCTTTATGCAGCGATGGAAAAAAAATATGGAAATTATACCAAAAGAAAAATATTATTTAATTTCTTTTTTTAAGCAGAGAGGGTTATAGGTAAAAAGTTCGTGAAACATCGAGTTTTAACACTCATTTCAACATTAAAATTTATCGTTGGAAATAATAGGAAAATTTAATATCTAGATAAAAAAAAAAAAAAAAGGAAATGGCACTAATGGTTTAATAATAGTTTTGAGTAGATCATCTATGAGATAAGGATTTTTGAAATTTCAATTTTCTGAAACCTTTTTCATTCATACAAAAAGTCAAATACAAGCATTTTATAGTCTTTGAATAGAAAAACAAGTATATTTGACTTGCCAAATTTAAATGAATTTTTAAAAGTTTACTTTAAAAGCAAACATTTTTCCTGACATTCATGTTTTCCAGAACTTATTCAAAGCATTTTTACTAAACAATATAAAAAGAAACTTTTAATATGAAAATCACGAACATAAAAAAGGGATGTTTTGGTTTCAGTGAAATATATACTGATTTCAGCTAAGATTCGCAATTATTTATTTTTAACGGAATTTTTATTCATAAACGAATATTTTATAAATAATTTCAGTAATTTATGTAAGAGAACTAAAATAAATAAATTCTTTACAAGTTGTTTCATGGCAATGCATGAAGTTCGGAAGGAAAGAAAACAGCGTCTTTGAAAGACAAGGTTAAGATACTAAAGAAGTGGAAAACAGCAAAGATAACGTGATGTAAGTTTCGGACAAGTATTCTTTTATTTCATACAGAAGCAGTTCATCAAAGAAGATTTTTAAAATTTTTGCAATTGCTTTTTCTTCTAAAAGTTTAGCGCTGTAATTTTTCAGATTACAATTCTGATACGATCCAATGGTAATTTCAAAGACTATTTTCTGGTAGGAAGGGGTACATTTTTTATTCCATTGTAATATACATATTCATAATGCATGACACTATTTTCATTACAGCAATCTTCCATTCCCACTGATTTTCAATTTTTTTCGAAAACTTATTTTTAAATACAGCCAATTTACACAGCATGCAAATAATAATACTAATAAATTATTTAATAATAAATTGTCATAGCATGACGAAAAATATTG
Source organism: Argiope bruennichi (assembly GCF_947563725.1). NCBI lineage: Eukaryota > Metazoa > Arthropoda > Arachnida > Araneae > Araneidae > Argiope > Argiope bruennichi. Next base: position 54,002,957 of record NC_079156.1, read on the forward strand.
AATTCGTAATGGAAAGTGAACTAAAATTCCGCATTGTATCATTATTTATTTAGCAAATAGCTCATTTAAAAAAAATGATGGATTAAAGTAAAAAATTGTACCATGAAGAATTCTTCTGTCCAAGACAGCTTCTCCTATATTTATGACCATAAAACTAAATTGCAAAATTAAATGTAATTTCAGTTTGTATTTCGGTTTACAGTATCTAAGCTAACAATGAAGGAAAATGTAAACGTATGTGTGAAAAGGGGGGCTCTACTGGATAGATCGTCTGTTCCAGAACTACCAAATTTGAAGCAACTATACTTGGATAAGAGCAAGTGCACAACTTGGAGCAATATTTTAAAATTTTAATTAATTAATAATAAAGCGATATTTTGACACTTTTCTGCGATAACTTCAAAAAATATTGTTACTCCAAAATTATTTCTATACCTAATAAAATTCAAAAAAATATACCAATTCTTTGCGATGATGGTAATTTCATTTTAGTAGAGTGTTTTCGATAATTAAAAAAAATTAAACAATTTTTATGCAAAATTTGTTGTAATGGCTTTGCATAATTACAGAAAAATTCAAAACTTTTTAATTGTTTAATCAAATATTTAAACGCTTCTTTTTTTTTCTTTCCGAAATTAAAAAGGTAATGATTAAAATTCTGTTTACATTATCAGGCTACCATTGTGGCGATCAAATGATTCGCTAGCAGCACTGGTTATGTTTGATTTCAATTAATTCTTTTATAAACAACTAGATACTTATAGTTTCTTCAGCAAAATATATTGAAATTTCAAACTGATACAGGAATTTAAGTAGCATTATTTTACTATTACTGTCAACACATATATCTTTTTAAAGAAATGAAGTGAAATGTCAACATTGAACGAAAACTGCAATTATTGTCATTGTCTAACATTTAATACCCAATAAAGTACATATTCATAACTTGAACTTCTGTGTTTTATGAAATATTTTCATGATTATTTTGAATCAATATCGAAATATATAAATTCGTCTAATGACCAATCAGTTTATACAAATGTAGTAGAGGAGACCCTGTATTATATCCAGATTAGGGCAATCTTAAACTTTTGATAATGAATTTTAAAAATCTTTTTCTCTTTATTTTCTACTTTGATGTTTTCCCCCAAATGATTTTTAAATCAGTGGATGGAATGATATTCAAATAACACCCATCCACCCCACCCCCCCCAAAAAAGGACTTTCGCTAGAATTATTTAAACAAATTTTTAAAAATTAACGAGGTTCATGCGTTCCATTAGTAATAAAAGGGTTAATTTGTGCCACGTGAATAATCAAGTCTGCAGCGAAAAATAATAAAAGTCATGGCAAAATACCATATTTATGCCCCCCTCTCTGTTCTTGCTTCGCTTTGAAATATTTTAATAATTAAACATTTCACTGCGTGTTAACTTTTCGTAAATACTTTTTATTTACATTGGATTTCATCTAATGTCCTTCTCTTCTCTTCACAAGCAGGTGACTTGCATTAAAATTTAGAATATATGGCGACTTAAGTAAAATCGCAGCCTTAGAACATCAAAAGTCAACAACACTGCCCCCCCCCAAGGAAAACTTTGACAGAAATTCCTATTAAAAAAAAAAAAATCCCCAAAAAACCAGAAGAATTTTTATATTCAAACAAAAACGATGGCCAAAACCACTTTCTTCAAAATACTTTTCGAAGACAAAAAGTAATCATAAGGAAAATGAAAACTAATCTCGGCAGGCTCTAACTCAACGTAAACCCAGAAATCAAAGCAAACTATTCATTCAAAAGATAGACATAGAACACTGTGGAAAAGAGTGAGTGAGAAGGAGGGGGGGGGGGGGGAGAAGAAAAGAAAAGAAAGAAATCTCCACTCGCGTGAGAAAGGTATACATTAATGGAAAACGTTTTCTTTCTTTTTCGCTGGTTGCTTACGTTCCGTGCTCGGCAGAGCATGCAGTGAGCACCACGGTCATTATGCCCGTCCTATGTTACAGAAAGACTAAGAAAGTCGACAAAAATAACATTTCCTATTTTCTTAGGAGAAGATTTTCATCAACCGTGACAATGCTTTTAAACTGGAGTTTTTCCACAGGTTTCCAGTTTTTCTAGTCGGGCGAGATAAGGTTTAGAGGATGGTTCATTTATTTCAATGTTTTTCGAATGCGAGTTGATGGCATCAATTTTGTCACTTAGAAGGGATGCACTTGAACTGCATTAAACTCCCTCCTAACACCTCCTCTGCCGTACCAAAATCATCTTTGCAGTACAATATATTACTTTTAAAGAGGACACTGAATAACAAAACGAAAAAAAAAAAAAAAAAGCGTAGAACATGTTACAGTTAATCCTTTTAATACCAGTTTTTTTCTTTTCAAAAATTAAGATAATTTAGGGCTCTAATGGGTCAAATAAAGTATAAATAGCTATATTCTGTTAAAAAAAATTAACTATAAGTGCAATTTTGGAGGTGGAATATATGTGCCCCAGTAGTCTTTTTAAATGTGACGCGTCCCATTGGGGTTGAGGTGACCATATAAAATACAGTGGGGGAAAATTGCACTAACATACGAATGCAATTACAGAAAACCATTAGGTCATGCACTTCGATAAATTTCCCTCTCCCTTAGAGTGATTTAAAAATCTCAGTGGGACATACACGTTCCGGTGGGGTGCAAAGGGTTAAATAAAATTAATTTTCAGTTTGAAGGTTGAATGAGAATTTTAAATATCAAAATAACCAAATTAAAATAAACTGTCGATACTAATGATCGAAACATACTTTTATGTGAAAATAATTATTAATTTGAGATACTACAATGTAATCCAAGCAAGTAGTATTTAAAGTAACAGGCATTTTACAAATTCCTATTTGGAGTTAATTTTATTTTAAAATCTTTCCAGAACTTAATTCAAATTATTTTGATTTAATTTAATTTAATACCTTTACGAACGAATTTATATAATAAATTACACATAAAATATCTAACATTCCGTGATTCCATGCACAGATCAAGAGAGTCAAAAAGGGTATTAATTTTTTAAACAATTTATACAAATTGTTTTGTTTTGAGGTGACTGGAGTACACTATAAAGAACTGAGTAATTTTTTTTTTTTCATGTTTAAAAAAATTCTTGAAACGTAAGATTTTTTAAAATGTTTTTTTAATTCAATTTTATTAATTTTGGCTTGAATGGAATGAACAATAAAATTAAGGATCCGATTTCGGATATCTCCTTATGCGAATTTAATGCGGGTATTATTTTCTTTTTTTAATGTTTTCGTCTAATGTGAAATAAAAACGCTCCATTTTATATACAGACATAAGGAAAGTTTGTCTGAGTTGTCATATATACTAAGAAGGCTGATCATCAAGTGAACTTGCAAAACTTTAAAACATTCATAAGAATAATTTTTACTTTCTCGTATACGAGATATACAAAGGGAAAGTCAGCCATCGGACTCTCCGACCCGCCACGAAGGCGCACGGATTTAAACCATAAAACTGAATGACCGGACCGCCGCAACAGCAACACTGGCGGGAACTGTGGTTGAGTCCTAAGGGCCATCACCGGCCACGATACAACCCTCCCCGAAGGAAGTACGTCCCGTCATCGATGGGAGGAGTCAGATCCCCTATCTATTTGTGTACCCTCCAGGGTGGTGAGATCCAACCACCATGCCGGAAGCATCTCATCCTCATTACGAGGTGCCCCCCCCGGGGGTCTTATACAAAGGAAAAGTATTCTACGCATAAAAAAAAATTCAAGTCGAGATTTTGAAGAATATTCACTTTTAGACATCCCTAAGTCAGAAAAATATATTTTTGCAATTAGGTCTGTCTATCACAATAACTCAAAAAAACTTTTTAGATAGAAGAATGACATTTCGTATACGGTCTTTACATCAAATTCGTAGATTTCAATCAATTTTTAAATGAAATCCATTCAAGAGAAGTCTATCTGTCCGAATATAAGTTAGCACGGCAACTGCAAAACGAAGAGAGCAAGATGGATAAAATTTGGCACATAGATTTAACAATTAAAGTGAATATTATAATATATATATATATATATATATATATATATATATATATATGATCTTAAATCAAACTTGTCGAAGGGCTGACGGTCTGTCAGTCTGTACTTTCACAATCATGTAAATATGACAACTTAAAAATGCAATAATTTAAATACCGAAATTTGGTATATGGTTTGTGACCGTAACTGCAGTTCTGTACAAAATTTTGGCTTTAATCGGACAGAAAAAAAAAAAAAAAAAAGTGCCCTAAATACAGTTTTGTTTTTCTGGTGCTTTCGTAGCAATAACCTTCCAGCGATTAATCGACAAAGATCTCACTTTAAATAGGTTCTTTCGTAAAACCGTTGTTCGCCAATGGCATAGAATTTATATTACACAAATATATTTATTGAAGAATATGTATGAAAGTTTCGGAGAGTCCACTTCCACTGGTTTGATATTTAAACGATACTCGATCATAATATGAATAAATTCTAGTACCTGCTCTAATAAATCAAATAAAAGAAAAAAAAATCTTAAAAATATCAGGAGAAAAAAAAATCTAGAATCCTCGATCCCTTCTTAGATAATTCCTGCCGCATTTTTTGATAATTGGTCCCTGTCACATCATCGCTACTTATTGAAGCGAATCTACTGGGGGTCGCGGCTTACAATTTACGAATCCCTGGTCTAAAACATAGTACAAAATAGTTTCTATACCAACGGCGATTTTCAAATTAAATCTGTCCTCAAGCACTCAAGTTGAGAAGTGCTCAGCCACCGGCACTTAATAAAACAATCTAACTAAAGCATGGGGTCAGAGTTCACAGTTAGGAAGATTTGGTTTACACCCAACTAAAAATGCTTCGAATAGCCCCTAACGGCAATCACGCAGCGACAACTAAAAAAACAACAAAAAAAAGAGACACATCATTAACATTAAACAGCGCTAATATTAAAGCCTCGCGTATATCCAAAGCAGTCCAGAACAGGTATCCACTTTCTATTAAAAGCCATCTTTTAACATCAGGGTTCAAATAGAGACAGAGGCGACGACTATTATCCTGACCCGGGGTGGCGTGCCCCCGTTTTCAGAGAGAACCCGTCGTCGTTAAAAACAAGCAAATATAATAATAAGTCTCTCAGAAAAGGAGACGGCACTGCGGAGGAAGGGAGGTTTTCATCCGTCACGAAGAGAGCACAAGGTCGGGGTTAAAGGTGAGAGCGGGGGCAAAGTAAAAAAGAAAGAAAAAGTAGGCTCTTCTTTTGATGGAAAGCAACGGCAGCTGTTTCCACAGCAGCAGGAAGCCGAGGAGGTGGATGGATGAATGAATGAATGGAGGTTACGGCGTGGTGCGCACAGGGTTTGTGTGTGTAAAATCACATAGAAATGTGTTAGGTGAAAGTGGCAGGAAGTTGAGATTCGTCATAAATGGTGGAGATTGGAAATGTGGCGAGGATCTGGGTAGTGAAAATCATTCAAAAATTTATTAGGGTGTCCCATAAGTTTCTTTCCTATTTCTAATATGAAATGAAACACAATATTTACTGTTTAAGATATTAATTATTTTGTTACATAAGAACCTTTTGCTCTATTACTTTCTTCCATCTCTCAGGAAGCCTCATTCCGTCATCTTTCCAAAATTGTTGTGTTTTGGACAAGAAATAATCCTCTAGATGCACTTTTATTTCGATGATGGATTTAAAGTGCTTATCGCGAAGAGAATTTAAGGACAGAAAAAAGTAATTATCAGATGGAGCGAGATCTGGAGAGTATGCAGAATGCGGTAAAACATCCCAACCAAACTGTAACAGCTTCACTCTTACGACTAATGCGATACGCGGTCTCGCGTTGTCACGATGAAAAGCAACGCATCGTGGGTTCATTAATTCTGGCCGTTTTTTGTTACGAGGAAGGAGCTCGTAGAAAATTACGCCTTTCCAATCCCACCAAATGGACAAAGTAACTTTTCTGGGGTGTAGTCACGGCTTTGCGACAGTTGAAACCCTTTTGTCCTTACACCAAGTGCGTTTTTTATGCACATTTTCATATAAAATCCAAGTTTCGTCTCCAGTGACAAGCCTAGGATCCTAAAAAAGGATCCTTTTGCGCGATGAAAAAGAAACTTTTGAGACACCCTAATATTTGTTCGCTTTTCATAACATCGGTTGATTCCTTGCCCAGACTTTGATGATCTCATAAGATTAAAAATAAAAGCCATTTTTTTAATACTATCTCATCCTATTATCGCAATTAGTGTATGATAACTTTTTGTTGTTCCGAGAAATTGTAACTGATATCGAATGATCGCTTACAGCTGTTTTTTTCTTTCACATTTCTAACTGCTAGAAAAATCGATTAGTACGCATGTCGAAATTCTATGTAAACAGGAAAAGCGATCTTAATAGAAGTTCAGAATTAATCTGCGCTCTTATTATTATTATTATAAGCATTACGTGGAAGTAGAGATTAAAAATAAATATCGAAGCCTGTCCATTTAGCATTATTAAATAGCAGAATATTTTAGTATACGGAACAGTAGCGTATAGTTGCCCAAGGCGCCATGTGGACAAATTATTAGAATTTTTATGCCATTTTTTTAAAGAGAAATATTTAAAGGGAGTGGAAAACGGCAGGCCCTGGGAGCCACTTACCTTTGTTATGCAACTGCATTTGGCATTATATGTAAAAAATTTTGGTTAATACTTGTAGAAGTTAAAGACCAATTTTTTTAAATATTACACTTATTATTTACAAATAGTGACAAACAAAAGTTTTTAAATACACACAGAAAAGGTAAAACAAAATAAAAAATACATTTAATGAATAAATCAGCCATTGCTTTAAAGACCATTATTATGCATTTAAAGTACTGGCTAACAGGTTCATTCAGTGCTTTTTTTAAAATAAGGATTTATAAAAATGGATGAATAATGTGATTCATAGATTGAAATATTATAACATCCAGACCATTTACATTAAAATAAAAATGAACAATATAGCAAAAACATCTGCGAACGCGTAACGCAAAAATCGTTTCCGAGATAAGCCACCAAAGACTGGATCACTAAGATCTAAATGGATAAGTAAAAAATGAGTATATTTACAAAAATATTTCGGGATTATTATAGTTCTAGCAGCTTTCAATTTAAGCAATCATTGCTATACAATGCCAAAAATTTTACTTTCAAATGTAAATAAAATTTTCAAGAATTTAAAATTATAAACATAATTTCAAAGGAAAATTTGAATATATCAAAACGATTTATCTGAAATCAAATATAACCAATATATCAGGCAAACCAGCTGGCACACTTGAAGCGATTAATAACAAATAAAAGTAAAAATTTCAAACTGTGAAAAGTAACCCATTTTGGTTACATAACATATAATATCACATCGTTGAACAAACACATGGAGGATGTACTTGAAGGGGAGGAGGAAAAAAAAAAAAAAAACACTGCTCAATTCTGGAAAAGAAATGCTCTCAAGTATATTGGCAAAATTACCAACAAAGAAATTCTAAGACAATTTTGCTATTTAACATGCGACTGTAAAGAAGAAAGTTATGGCAGGGAGATTTAAGTTTAAAGATAAGTGGAATATATGCCGAGAATTTTGTTAACTAGTAGTGGCCATGTTTACATGTGCCAAAATCGAAGTAGAAAATTCTATTAAAATTTGAAGGCTTTTCTTCTGATTCTTAAGCTGATTAACTGCTGCATACAAATATTAAAGAATGTTAAAACCGATAGTCCTTTCAGAGGATCTAAACTTATTCACTTGAAAAGCAATGTAGACGAGGCAAAGAAGCCATGCAAAAATGTAAGCTATTCCTTAACTGCAGTAAAAATAGTTGCGCACAAAATGAATTTGTAGTTGACGAAAAGGCCATAAAGACTGACACGAAATGACTGTATCCAAAATAGTAAAAGGTTACGATATTCATGTGTCTTAGTACCTTGACTGTTAGTGGCACGAAAGCAATGTCAAAATGAGAAGAATGTTCTGATTGGTATAGAACATATTTTTTTTACCCTTTATACGAGTATCGGCGAATTAAAAGGATGCCTTCACACTACCAGTGGTTGTATGATGCATTCAGTTGTCTCTTTTTAAATGCCTAGGTGACAGACGTCTACTTTTCTATACCAAATATCGGTTGGATTACCGGATATTCATACATTGTATGCGGTCTGCTTTTAAACGCGACAACACGCATTCTTTGTGAAAGTTTGACTATTCATTCAGAGCCATGACAATAATGGCAAAGAGTTGTGAGATATGGTGTTACTCAATTGTATGCGGTCCCTCTGACAATAAGAATATTAATGAGATATGGCGATGATAAAGTGACTAACGCGTTGAGCGCCATGCCACCTATATCTGAGTTCTGGCAAAAGTTCACATTCAGTGTAGAATTTGACGCGAGTTGAACACACCTATGTTTCGTTTATATCTTTTTGTTTTATCACGTTGTTCACCATGTGGATCGCCTGTGATTTCACCTACTGGCTAATTATTCTTGTTTCTAATATAATTAAGAAATAATAAAACAGTAGAAATCATATTAGATGGTGGTTCGAATCACAGGCATGATTTATGGCAACGACAATATTAAATTTGATTGAAACACGTTGGAAGTTCCAAAGCTAGGCGATTAATTTTTATATGGAGGTAGACGGCAATTTTGCATCTTCTCTATGCGTTGCACTTGTTTTGATATTTTTTAAACTTCTCGATCTACAAAAGTACAGTTTAACGTAATAGTGTACTTCCCCTATATTGCTACAATAGTCTACGATAAATCTCTCAGTCTCTGATACCCTACGTTTAAAGGAACTGGATAACTCCTCGTTTATTCACTTTGGTGCAAACTTCTAATGGAGTGGCTATGAGCCTTCAACAGAAGAACAAGCGCAAGTAAGATCACACTTTCATAGCATTATCACAACAGTAAAGCAATAAAATAAGCAAGGGCAGAAGTCAGGGTGCGCAATGCAAGAAAAGTTATGGCGGAAAGTGTAAATAATTTTTGATTTATCTTCGTAGTTGAAGTAGAATGCTGTCTAAGAATCGTCATTTAATGCCTAATACAATTGGGATGGCATGTATTTATTTCAGTGCAATTCTGCATATCTTTAAAAAACGGATGTGTCGCTTCATCATTTTTTGATAAGGAAATCAGCAATTTGGAAATTTGAAGGAAATTTAACAAGAGTTATGAATAACGGTAATCTACTGACCAAGCAACCTAGAGCTAGAATAATAAAAACCATATTGTAAACTATAAGAAATTTAAGGATAGGTAACATACTTTATGTATTTGGTTCTTTACTGTTGTATTTTGGAAATTAAAAATCACAATGTTATAAGAATGTAGCCGAAGCTAATCAACCCCACACTCTTGAATGGTTCTTGAAACAAGAATGTCTTTAATGTTTTGCTTGTATTTAAAGACGAGTATGAATTTAAAGAATGAATCTAAATTGCAAATGGAAACAATCTTGACGTTCTAAAGCATGTTTGCTGAATATATATATATATATATATATATATATATATATATATATATATATATATATATATATATATATATATATATATATATATATATATATATATGGTGTACGGTCTATTTAAAATTTTAAAAAATATTTAAATCATAAAAAAAAATGTTCTTGTTGAAAAGGTGTAGCTTTTACATTCAGTTTTTTTTTTTAATATTATTGTTGTTTTAATTTTTCTTTGTATCTTACAATTGTACACAAGAAAGCTCTTCTTGCAATTCCATATGTATTTTAAAAATCTTGAATATTAAGGACATCAGCTGAATTTCAAATTAACCACTGAATAAAACCACTTTATTCCACTGAAATGAGAAATAATACAAGCTAGTAAAAATTTAAAAGTAGTATACACACTTCGTAAGCTTTCGTTTGCATCCGATGGTCAAGAATTTAAATGATTTAATTATATGACAGAAAAAACAATGCTATTGAGATGATTTGTTTCAATTTCTTTTTGACCGCACAGGTGACACAAAATGCAAAAGTGGCATCGTCATATAAATTGTACGATTTAGCAAATTGGAAATGATTAAATCAGACATTCAACTTGAATACCATGTTTTTTTAGAAGCATTTCTCATTCCATTAAATTAGATTAATGCATTTATTTTATTAAAGAAATGCCTCATTTCGCTGAACAAAGCTTAATTAAATTATAAAAATATTAGACAAAAATTTTAAGATCCCAATTAGAGCACAACTTTTAATAAATTCAACCGATGCACACAAAACTCACAGATAATAAGGTGTTTACGAGATTCAAATTACTAGAATCCGGGATTATACTTATTATAGGGATTTTTGAAGATACCATTAGAATAGAGCCCATTAAATAAAACCCACATAAGTATAAAAGAAAAAAAAAATGTAATAAGCTAAAAATGTGTAATAAAAATAAATCAAATCTGAATCAAAAGTACTTTACAAAATTTTTAATCTGATAAACATTAAATAAAAGACTGAAATAATAAAAAGAAAACGATTTCCAAGCGCTTAACATTTGAAAAAAAACACCGAAGTAAATGTTTTATATTTCACTTCAATATGAGAAATAAGTTTCTTGTGTACATTTTTATAATGTTAATCAAAGTTTGTTAAATTGAGCTCTGCCTCTGATTTCTTTATTGTCCTTTCATAAAATGTCTTATCACTGCTTGGCGTGGTTATTTTTAACCCTCTCCAAACGATGAACAGAATTTAAATTCATTATCAATGCTATACATTCATTCACCATTAAAGCGTCATTAAAGCTATCTAAAAAAAGTTCATGACACTTAAAAAATTATTTCAGTATCTGCTACTCCTGTACACTCTCTATGGATCTCCAAGCCTCTGCCTGAATACTAAACTCCTGCTCAATTCGCAAAGGGCACTCCCCGACTCACTGCCACCAACCAGACCTACAAAAACGATTGCTAATCTGCCGTACACATAAAGAACGAACGAAAAAAGGAAAAAAAAAAAAAAAAAAAGGCGAAGGGTAGATAAAGCGAAAACTGGATAAACAGGGCAATAATATATGTCAGGAACCACGGTCATGCCGCCGATAATGCCCAGCATCGAGCGACAGAGAGCGTGCATATCCTACCGGATGATCCTTTCGGCAAGGTTATAAACCGTGGATCACTAGTTAGAGTGATAAGAGTTGAAAAAATACGGATGGTTGGTTGACTGGCTGGAAGATAGCAGGCAGCACCGCATCCAGAACAGCTAAAGCGAGGGCATTCGTAATCTAATGGGGGGAGAGAAATGGAGAAAAGAATATATAAAAAAAGAGGTATGCACCATATGATGTTATCTACAATATTGCTGACACAACGGCCGGTCACTGACTGCAATGTCGCAGTCTCTTAGCTTTTATCAAAGTGAGTCCGCACGTGACGACAGGGTTATGCGCAGTACACTTTGGAGAAAATTCTGTTGGAAATCTGATCAGTTGTGTTGCTGAATGTTGTTGGTTCACCAGAATCATTCATTCTTTTAGTTTCGATTTCTTGTGCCTGGCGATTTGAGTTTAATCTTTCTGTTGATAACTTCTGAACGTGGATCTGACAAATTTTTTTTTTACTTTCATCCATGGTAAGATACAATGAAAAACACTGTAATCACACAACAATTCAACCTTGAGATTTAGAGAATCTTCTGGTTCTAAAAACATTTTTGACATTGTATTAGCCTGTTAGTCTGTAACATGATAGTCTATAAACGAGACAAAATAGAGGAATCAAATAAGTAGTTTTAACATTAAAATTACATTTTTTTAATGAAATTTTGGACAAAATCTGTCAACAGGCACATAATTAGATTAAATTTTGCCTTCTAAGCCACTTAGGCGATTGATGGAACTATCGGAGATCCCATCTCTGAACTTATAAAAAATAACTGGTTTTATTGCTTTTAATTTAATATCTGTATAAATAATTTTTAAGAATCAAATATTAAGATAGACCAAAATTAAACAATTCATAGAAAATCACCTTCAAAAGAGCTGGTTTCTATACGCTAAGACTAAAAGAATAAAAATGTGTGTTGTATTTAATTTTTAAAAAATAATTTTTAAAAAGATTACAAATTTTTTAACGCATTTTAAATTAACAAAAACAAATCTTATCAGGACTACTGAACTGTGAATCATTTTTTAATTGAAAAAAAAAAAATAGAACAAAACCATTTGAAATCGAATTTTAAAACGTCTTAAGCATTACGGTCTGAGATTTAATTTTATTTTAATATTTATATATTCGACTGTCCTTGTAAATGAAATAAAAGCATATAATTCGGATAATCTGAAATTATCTCTAAGCCTCGGGGGCCTCTAAAAAAATTACCTATTTTGCCTATTTCATAAACCTGAACATGCACAGTCTGGTCTGTCCAAATATATAAGAATACAATAACTCAAAATGTAATGAGCTAAATGAGTGTATTTTATTATATGATTTTAAACCAAAATCGAATATATATGTCTAATTTCAAATCAAATCTATCAAAGAGTTGGCTATTTATCAACCAGTTGATTCGTTTGTATCAGAAAGTAATAACTCAAAAATGCAATAAGCTTAATGAATGAATTTCAATATAAGGTTTTGAACCGAAATTATAAGCCAATATCAAATTTTGAACGTAATTAGACGAAAAGAAGAAATTCCAAAATGCACATTTGATTCTCTGTATTATACTACAAAGTTCAACAGAGAAAGTGCCTATTGTATAAACACACGAGAAAGTCGATGTAATAACACTTGTACTCTTTTTTTGGTTTAATCTCATTTTAAAAATGGAAACTCATTACATATAAGGAAACTCATATATAGATAATGATGCGAAAGAAGCAGCAAGAATAATTAGAAACTTAGATAATTAAGTGAATTCATTGTCATGCACAGCACATTGAAATCGCTGTTCTTATCTAATTTTGGAATCCACTGCGCATCTAATAGTGCGAAATATGACATCACAATAGAGCATAAGACAACCTCCAGTTAAGGACATTTGTAATTATGTTGTGTGACGTTAGTTGAATAGCCTCCAAGGAAATCCAGTCTAATTCTAATAAACTAAAACTTTAACCTAGTGTAAATGCTAGTAGTAAGCGGGGGGTACATAGGCGGCAGAGTTGAGTTGTTTTCCTCCTGTTGCTTCCGCCTTCCCCGCCATCTGGGTTGAGCTGTTTTCCTCCTGCTGCTCCCCCCTTTCCCCTTTCCTTCCCCTCTGAGTTGAGTTGTTAATGTGCTACTGCCCAGTTGAGTTGTAATTTGCTGATGTGAACTGAAGTGAGCAGAAGATGAGTGACGTCATCCAAATGCCCAGTCTAGAAAGTTTCAAAGTTCCTTCGTTGCAATTAGATCAATTACAAGTAATAGTAATTAGTTATAATTAATTAAGATTACTTGCAATTGATCTAATTGCAACGAAGGAACTTTGAAACTTTCTAGACTGGGCATTTGGATGACGTCACTCATCTTCTGCTCACTTCAGTTCACATCAGCAAATTACAACTCAACTGGGCAGTAGCACATTAACAACTCAACTCAGAGGGGAAGGAAAGGGGAAAGGGGGGAGCAGCAGGAGGAAAACAGCTCAACCCAGATGGCGGGGAAGGCGGAAGCAACAGGAGGAAAACAACTCAACTCTGCCGCCTATGTACCCCCCGCTTACTACTAATGCTTCCTTAATTTCATAAATTGCCTTTTGAAAGTTTTAATAAAAATTACGTCGAAATTTATTTCTAAACAACAGGAATCTTCATCCCTTTCATGTATTTTTTAATATTACATCTTTTTTTAAGATGTATTAAGATATTCTGCTACAAGAAACTTTTGCACATTCTGTAAAGAACAGAATCATTTATGATGAATTTACGTCACAAGAATCATATTTATTTTGTTCAAAATTATGCAAAGTATTTTTTTATTATTCAACATTAAATATCTACTTCATGAAATAAACGACAAGTGAATGTATCGAATTAGTAAATCTTTCACTATTTTAATTCATTTGCGACATGACAAAAAGTTACAATCTAATGCTGATGTGTTTTGAGCAATAAGAAATTTGGTAATGGAAACAATTATAGTGAATAAGGCGCCAAACACATTTTGTTAAAAAACTGCAGGAAATTGATTCCTTTTTAAATAAGAATTTAAATGTCATTCGAAAATTAACTTAGGACATTATTTAATCAGATAATCATAAGAAATCAATAGAAATATTTCTCCGACTTTCTCGTTTCTCGACACGTTACGTTTAGTTTTGTAAAGTTTTAACATACTAAATCAAGTGTAACTTTAAAACTCTTCTCACAAAGTCCATAATCTCATAGAAATAAATGGTTCTGGTGTCTGGATGGATGCTTAAAAGGCAAAACAGGCAATTACCTAGAGCGCCTCTACAGTTTTACAGAGAGAAAAAGAAAGCTCTCGATGTTTTTCAGAAATATTTAAAAGTTATTTAATTTATGCTTTTATTTAATTATAGAGAAAATGAGCGAAATCGAACTTATTCCAATTAAAATTAATTTTGAAGCATTATTTAAGTAACATTCTTAACCCTTTCGCCATTCTCTCCTGTCCGCGAGAATTTGTTTTTCTTCTGTTTTTCGCCGCATTAGAACTAACAAGAAATAAAAACTCAAACAAGTAAACATTTACAAAGCATTTTAAACGTTTAAAAGCTTTAAAGTGTAAAAAAAACCGCTGGCACTACGGTCGCCTTGCAGAAGTTTCACTTGAACGCGCTAGTCGCGTTACGAACGACTAAGAAGTTAATTAGTTATCATTAGCAAGTTTTATGTTATTTTATAACTCTAAAAAAATGTAATCCTTCATAACTTCCAAAAAAATGTTATATCCTATTATTAAATATTATTTACAATATATTAGGAAAAATTGTCATTTTTTTTATTATTTTGCTTTTAAATTAATTTTGAAATTTAACTGAACATTTTTTATAAGCGTCAACTTTTCAGAAGCTTTATCTACAATGAAGCGTTTTGCTATATCATTTTGTCAAAATTTGCTACTTAAAACTACTTATATAAAAAATAAATTAAAATAAAAAGAAAATTGATTTTTAAAGTTAAAAGGGGAAAAGTGATGAAGACGATTTAATCTGGCCCTGGTCATCAATACAGTGTTGCAAATTTGAGTTCATATAAAAAAGACTAATAGACAGTCTACTTGTGGATTTAATATATCTGCAATTTAGGTGTAAGAATAATATATTAAAATGTATTTATCCATTTTTTTTTTTTTTTTTTTTTTTTTTTTTTTTTGCATTTTTGAACTATTATATTCATAAACTGAGCGATATAATTCCTTTTATTAATAATGAAAAGGGAATCAGGATAATGGGCATTTGAAGATTACAACTATGTTTACACTTTTTCATTGCATATTTCGCATACGAGAAAAACATTTCGGACACGAATCATTACTCAAATTGAAAGTTCCTCCGTTCATTCATTTGATTAATCATTAATCAATGCTTATTTATTCATTTAATTAATCAATAATCAATGCCCATTCATTCATCTAATTAATCAATAATCAATGCTTATTCATTCATCTAATTAATCAATAATCAATGCCCATTCATTCATCTAATTAATCAATAATCAATGCCCATTCATTCATCTAATTAATCAATAATCAATGCCCATTCATTCATCTAATCATTATTCAAACCAATGTTCACTCAAATTCTACTTCAACGTTGAAATGTCTTCGGAAGATGTCAGAAATTTAGATTTCATCTTTTTAAGAATTTATTCATTTGTTGATTTATATACTAAACTATTTGGAGCTAAGTGGGTTAAAAACTATTACAACTTTTTGCTTAGCTTTTTATACATGGTGAGATATATTTGAACTCATTTCGAAAAGTTAAAGTTACTCATAATCATATATTTTAATATTTTATTTAAAGCTCTTCATTTAGTTCGTAATGCTATGCACCAACAGTAAATACGCAAATAAATGTGAACAAAATTATACAAATCAAAATGCATCATTAAGTTATATGTGTTGCTGTGATTACGGTTGATGCATCGTGTGATGCAGTGAATTTTTGTCATTCATAACGGTAGGTGTTGTTTTGCTTTGAATCAAAAATTTATTTTATAATAGGAAAAACATGTTATTCAATGTTTTATATTAATTTTGAAGCTGTGATGCGGTGGAATTATATATACCCCACCCTGTAAAAAAGGATTTATAGAAATGTTAATATCATTTTTTTTTCTTATTTTGTGTAACGTTCTATGTTAAATAATTAATATGAATGTTTGTTTTTCATTTCTATCTATTATATAAAATAATTTTATGTAAACATAGCATTTTATTCGCTCTGTGATTGGTAGATAATGAGTCACCTGATCCATGACATTTTTGGTTTATTTTTTACCCTATTATTTGCAATATTTACTGAAAATTATTGTTACGTCATTATATCGTCATTTAAATCGCACTTGACAGTGAAATGGTCAGAAAAAAAAAAGTAAAGCTTTAACCAACGCCAAATGAGTTTAAAATGATATTATTTGTTAATTCTGCTTTTAAACACACCTTTGTGGCAACACTAATAAATAAGTTTCCAGTTTGCATACTTTTTTCGAGTAACAGAAAGTTTTCGTCACTCGAATGAATGTTTGAATATGTAAGCAATACACATGTTAATCCTGCATTGTTTGCCTGAATAGTAATGGGGCCTCCAGAGATATCAGAGGAAGTAAAAATACAAAGAAAGACCGAGTGAAAATCTGGCAATTTGAAAAGAAAAGCTGATTGTGAAATTGGTAAGTTTGGGACAAAATATGGAATACTGGTTCAGTATTTAGATATCGGAGATAAAAGCAAAAAACTCACTGTGGGTCTTTGAGTTTTGAATCTGAAGTAGACCGATCGGAAAAAGTATATTCTCATCATGGAAAGATTAAGTTCCGGCATTGAACGAATGGCCAATAGAGTTTAAAAACTTGCTAACAGAAACTGATGAACGTCGAGTACAATAGCGGAAAACATCGGGCTTGGGGGGAGATAGCGAGCCATCCCCTAGTTTATATTAATTAAAAAAAAATTCTGTACAACTAAGGTATTATTTTTTTAAAAATCATGACCTCAAAAAGAGTGAAACAAGATAATAGATATATTTTACCACAAATAGAAATTCACAAAATTAATATCCACAACAGTCGAGAAACTTCGAGAGATAATGACATCAACAGGAAGTGGAAATGAACGGTTAAATTCAATCATTAACAAGAACAAAAACGAGCCAAGTAGTATGCCAGGTGTTTAAATGCTCCGTTACATTTATGATGAAAGCCACACGCAGAAACAACTGTCTATGATCAACACAACACATTTAAGTCACCTGTGCTAACAACTAACTAATGGAAAGCAACTCAGCCTTGAATTAGATGAATTTGAGTATGCAGGAGGCCACTTTGCAAACTCGCAGATGTGCACCCAACTGCGCATAGCTGATCATATTAGTAGAGTATTCCTGAAAGTGGCAATTATTTGACATGACAGAGCAACCTTACTTTTATGTGGTTACATGGCTCACAATGACGTAAATTCTAAACAAATATGAACGCCTTTTTAAGAAAAGCACATGCGTTAAATCCTTAATCAGATATCACATGGTCAGACTTATGAACTTGTTGATTTGGCATTTAATGAATGCCTTATAAAAAACAATATTATATCTCAATCTCTACTAATAAAAAAAGGAAATGTATGGCTGTGTTTTGTGTTGGCACTGTACAGAACAAAGCATTTGACATACAGATAAAAACATTTGCCCAAATATATCTTGAAAATTCGGAATGTGTATCTCGGGCAATACTTTTTGAAATTTTAATTAAAAGTTGAGTAACGTTTAGAGGGCTCTCTGCGAAAACTCTCGAAAATACAATTGCAAAAAACTGATTTGTACAACATTTTAAAAGCTGTCACTTTAATGATACAAGATTATTTGCCGTGTAAATTTTTTTCAGGATTTTTTTCCCCTTTAAAAAGTATTTCTTGCATAATTTTCAACAATGCATTTCATTATTGCAAAGAAATTCAAATCGTCTGCATTGCTTTATCAAATATTTAATCAATTAAATTTATTCTTTCTTAAAAATTGAAAAGATTCTGCAAATTATTTTCGCAGTTTACATGAAGAATCAGAAAGTGAGAGATAAAGAAATAATTTAGAAATTTCTGTTTTTAATGCTACTATGGTGCCACATTTTAGTTAATTATATTAACATCCATTTTAAGTAGCACTAAAGCTATTTTACCACACTAAAGCTAACATCCTATTATGTAGCAAATAATTTTGAGCCACAGCCATATGACGAGGATGACACCTGAGTTGACACACCAATGGTTGGAAATTTTATTCCGAAGGATTTAACATGCACTAGATTTGCTTACACAGCATTTCTTCAGTGGAATCTAACTCGACTGCCAAAACCTTACACTTTCCAAAATGCGAAAGAAATTATAAGTTATATAATTAAATGTATCTTTGAATCTCACAAATTAATGTTGCAATTTCCCTTTTTAATTTTCCAATTTACACGGGCAAAAAAAGTAGCGAATATCCCACTCCCCTCTTTTCTTAGGTGGGGGACGTAAAAAAAAAGTTTTATAACTTTTTTTTTTTTTTTTGCAGAAGCTTTGAGATGTTATCTATGAAACCATATAAAGTGGAATATGGCTAATTCGACTGAATTTCCTATTTAGCATAATAACAGCCGCATTCAATTTTGATTAATTCGAAAGTTTTGGATAATTCGAATTTTTATTTGGATCCTGTCAGCTTCGAATTATCCACGCTTTTTAACATGAAGTCTCTCAAGTAAAAGAGCGAAAAGCAGCTTTAAAGCTTCATAGAAGAGCATTGAATGGATATATATATGCTATATCCATAGTTAGTAAATATGACTTTATTATAAAATCAGTACAATTAAAATCGTATTAATGGTAATAACAGTAAGAAGCTACAATGAGATTCTGAGTTAATCCAGTGAAATAGTCGATGTAAAATAATGAATATTTCAAAACTACAAATACAAATTATCAATCTTCATTTCGAAAATACTTTTAAAAAAACAAAATATGTCGAGAAGCAGTAAGCACAAAAATCATTCAATTTGCCTCAAAGAGTTTGAAAAATATTAAAAAATGATAAATATTGCTTAAGAATAGTTTAAAGAAATTCTCATAAGTACCTTTAACTTCAAAGACACAAAACGGGAAACACGAATACTTGTTTCAGATATAAATGAAACCACCTGCCTATTTCTATTCACGCTGAAAACATCGGAAAACGCCGCAGATGGGCAAACGAAATAATTAGCACAAAAACCGGTTACATAATGAGAGGGTGACAGTCCAGAATATTTCATAGATGTTGCAAGGAAAGCCCATATTTTAAAAGATTTCTTAGATCTATGCTTTTCACTATATTTTTTTATCTGTGTAACTACATTACTAATACTTCCATGCAGACTATTTTCATAACACAATGTCAGTTTCATATTATTAGCAAGATCAAATATGTTTTATGAAATGCAAATTAATTAAAACTTGAATAAATAAATAAATAATGGTATATAATTATAAACAAAGGTATTTACTGTTTTATATCCTGAGGCGACCATTTTTCGAAGATTCTAATGGATGATACACGAGAGAATGTGCGCATTTCCGGAATTTACTTTATAGTTTAAAGTAAACAATAGTCCGAGTTTATTTTAGTGTTAAATGTAAACATCCCCTCCTTTCATCTTTCCTCTCAACCCTATTTTGTCGAATTAAACTCATCCTAACGCATGCGCAAAAGCACGAAGATTTTAGAATTCGTTGGCACACAATATAATAAATATTTAACATTTAAAAAAAATGTTTCACATAATTCTTTAAATAATTAAACATATTCCACATTTCAAATGCAGTTAACAGCAGTACAATACAGTCACCAGCATATAATTCCATACACTGTTAATTTAATTCATTTAACAGATAAAATCATTTTTGATGACATGATACAAGTTTATTCTACCATTTTGGAACTAAAAACATTTAAAATTCTTAAGCAGAAAATAATTAAAAACAAAGCAAAATTATTTATTAAATGTTCATAAAAGTTTTAATTAGCATAATCTGTGTACCAAAGAGCAGAAAAACTATGCATGCCGCCTTTAGTGCAGAGAAAATGATGATTGCTTTAAAACTCTGAGTTACACATTTAATTGAATTTCATAATATTTCTTAATCGCATGTTGCAAGATTTTTGCTTTTTATAATGCACGGGAAATAAAAATACGTGTCTGCGATACACTAATTAAAATTTTAATTTCGAGGATAATTTTAATTAAAACATTAATTGCACAGTTAAAAAACTCAGCAATAAAATTCGATCTTCAAGACGAAAAGTAATAAATACATAGTTTTAAATAACCAGTAATTAACTTTTAAAAAACTTAATTGAAAAAAAAAAGAGGCAATGATGGTAGTGATGCAAACAAGAATTAATATACAACAATGGTTGATATACTAAGCCAATAATTAGAAAATCAAAATATGCAAGAAATTACTGGAGGGAAGAAAGAACATTGGCATTAACAACCACTACTTAAATTAGAAACTTGCAGCAGATAACAAACGATGCGAGCAGCTTTGGATAAATAAAATTGCTTAAAGATCGGTCCAAATGACAATCAAAATCAATCCATTACTAATGTGTAGTAGTTCATCCGTAAACATAACGACTTGCACTCACTTAGTTTCAACACTTACTTTTGAAAGTAAAAGATGGCGAAATAAAAAAATAAATAAAATAAATAAACAAGCAAAAATAGTTTCCCATAGGAAACAGCAACCTCTTTAACTTCGCTAAAACCTCCTCCTCCATCCCAAACCCGTAATAAAGTTTTCTACATCGAAAGAGACACCGCAATAAGAAAATGTTAGAAAAGCAGCGTGCATTAAATGCGGCCAGGAGCGCTTTAAAAGCAATTTTATGCCTCAGTTACTTTGCGGGAGTTAAAAATCGTCCAACCTGAAACGAGAATTTCCACTCACCTGAATGTAGATACATGGTGTCGGTGTTGTAACAAAAAACTGTTTCCAGGTTCTTGGTCAATTCCTCTTAAAATAAAATCGCATGTGATAAGGTAATCCAATGATCAAATAACTGGCATATATATCCACATGTTAGATAGCAAGTAGTTTATTGCAAATCACATACCATAAGTAAGGCCATGAGTCAATCCATTAGTTACAATATATGGAGAAAGAATTAAGACACATTGAAAATGAAGCAGAAACACACTCTTCTATTATGATGCTAACCAAATTGAAACGTCCTGAAGATAAAATGTAACAACATGAGCAAAGATAGGTTATAACCGTTTGATAATAATATCATCCACATGAGCAAATTATCACGGCTAGTTTTAGTTAAATTAGGTTCATTTGATTAATTCATTCCAAATGATTAATGGTTCAACAGTCGACCGAACAGGATCCAATCTTGAAAATAAATAGCCAAGCACACCGTTCTAAATCAGCGGAACAACGCAAGGTTCATTCGATCACGGTCCAGCCACCGGTTCTACACAAAATAAAACAACTCTTTCCTTATTGCAGGTGATGGTTCATTAATCTATTCTCGACCTTACAGCAGCATCCGGGCATTCTCGCTCGATAACAATGCACAAAAACAATAACGAACGGCACAGACCAGCAGCGCGACAAAAACGGCACGTTCCGTCATCTCTTGCAGAGAAACTGCTTATGAAACTTCCCAGCAGGTCCATACGTCTGTCTGCATTGCTGGGCTCCCTTCGACAGCTGGTAGGTCTTGGTTTGCGAAGAAGGGGGGGGGCAGTGGAGATCCGATGCAGGGGGGGGGCAGGTAACGACCCCACGAGAGACTTCCCCAAGAGACGAATTTCATTCATTCTTGATGGTTTTCTTTTTCTTTTTTCCATTACTTTTTTTTTTTTCCTTCTCTTTTCCATCCGCAAGCAAGCTCAGGGGTCGTGAAAGGTATATGTTACAGGAAACGCTTAACCTCGTCACCGCCACTGCTGGTTCGATAGAACCAGCTGTCGGGGAACTTCCACCGGAACGTTTTGGATCAACGTAAACAGTGCACCGACTCGGGTGGTGTGAAGGAATATACAGCATCTGCGGTGACTTGTGGAAAGAATCCCCTGCTCCGCCCCCTCAGTAGAATCGGAGCTCTCGAATGATTTTGAAATAACACACATGTTGGTAAACAAACTGTACTGAAGTGATTATTTTTCTTAGACGCAAATGAGGATCACCTTCGACGAAGAGCCAGACCACACGGTATGATTTGATTTATCATACCAGATTTGATCTTATACAGTAAATTCTCGAACAAGTAAATATGGCCAATTCACTTTATTTTCGCCTACTAAGAAATTTTAGAGTAAACAAATATATATAAAAAAAAATAATCGTGTGTAATCTGTAAGGCTATTTTACCAATCCTGATTAAAGCTGCTTTCTCTCATTGACTTCAGAAATTACAAATAATATTATGAAACACTTCGACAATGAAATTAATTTGATTACGGCTTCAACAGAATTAATTCTTAGATAATTATTGTTTTAAGATCTAATGTACCACCAGTTAACAGTGAAAAGAAGGTAGACATAATTTCTCAACAAATATTTCGCCATAATGAAACCTTAGATATTTCGATTTCGTAATCTCAAGCTACAACGAAGTGGCTTGATTTAATTAATTCAAATTAAATTGATTTTTATCTAATAAGTTAAATCAGTTGCTCTTTTTAAATCAATCTTGATCCTAAAATATTTTAATATAACCTTAACCCGGGGGAAAAAAGCTTTTTAATGGTTTAAAATTTGCTTTCGTCTTTCACGCGTTTTTTTTTTAAATAAAAATATTATATAAAAAATCAGGAGTGTTTGATTATATAAGTGAATTCGATTATGAATAGATTCGATTAAGTCATATTAATTGTGAATATTATTTAATTTTTTCTGAATTTTATAATAGTTACAAAATGATTTTTAATTTCAACGGTCATAACAAGCACACAAAAAAATAATAAATAAATAAATAAAAAATAAAAGCACGTATCATTTCCAGTAGATGAAAATGCAATGCGCTTGTAAATACAAGAGGGGGGGGGGATAAAATTATCGACTTTTTAAAATTGTCTATAGAAAAGTATCTTTTATTGATTTTTAGAGTTTTAGGATTAAACGGATTTTTCGTTAAACATGTAATCAATGAAAAATTTAAAATGGTAATAGTAAAGCTTATTTAAGGACTACTATACACTTTTAAATTCTTTTTCAAATATTTGAATCCTGGGAAATAAAATGTTTGAATTATTCATTTGGAATAATTTTAATAATTACTTTAAAGTTAATGTCTCTTTAAATAATAATTAACAAAACATAAACTATTAAATGAAATCAGTTATTCTACAAGCATTAGCAACATCTAAAACGAATATGATTCATTGTTCTGATATGTTTCATGTCCGGGTAATTATTTAAAATATGAATCATACATTAAAATATTCATTTATAAGTATACGTATGAAGACATGATTTTTGAAGATAAAATAAGTTTTTAATTGAATCTAATTTGTTTTCAATTTAATAATGATACACTCGTAGGAAATTATATCCCAAACATTAAAAATAATAATACAAATTTCTTCCTCTTTAAAAATTATTTTCAATACGAAAGTTGAAATGAGAAATTTCACAGCAAAATTAGGATTTCTGAAAGTTGTTCATTCGGCATTGGAATTACAATAATCACCAACGAATTAATTTTTAACAAATCAAAAAATATTAGTTCAATTTTTTTAGAAGTATTATTAAAGAAGTATTTTTTTAGAACTATTATTAAAGACTATAGAAAAAGAACAAAGATTGGCAAAAAAAATCAAATATTATTAAAATAACAAATTAATAAACACAATCAAAACTCGAATAGAAAATTAACATTCTAATTAGTAATAGTTCATAGTTTCTCACAAACAATATATTTTCAACTGAATTAAATTTTTTTAAAAAAATTCTTCACAGAGGGAAAATTCTATTGGTAGTTAATTAAAAGAAAGTAATAAGAAAATAAACTTCTTCTAGAAAAATAACGGAACACTGAAAAATTTTATTACGAAAAACAGAACTTTAAGCCAAACACTAAATTGATGTGAATTTATCCAAATATTAAATTTAATAAATTTCAAAGATTTAAAATTATTATTGAAAATACACTGCTACGATTTTAAATTATTTTCTCTAATGTTAATAAAATTATTGCATTCTATACTATTAATTCAAAAATTACAAGGATTTATAAGTAAAAATATTATCTATGATTCTTAATTTCAAACATTTAATATTTTCGGCCGTAAAATTTTCTACTGATTTAATGAAATAACTAATAAAAACGGAAGAAAAAAAACAGTCCAAAAGTATGCAAAAAACGTAGAAAGAGAGAGACACTAAAAATTAAACGGGAAAGAAAAAAAATATTCGCGCATATTTTAATAAGAGCTTTCAATGTTTAAACAGCTATAAAAGAAAAAAGATAATTTTTAGTTGAACGATAACTACCCCAAACTATCATTTAAAAAAGCAATATTTTGAAGACTATAATTTTGAAGGTTAACTATTTTACTGCGGCAGTAATTTGCATGAGTTCAACGTCACGAACTTATAAACATTATCATCTTAAAAGTTTTTATATTATTTTTTAAAATGTGAAAAAACTGCTCTAAAAGTAATTACTTTAATGACAGTTTATGCTAAGAAATCCAATATTATAAAAAATTCCATTATTACAATCATAAAAGTATTTTCTGTCTCAAAAACAAAAACAAAGCGACGAGCTTGAAATTAGAAATCAAGGCGAGGTTAAAAATTTGTTTTTCATATTTTAAATATAAACAAGCACACTCAAACACAAAAATCACAAACAAATAATATATACATATATGAATTTATACTCAGAAGTGCACAGATGATTTTAATTTCCTGATAATACCATCTGATTTAAAACTATAAAAGCGCATGAGTAAAATAATGATTAAATTCACTGACGATAATTTAACGAACAAGAATAATAATAATAAAAAAAAAAGAATACAAAAACATTTTTATAAACAGAAAAATGAACTGATAATGCTTTGGAAAAAAAATATTGCAAACGATATTTTAATTAAAAACATTTTTTTTAAAGATGGTTGGCATCAAGCGAATAATATTGGCAAAAGATAAGTTCAAGCAAAGCAACCAACGTAACAATAGCATTCAAATCATATGTAAGAGGAGGGGGATATGAAGATGAAAGAGGGACAATGCCACGTGAGCGCTGAGTGACCTATGCCCTCTCTCACGTCAGTTCAGAACGGCAGAAAGGAAAGAGAGGGATAGAGATGGCTAAAATATAACAAACTAAAAAAAAAAAAAAAAAAAAGGAATGGTTTTGTGTTTATACATAAAGCGGTGAGTGGAAGTTGGATCTGGATAGCAAGCATCATACATTACAGACAGAAGAAGAAAAAAAAAAGTTATACAACAGCATCAGAAAAAAAATAAGCGATGAAAACAGGAACAAAAAAGTAGCAAGACTAGTGTAGGGGGTCAACGGGAACTGTGAACCGCAAAAACCACTTACGGTGTTTGACCGTCTATTTTTCCTTTCTATTGTCTACCCTTTAATGCAGTAAGTGACCTCCGACTTCACCCCACATTCTTTTCTTTTTTCTTTTTTTTTTTTTTTTCTTTCTTTTACTCTTTCCCCTTTAACAGTTTAGACGCAACGACATTCCTTATCTTTTTTTTTTTTTTTTTTTTTTTTTTTTTAAGCTATAGGAATGAAGAATGGGTTAAATATTTGGTGTAGATATATTATCTTTTATTTCGAAAAAGCTGGATTAAAATGTTATGCAAATACTGCTTCCTTTAAGAAAAATATATTTACTAAAATGGCAAATATTTGTTACGCAAAATAAATGAAATTCGCCATTAATCGTTTTACGAATTTAATAGTAAATTTATTAATATTTTGAAGTCAAAAATCCCTGTTAAATATGCGCGAAATTTATATTCATTAAACCTGTAAACAATGCTATATCTATATGCATAATACTTATGGATAAATCATTACTAGTAGGTACAGTATCTATAAGATAAAACGTTTTATTCATAGATATTACATCTGCTGGCAATTGCATGCCATCCATTAAAAAACACACAAATGCCTCTTTTATTTATTTCTTAGTAATGACTATTTACTTGTTAAAAATAAAATAAATGAAAACTGGGATAATCGATGACGAATTAAATCC
Source organism: Argiope bruennichi (assembly GCF_947563725.1). Lineage (NCBI taxonomy): Eukaryota > Metazoa > Arthropoda > Arachnida > Araneae > Araneidae > Argiope > Argiope bruennichi. The sequence goes on from NC_079156.1 coordinate 54,029,435, forward strand.
AGGAAGAAATATTTAGAAATTCATTTCTCGGGGACCCCCTTTTTTAAATCTCTAACTTCCTATATCGGACTTTTTTATTGGTCTTAATTATTTGTATCTGGTATTTTATCTTTTCTTGTACTTATATTATTTACTTTAATCTTGTGCTTTTATACTTTAAATTATTCGTTTAAAAGCAGTATTATGATTTTTATTTCTGACAAAATATTTAATTATGGGGTCCTTTAGATAGAGTCGGTTTCAGTATTTGTTATCGAAATTCAAATTTCAAACAATATAATAATAATAATAATAAACAACGATCACAATTGAAATGCTATTATAAGGAAAAATCTATCATATTAACACAATTTTAATGCTAGTTTTAAATTACAAATCGATTTTTTTTTCAAATATAAAATAAAATATATTTACGATAACAAAATAATATAAAACTAGTTAAAGATAATTAATTAGAAATATTAGAATAATGTTTTAACTCGGAAATTTACAAATTATTTAAAAAACCAAACACTTATTAAATTTATATTTATTCAGAGGATCAATGGGTAGGAGGTCATTTAATAAGATTGGATGTCAATCGGGCCACTAAAAAGATCTTTTTGGCTAAGCCATTTGGTACCCGAAAACGAGCGAAACTAAAACTTAGTTGGGTTGACTATCTTGTAAACTGTTAACAAATTACAAAGCCTTAGTCAAGAACAGAACGGCATGGAATGGAATTCTGAGGCCCATCCGGGAGTATCGCAGGTCGAGCCACTAAAAAGATCTTTTTGGCTAAACCATTTGGTACCCGAAAACGAGCGAAACTAAAACTTAGGTGGGTTATCCTGAAAGTTATTAACAATTTAGAAATCCGTAGCCAAGAACAGAACGGAATGGAATGGAATTCTGAGGAAGACCAAGATCCATCCGGGAGTATCGCGCCCATGAAGAAAATGAAGAATATTTTAGCATTTAATAATCCCTGATTTGAATTAATTTGTGTGACGGCCTTTGTAAATTCAATGAAATAAAATTAATATACTCTGAAAATATTATAAAAGAATAAATAGAAATCGCAAGGGCTCCCAGGCAGTTGCCTACTTTGCTTACTTAATAATCCGACCACAAGGATAATCCGAGACATTTAATTCAATTCCTCGACAAAGATTTTAAATCCGAGACATCTACTCAATTGGCTTAAGGACAACAAATCGGCAATTCATTCATAAATCACCCTTCACACAGAGTAAAACCCTTTCCTCCTTAATTAGAGACAAAAAATAATTACTAGAAACACAGTATTTCCCAAAGGGGAACCAAATGGGAACGGATGTCATACACACAGCAATTAGCACAAGCACAACTGTCCCTCTGTCCACGTAACACAAACCGTGCAATAATCTTGAATGCGATTTATAGCCATTAACAAATAAGTGACACACCCTGCTGATAAGAGCGAGTCATAGGTGGCAGATGGCAAGATTCATCACACAATGAGATGCACTTGACATCAAGTCAAGAGTTCGCCACCAAATTGCGACTTCCGCTCCAAACAGATGCCGTCAACGGAAAGAGATCGGAGAGAAGTCCTTGTTGTTATTATTATTTTTTAAGGCTTCATTTACGTGCTTACAAGATGGAGTCTGCATGGTGTTTAATTAAAATAATTTTAACGGAACAGATGTGCGAGTATTTGGTGTTGTAATCGAATAACATAAGTAACATCGCGGAGTGTTTTAGCCAGATTTTCAATCCTCAAAATAGAGGAAATCGCTTTAGATTTTCTTTTTTCTTCTAATACTTATACAAAGCAAGGTTAATAAAAGAAGGTACAGGTCTTTAAAAACTGTTTGATAACATATGATTTACATTTATTAGTACAAATCTACCATAACAGGCAATATCGAAATAATGGAAATATAGAAAAAAAAAATGAAATTTATTAGACACATGGAAAAAAAATCTATAACCTATCCCCACTCCCATACATTCGACACTTTTTATGAATTTTCTACTTTCAACAGATGAATAGTTCTTGTACATAAAGTAAAAATTTAAAAGCCCGAACAAATATTTCGCATAAAAAAAATCATGCATAACTAGTAGATATATTGGATCTTTGAATTCATTCACAAGAAGATAATATTAAATAAGAAGAAAAAAACATTTAATCTATTTTTAAAGAAATGGAAATTTTTTCTCAATTCGATTTTTGTTTTCGATGAATCTCTTTTCTTCTTCAAAGTCAGATTTTTACTTTAAATTCTCTCCAATTTTAAATTTCTTATAACGATATTGATTGGGAAATAGAATATTTTAAGAAGGGAATAAAATTTCAGGCAATAAATAACAAAAGCGGTTGTAAAATAAACAAACAGCAAAAAATATATAAATTTCGACAAGAACGGAGTTAATAATTTTGAAAAACTGCATTATTTAGTTATTAAATATTTTTTTTAGAAAAAGTCTATTCTTTGAGCTATTTTTTTTTTCTAAAATTAACTATGCATAATGGTTTATAGAAAGAAAACGAAGGAGAACTATTCTGTTATATAATAAAATTTCTATACATCGAAATTTTTATACATAGAACTTTTTTTCCCATGATTATTCGATACATATAGACAAATTATATATTGTCCAATTCTCTTTTGTTTGTTATGAGAAAAAAAAATATGAAATCGCAAAAGAGAAAGGATAAAGATGAAAAAGGCACGCAGATCCATTATGTAAAGTGGGAGGGTTGCTGACTTTTATGAATGTCTCTTCAGTAAATTGAATAAAATATTTAGAAAATTTATCATTATACATCACTTGATGTTGTGGTTCTTTTGTATATACATAATGAATTTTTAAAATTCCAGAGCCAAACATATAAAAGAGCAGGCAGCATTGTCATCACATTACCATCTTTACATACGCAGCCCAAATTTGGGGGCTTGCTGCAAAAACTCATCGAAATAAAATTCAAATTCTGCAAAACAAGCTTCTCCGTATGATCACCAACGCACCTTGGTATATCCGTAACGACGTAATTCGAAATGACCTCAAAATAGAAACCGTCGAAGAATACATCACTAAACTTTCCAGGAGCTTCTTCCAAAGGATCAATGATCACCCTAACCCCACCATAGCTCAACAAACCGATTTCGCCCACTGTAACGGCAAATACAACTTTCCTTATGCCACCACCAAATGGTCCCTTCCTCTCAAGCCTCCGTAACATTGTAACCTTGTCCAATTCTCCCCCTGCTTTTCTTACTGCACCAAATCACTTTTTGTTCATTATTCACCTGTTTTTTGCACCCCATCATCGCTCTCATCTCACCTGGTCTCATGACCACACTTAAAATGCTGTTGTAGCCATAATTTCTCAGGGTTTCAAAGTCAGGTACCACAGTCATATTCATACTGAGTAGAAGTGTTTTTCACTGGCACTCAACGAAAAATCCAAATTCAGAGTCATCACATTAAGAAGTAACAACAAATTTCATGAGATAACGTATATGTGAGTTTTAAGACGCTGTTGATTTTGTTTTTCTGGCTTGTCTGAATTTTGTAAAGTTGTGTGAATGTGTTTTAATTTCGAATACTAAGTTTTTCTTAATACTCTTCCAATTATATATAGATTAATATATTAAATTAATTATTTATTCGGTACTTATTTTGACAATCCCCGCCATTGAATTTATTGTCAATTTTGACAAATTCGACAAACTGGCCGCGTTGCCAATTTGTCGAATGGCAAAACTGCATTGACGATTTGGTGCAGTCTGAAAACTGCCAAATAAACCCGGAGACGCAACCATCTTAGCGAAATCCTGACATTTTATATATAATGAGGCATGGAGATCTTAGGGTAATCTGAAAATTGCCTTCTAAATATGGGGGACAAAAATTGACAAGTACTATATAATCTTGCTTATAAAAAATAAGGTCTTGAAAAAAAAAGGCCAATAGACTTCGGTACTACAATAATATTGAAATATACAAACAAACAAGTTCCAGAAGTTCAAGAATTCAAAAAATTTTAATCCCACATAGGTGATATCGATTATAAAAAAGATTCTACTATATGATAAGATGAATTCGTAGAAAACTTCGTTATCGCATTCACAAATCAATGAAACCAATAAGAATGATAATTAAAAAAAATGTTAACTGAAGGTATAAATGTCACAATTATCGAATTAGAGTAAAAAATTAATAGTCGATGTGAACTCAAAAGATTTTATATTGATGTGATCAATTTACACTCAAGCGAAGTGTACGGCACCCATTTTATTACTTTCTACATACAAAGAAATAAAGTATTAAAATTGTCAAACCAGCAGGCGTGATATATCCAAAACTTTCTTGCGCACTCTCTAATAAAGATGTTATCAGAAAGAATGCCTTACATAATATTGGTGTACACTAATTAAGAAATATTAATTTTTAGAGTGAATTTAGAATTTTTACTGAATCTATCGTGGAGAGTTTTTCGCCGATTAATCCCTGGGATGTGGTTAATAGTATCTGAAAACTGGAATTTATGTTTTAGATATTTTTCCAAACAGATTAAAATCAACATTTGACACAAAACCACACTTGTAGTTCATAAAATTCCAAACCAAATCTGATATATTTAAGTCTTTGCGTTTTTGAGCTATCGTTTTTACAAGTTTCTAAAAGTATAGACCGTCAGACGGTCAACCCCTTGTCGTATTTAGCTCAAACTTTGATAAGTGTCTATACTATAGACGTTAAATCTGTGTACCGAATTTTATCTATCTAGCTCTTTTCATTTTGTAGTTATTGGGTTAAATTACATTTGAACCGCCGGACAGACAGACTTCCTCTGAACCGATTTTTGCTTAAAACTTGATAGAAATATACAAATGTGGTATAAAGACCGCATATCAAATTTCAACCCTTTAGCTCAAAGCGTTTTTGAGTTATCTTTGTCACAGACAGACAGACGGACATTTTCCACAAATTTGTTTTTTGAACGCAGAGGGGTTTAAAACGTGGAGATTCAACAAAATCTCGAGTTTATTTTTTGATAATTACAATACTTTCTCTATTACTACATATACGAGAAAGTAAAAATGAGATTTTGATAAATCTCAATCATTTAATATGAGAAACAGTTTACTATGTCTATCTGTCTTTTGAATAAATGAAATAGACATATATCGAGAGCATTTTCTTCAGGACATGAGATATTAGCAAATGTTTTGCCTTTTTTTTGCACGAAAACTTTGGAGGAAATTAACCACTCGGGTACCTTTGAGGCTAAGAATCGTCGTCCGTTTTGCCTAAATCACGGATGACGATTTTAATTCGTCAATAAAACTTTAATTTCACTTTATTTGTTTTTTATGATAATAAATCTAAGAGAGCTTTACCCTCAACGCACTTATATATACTTCTCCGTGTAAAAAATTTCCAAACACAAAAATCCTTTAAAAAGTATCCATGTCCAAAAGGACAATCCGAATAAAATGTACACCAACATAAAATTAAAAATTTCACCTTTTCATCGATATGAATGTCACTTTTATGTAATTTTTCTTTCAACTTTCATTAATTCTTTAGAAAATTTTACGCCGATGATTTTGAAATAAAGAAATTAGTAAGTAAGTAGGTACTTCTTTATAGGACAACATTAAAACTTTGAACTATTCAACTACCGTTTTTTATAAAAATTTCTTATTTCAAAACGTAGTATATTTTATACAAATGGAGTTTCTATATTAGAAACATTGTAAAGGGTGTCCCAAAATTAATGCAAGAGTTGAATTTTCCATCACTCGCGCAGTGGAGTGTTGGCAACCCTACTAAAAATCATTTGATAGCTGATAGTTTAGGATTAGTAAAAATGGAGAGTTATACGATAGAACAACGTGTTAACGCAATGTTTAAATTTAAAAAAAGTTTTTTTTAATTATATTTTTATTGAATCAAAGTACACGGGATAAGGTTATGTATAAAATGACACATAATGCAAATGGCCTCCACAGCTTTGCTGGCATATATGCACACTTTTGTCGAAATTTTAAAATGACTATTTTGCATAAATGTGGCTGAAATTTCGTTGATGCAGCATTGCATTTAATCCTTCAATGCACGCGTGCTTGTGGGCTTATTAGCATAGATTTTTGACTTCAAATAATCCCATAAAAAAAATCTAGTGGTGTTAAATCACACGATCTCGGAGGCCAATTCTCAAAATTTCGAACTGTTGTTGCCAGACTTTCATTACTTGTGAAATACTGTTCAACAATGAAAACACGTAGTTCTAACGTTTAATACTCCATTTTTATTAACCCTAAACTATCAGCTGTCAAATGGTTTTTTAATAGGTTTGCCAACACTTTACTAAACGAATGGTGAATAATTCAAATCTTGCGTTAATTTTAGGACACCCTTTGCATGAAAGGATTTTAATAAAAAGTAAAGTCGGGTATCTCAACTAGTAAGAAACTAATATTAAGATAATATTAAATCATATATCATTTAAACAGAATTTAACAGCAGCTGTAAAAAATGCACAGGGATCAGCTGTTGAAATAAGAGCTTAATTAAGCACGTCGGGACATGGCGGGGTCTAATTTATTCAAAACTGACCCTGTTGCTTCAAACAAAACACATATCTCAGAATCAATAATGAATATTAAATTGTTAGCCACGCATTATATAAGCGTAATTTATTCAAATTGCTTAGAGGAGCAAAAGTCCTGGAGCTGATATCTGTAATCTGGAGCTGCAGGAAAAGACGACAATGTTACAAAAGATAGTTCGTCTAGCACGAGCAAAGAAGATGAACAACTAAAGGGAAAAAAAAAAAAAAAATTCCACTTCGCTGAGAGAGAGGACAGCTGCAAATCTAAAACACCTGGCACAAACGAAAGTCACCAGCAAAGTAACGATAAGGATAATAAACAAACACACATAAATATAAGCTCAGGTAAAAAAGTATCAAAAAAGATCCGTCTGGTTTTAGAAGGAAGAAAACGAATAATAGAGAGGAGATGGAGCAAAGTTTACAAATCTAATAGCATTTAAAATATTTTGACAAATATTAACCTGCCACAGTGGTCTCCCCAAAACTTTCTCGCATACTCACTAATAAATTGGTATATAATAGTTATAAAATACTGCACATAATAATAGATATGAAATATTAACTGTTGGCGTGGATTTAGCATTTTTACTGAATCAATCGCGTCATTCTTGGCGAGTTATTTGGCGATTCCTAGCATGCGTTAATAGTATCCAATAATCGAATTTGTGTTTTTAGACACATTGTTCTCGACCGATTGACACAAAAATTTTATTCAAAATTGCACTTGTAGTCACAAAAATCCATACCAAATTTGTAAAATTTAAGACACTATGTTTTTGAATTATCGAGTTTACATGTTTCTGAAAGTACAGACCGACAGACAGTCACCTCGTAGTTGGATTTGGCACAAAATTTGCCATGTGTCTACACTATAGATATTAAATCGATGTACCAACTCTTATCTATCTAGCTGTGTTCGTTTTGTAATTATTTTGGCAACTTATATTCGAACAGACGAATTTTCTCTGAACAGATTTCACTCAAAATTTGATAGAAATCTGCAAATTTTGTGTAATACCATGTACCAAATTTCAACCGTCTAGCTCAAAGCGTTTTTAAGTTTTGTCACAGACAGACGTTTTCTATTAATGTATTTTTCGACCTCAGGAAGGTCTAAAACGTGGAGATTCGTCAAACTCTGGATTTCGAATTTTTTTACGATTACTAAACTTTTTCTATACTACGTATACAAAAAAGTAAACAATTAAAGAAAATTGTGCATTTAATTGATGTTTGGTTCGTATTGACAAATGCTTCGAATCTTTAAAGAACATTGTGAGTGATTAGCTGCATCTCCAACTGACACTAGAGGGAACAGTTATAACAAGAACATTCCCTACAGATCAACAGCGAAGTCTTGTATAAAAGGATAGGTCTGCCGCTATGCATAAAATACAATTATTCCGTCACAATCCTCTTACGGGTCCGACAAAACCAGCCAGCAACTAGAGAAAACATAGGTATTTTTTCTTTCCTTGCCTCAATTTGAGCGACTGAATTATGCTTGCGTTTAGGCATTGTTAAATCACTTCTATGAAACAAATAGGAACTTAGCAAGAATATATGTCTTAAAATTTTAAAAAAAATGAATTTAAGAAAAATAATGGTATAATAGTCAAAGTTGATACTAATTTTAATGCCTTTATTTTTAAAAAAAATTCATAACAACTGTAAGAAATATTGTGTAAAGATGATATTGATATCATTGAAACGTTAAAATTTTGCATTTTCAAGCAAATGATACAAATGATCAACGAAAGGCTGATATATTAAACAATGCTTATATAAATTAACCAATGCTTAAATAAGTTAATCAATTTACAACCCCCCCCCCCCACACACACACAGAGAGAGAATGGGCAGAAAAAATTATTTCGATAAAAATTTAACCATCATAAAATTTTATATATTTTCAATGGTACTAATTTTATTTTTATATCATTAATTATTCAGATAATTTAACGTAAATCATTTTAAAACAAGAAAATTTATAGATACTTCTTTATTAAGCAACGTTAAGACACTGAACTATTCTACTACTATCTTTAAAATTTCTCTTTTATTTCAATACTTATGCCTTGAAAAGGATTTTTATAATACTTTCTATAAAAGTAGTTACAACATTTATCATATTATTAATCAATTATACCAATTTTAAGGATTTTAACTTCGAACATCGTCGGGTAGACCAACCAGTCACTGTATAAATACCAAACATTAAAAACAGATACTCCAACAGAAAACAAAGTAACTTTAAAATACTACGTTTCGCTTTCTACAGGAAGCTGCAAAATGCGTTTTTCTGTTGTAAAAGAAAACAACGGAGGAGTTAATCTCTCAACTTTCTCGTGATTGTGCGCATTGGGTGCTATGTATACATGCAAGAATTAACAACTAATTTCTAATAGATAATATATTCAAAATAATTATATTAAATTAATTGATAACCGGTTGTTGACCAAATAGTTGATTAGTTGATGAAATATTTTATACTCGATGCTGCTGGCGGTAAACAAAATTCTTGTATTATTAACGTAAAAACTATTCTAGTATAAAATATTATATTATTGTCTATCATCTAAAATCTTAATCGACTGCTTTTCATTAAGATCAATTGAACCAGCCAATTTTTAAAAACCACAGACTGCTAATTTTCTCCATAAGTTAAAAGTTTTAATTATATTAGTACTGCAAATTTTGTTCCTAAATGCTGAAGTATAAGAAGATTGTCGCCGTGTGAGCGATTGACTTGAGCTTAATTTTAAGCTTGATTAAATGATTGCTTTAAGACCTAAAAAAGCATTGCCAAAAAGACATATTGAAAGAAAAGAGAATTAAAAAAAAAATTGCGGTAAAGTAGCCTATCAAAGCAGCGTTAATATATTTCCTTATTTAAAAATCGTCTGCTTTATTTTTTTTAATCACTGAAGAAAATTACCACAGAAATTAAATAAATTGGCTCTGTTTAATAGGTAAAATTTTGCATTAAAAAATACATTTGGGGGATAATTTCAAAGTTACTGTGTGGTAAAAGAAAAAAACGTAAATTTGTTAAATTGTAATTAATTGAATATTTAATCAATTTTTGTACTTCGAATTTTTTCTAATGTCTTTAGAATAATGTGTGCATATAACATCTGGCCGAATTCGGCTCAGTTGTTTAAGAGGAGGCATGGAACATACATATACAGCCACAATAACTTTTATTTACATAAAAGATTTGGCACAGATTCAGAAAGAAGGTGTGAACACTACATATGAAATTTCATTTATCTAAGGCATTGCGTTCCTGTGTTAACGTGTTCAGATACATTTAAGAGTAGAACACCGAAAGATGATCAAACCGCAAACGGATTTCGCCCGAAATTTCATGAAATAAAACAGCTTTGATGATAAAATCAAAGGATAAATTTGATCCATCTAGCTTTTGACGTTTTGAGGTTAGTGTGTTCACATGTACGGCGTGGGCGTCTATGGATGGATTTCGGCAAGAATGTCAGGATCACTGAAATCTACAATTTGGATGTAAAGACATGTCAAATAATACCAATATGTATTGCGACGATTGCGTGCTCAAGGACTTATAAAATTTCAATAATGATATATATATATTTGACGCAGACAGATCTAAAACTAAATAGTTCATGAAAATCTCGATTCGAAATATTTTTTTACAGTTACCGTACTTTTTTTTTCTTTGTTAATTCCAGATAAAAGTAAGAAAAAAAGAAAATATAATGCAAAAAGGTATGTAAAGTAACATATTACTAAACGTTAAACACACACACACGCACGCGCACGCACACACACTTTTTTACTCGTTTATCAATTTCAACCTTTTATCTTTATCTCTAGGAATAATAACAATAATAAATAAATAAAATGTGTTAGCGCTCTACAGGGCAAAACGTTTGATCTGCAGCATCCAAATTAGGTGCAGAAATATTTTTGAGAGTGAAATGCGGATTTCGAGGCGATTTTTTTCTTCTTTCTTTTCTAAAATTTTAATTCATTAAAAATAAGGCAAATTTTCAGCATTTTTTCACGATAATTCTCGAAAATATTACCACGCAGAATTTATTTTAAAACCATACCAAATTTCTTTTCAAACATCATTTTAATGATATTAATTTAATAACTATGCATTTTTGCCACCTAAATTTTAATAACTTTCACCTTTTGCAAAATTTTCAACAATTATTTTTTGCAATAAAATTCAAACCATTTTCATTGCTTCATCATATATTTAATCACGTGATATTTTTTCTATTATTCAAGGAAGAGAAAGAAAGGCTATTTTCTTGGTCAGTTTACATAAGGAATCAGTAAGTGAAAATACAGAACCCTGAAAAAACAACGTATAATCAGAAGATAGTGGATATAGATATTCACATTTTTAACTGCATTAAGACATAAATAAACATATAAGGTGTAAAAAGCTGCTAAAATCACACAGCTACAATATCTCCAACAATTTGATGCTAAAAAAAGTTTATTATAAGAATAATGAACATCAAGTTATAACAAATTTAATTAAAAACAATTTACGGCGAACCAAAGTCACCGAGGGCAGCTGGTTTTGAACAAATATGCTGTTTACTATAAAAAAAAGTTCAGTCTTAGCCATGTTTATCCCTCCTTCCAAAATGATAATTTTAATTCTTTGAACAAATACATATTATTTGAAATTAAATTAACCCACGTATTTTCCATATTTTATGAGAAGAAAAAAATTGCCTACACACAAAGAAGACGGGATTTAAATCATCATGCATTTTTTTAAAACCAAAATAACACACTCGATCAACCCTGTAAAAAACACTTTTTTAAAAAAAGGCTTGTATTTTACTAAGCAAATAATGACAGATTTGAACAAGACAGATCTTGCAGCTCGGACGCTTCGCAATCAGCCACACTCTGTTGGAGGTTAACGTTTTAATCCCATTAAAGCGGTTTACCCTTTCACATGCGGTGCATTTCTGGTGACGTAAATGTCACCACATGACCCAATTATTAAGCACAGCTGCTCAAGCAACACAATTCATCTATTTAATATCGCAACCGTCAGCAAATGATTCTTCGCAGAAACAAGGTTAATGTATGTCCCGATTCTGGGTACACTAAAATAATTATAAGTGAGGAATCTGATGGAAAGGTTCTCAAAGGAGCTCCGCACAGCCCGCAATTCTGGAAAAAAAATTAAGATGGAATATTATATCTGGTATGGGCAAGGGTCGGTATTCGCAGCTTCCAAACCATAAGTGGATTGTACATAAATCTTTGGAGCAAAATCTTTCTCTTAAGGTTATCTTTAAGAGATAATATATCATATTCTATTTCATAGAATTCATATAATATGATCAGTTATTTAATAAAATTTATATAAAGAAAAATGCTTGTATGTCATATATACAAATCTTTAATTTTAGCTAAATCTTGACGAATTTTGGTAAACGCGCTTTTCAAGGTAACAGAAACCTCAAGCATTTTCAAAGTTAATTAAAAATTAAGCAAGTTTTTTTTGGTCTCTGACAGCTAAATCTTGCGAAAATATTATGTAACAAAAATGATTTTATATTATTTTAAAACTCAAATTACAACAATTACAATACTTACAACTTAAGCAATTACGTTTTTTTATGATACTAATTTCGTTTTACGTACAATTTCCCCCTAATTCTAATAATTTCTGAAAATTTAGTTTGATACAATGTGTTATTAAGAAATTCAAACTTACTTCGTTCTTCCATTAAACCATTCAGTCGCAAACGTGTGTCAATGTCAAAACTATGATTTAAAAAAAATATATTATTTGTACATTAACTCCGACACTTTCGCTTTTATTCTGCAGTATTTACACCTTTTAATTTTCACGCAAAGCAATTTGTAGAAGACATATGAAATTAAATTTGTATCAATCATCAATAATAAGATGAAATTTTTTTTTAAAAAAAAGCATTCCATATTAATATTTTAACAGCCAGGTGAGTCAATATTTCAATGAACAAGCTTTAGGCAAATGTGGCTAGTTAAAATTAAACCTGCTAGTCTTTCAGTCATATGTTTAAAAAGCATATTATTCAAATAATTATTCTGATTTTCTCATATGCAAAGCATACTAAGTCAAAGCTTTGCAATCTTCTAACAATTTTACTTCTGAAAAATCTCCACATTTTAAATCTCCGAGACAAAAAAACACTAATTTGGGATTATGACTGAAGGTGAAAACATTCATACAGAAGTTATCAGATAGATACAGATGATATCTTGCACTAATTTTAATACTAGAATTATAAGTTGCTTCAAATATTGGAAGAAATCTATCAATTGCATTTTTGTTAATCAGTCCATCCGTCTATCGATAAATAAGAACCCACGTCAATTTAAAAATGCAAATATTAAATAAATAAAATTTGGCATATTGTCTCCAGAATTGTCGATTAGTGCCAGATTTTGGATCAAACCTCTCAAAAGATGTTTGTGTACCCGTGCGCATGTGAATGTTACAACTCAACCAGCGGGAGTGGACCTCTCAAAGTTATCTCGCATTCTGATAAAAATGTTATACCCCTTCCCTGCCACAAAATTGAAAACCTTGGGTTAGGGTGCGAATTTAGCGTTTTCAGTGAATTCAGAGAATGATCTTTGTTGATAAAATACTAGTACGCGGTTAATACACAAGTACCTGAAAATCGCATTTTAATGTATTTTAAGTGCCTTTTTTTCGACGGAATGAAACAAAAATTGAACACGGAACAATTGCAGTCACGAGATCTCATACCAAATATCATTTATTCCAATGCTTTATATTTTATAAATACCGCGTTCACAAACAGATGCAAGGATTTCCTCCAAAATTTGATAGAAATCTACAAATTTGATACTAAACCCATCACATTTTATCCGTTTATCTCAAAGCATTTTTTGAGTTAGCGTGTTCACAGATAAACGGACGAACAGACAGACAAAATTCCAAAAGCGTGTTTTTCGAACTCAAGGAGATCTAAAAAGTGGTGATTCGTCAAAATCTCGAATTCGAATTTTTTCACGATTACAATATTTCTTCTTTGCATGCTTCGTTTCCGAAAAAGTAAAAACATCACAAAGAAGATAGATGACACTTTGTATATGTTCTTGACACCAAAATTACCGAATTGTATCAAATCCTGTAACATTTGTTGCTCAGTGGGCAGAAATTCGAAACGCATACTCGATTTATGTAACAAAACTAAGCATAAAAGCTTCTGTAAAAGAATGCGAATAAATCAAATGAAGAATATTCATACAATTAAATTAGTATCATACAAAAATAATTTTTAAATTTTAAGATAAAGTAAAATATTTTCGAATGTTATCGAGGGAAAACTCGGAAATTTCTGTGATTTTTAATTAATCGAAACTTTAGTTCAATTGGGTGAATTGTAGTTTAACCCTCTTCTTCGCAATTGGCGATAACGCTCCTTTTAATTTATAAAAAATTACATTAAAACACAGCCACAAGGCGTACACTTTTAACCTCTAATTGCAACGAACATATGTATATTTTCCCAACATTGTAAAACGACACACACACATTTTGTAGAAATGATTACATTATTAGATAAAGAATGTTAAAATCAAGTAAGAATTTTTTTAAAAGTTATTAAATAAAAGCACAGGAAACAGATTGTAAGGAAAATGTAAACTTTCTAATAATTTTTTTTAAAAAATCTTATTAGAAAGTTACTTACTTTAGCTGATTTCATTAAAATTAAGGCAGGGAAATCATTACAAGATTATATTCATTAAAATTCAAATAAATTAAAAAAATCAAACAAGAAACTAAAGAAATTTCCGCTATGCAAATATGATTTTGATTCGTCAGACAATATTTCCAATAAAAATCAACTATTAACATAGTCTTACAAGGCGAATGAGAAACATTTTTTTTTTTTAAACTGTCGATGAGGAAGAAATATAAGGAAGAAATAGGAATTGGAGAGGAAAATGATAAACTGATATGCGAACTTTTAAAATGATTTAATTATGCAAAAGTTCATTCAGAATACTAAAACTGACATGTATGATTTATAATTCTCCATTCAAGGCCTCGATTAGTTAAATAAGTATCATAAGGAAACCGGATTTAACAATAGTTACGAGCTATAATCTTAGTTAACAATAGTTAGGCGCGTGTACTTAGCGAAATTATGCATTATTATCGTGGCTCTTTTATCGGATTTAAACTATTTTTCAGGAAACAATGCTTGAAAAAAAATATTATATTTGAAAAATTATTTTCCCTAAAGAAATAATTTTTCTGAAAAATGTCTAGAATTAATTCCTACTAATAATAAAAGTGAACATGTGTATGTTTTTTTTTGGAAATATTTATTAAAAAATTAAAAATTCTTTCCCACGATTACTTCACAAAATATTATTTCACAAAAATAAACTATACACTGTTTCAAATTTTTTTTTAAAACTGTCTTTTAAATTATATAAATTTAACAGTCGTGCGAATTTTTCCTAAATTTTAGCAGCTTTTGAAAGATTTTTTTTAAACCTAATATTCAAAAATCTATTACGTTATTGCGCTGAAATTCAAATTGTTTTGATTGTTTCATGAAATACTTAATCGCAAGATTTTCTTTTATCGTTGAAAGCTAAAGGAGGATTCTGTTTGATTCCAATGTTGTTTACATAAATAAATGAAGTTACATCATGAAACTTAGAAGAGACATGTAAACTGCATTTATATTTGAATGGTACTATGATGGTATGGGATAGGTCTCCATTAAAAAGGCTTATGTACACAATAAACAGAACTCAAGTAAGACAAAAAATAACATGGCTTTAATGTCACACAATTTGGTGAAATCATGGATATGAAATTACATAAAATCAATATTTCCGGTGAAACAGATAACCGTCTGAGGAGACTAGTTTTAAATAATTCAGAATTCATATATACCTGCATTGATTGTTTAACTCTGATATATATTTAGTACCACAGTTTTTTTTTTTTTAATGTTGCAATGGCATTTTTGATCATATTATTTGTCACAAAATTCATGAAACCGAAATTCATTCGTACATTTTGTATTTTATAGTTCAAAATGTATTCAAGCATTTGAGAAAATGCAAAATAAAATTTGCATCAAATCAAGAAATTAGCAAATGCAAATATAAAGTATGGCATGTAATTCTGACACTAAAACTGTAGTTTTATATCAATTTTTCGATAATTCCTGCTACCCATAAAAAATGTTTAAAATATGACAAATTGTATGAAAGAAATTTTGGAATTGATACTAGCATTAAAATGCTTTTTGTGTCAAATTTTGAACAACTTCCATCAATTTTAAAATATCTTGCTCACAACTCGATTAGATTATTATTATTTAAAATACTAAACAGAAATGGACCATACAAAGTTTTAACATGAGCATTATTATTCGAGTTGAAAATATTTTACA
Organism: Argiope bruennichi; assembly: GCF_947563725.1. Lineage (NCBI taxonomy): Eukaryota > Metazoa > Arthropoda > Arachnida > Araneae > Araneidae > Argiope > Argiope bruennichi. The sequence continues at coordinate 54,045,488 of NC_079156.1, forward strand.
TACTTTTAGTTATTGCGTTTATTTACTTATGCGTTACCATTTGTATCCCAGATAAATCCTGAATATAATTCGACAAATTTAATTAAATTAATATCAAATTTTAAAGTAACACACGACTATTTTGTGACGGACCTCATACTTTTTAAAAGCAGTCATTTGACGAGGACGATACTTGACCCTGCACTTCCCACTTCAAACTTCCATGCCACACTAATGTCAGAACATTTCGCCCCGATGGATTTAACCGCATCTGACCCCTTATACAGCAACATTTATTTGCTGAATCAGATTTCAAAATTAGAATCTTCCACATTTCCACCAGGCCATCGCAATCATATGCACTGGCAAAGAATCACTCACGGAAAAGGTTAATTTTGGATGTTTTTCTAGATGCCAATCTAGATAGTATAGCAGCTAAACGAACAGACACTATAACTTTTTTACCATATCGCTGCTCACAGTGCAAAAGTTTGCATATAAAAAATAAAATTTGTTGAATATCTGATTGATGAAATGAAGAGGCAGTAACAAGTTGATTTCATCTAAATTTAATCATCTGAATTTAATTACGACTTTTTGTACTGCGTACAACAACACAAATCAGTACAAAGAAGAGCACAGGCGATTCATATACTTCAATAACATCCATTCAGTTATATCATAAGTAAATCCATCAACATCTTACATTTCTAAATAGAGTCCCGAATTATTTCATTTTTTAGCTATTAATTAGAAACCCATGTTTAAAAAAAGACCGGGCACATTTAAGTACTAACAAAGATACCAAATAAATTTATCGTTAACTTTTTACCAGGCATGCAGTATCATCATCTTAATATGACCAATAAGGATATATCATCATAAGAGAAAAATAATTAATAAGTAAACTAAATTGTACCATTTATTTAAACTAAATTGTACCATTTATTGTACCATTTCTTACTAATTATTTAAATTGTCCATTCGTTTTTCATTAAATTCCTGATCAAACTTTGTCGAATACTCCAACGCTTGCAACCGGGATGGAAATTTAGAAAATCTAGCCACTTTCGTTACATCTAGAGTTAACCTTTTGAAAGTAGTATCATTTATATGCCATTAATGCCATTGCCATTAATTCTTTTCGCGTTTTTTACTAATAATTATATTAATGTTTATTCGTTTTGTATTAGTTTCTTTTATATATTTATTTATGGTCAAATTTTATCCAATACCCCACAGCAACCGTGACTAAAATTCAGAAAACCTGACCAATTTCATTTACAGTTAACCTTCAGCAAATCCTCCTAGACAGACACCTGTTCAAATCAGATTACGTCTCACACTAATACACAGAATAGACACGGCACGAAACCCACAGAGCTGTCAGAAGACATTACAGTTCTCATCATTTATTCATTAAAACGTGCTCATTTATTTATATATTCTTTGCGACTGCTTCAAAAGTAAATAAATCCAATAACCAAATGTTGCACTTCAAACCATTATAATCGATAAACATTAATAAGTTTCTTAAAAAAAGAGAGAGAGACTATGGTTGTATGTCTGTAAAGATCGATGCAGATCGCGTGTTCAGTTTGACCGTCAATCCCTCCCTCCAGGGGTGTGTGGACCCTGACCTCCGATTACACGATGGCAATCTCTCAATTCCGTTTCTTTCAAAAGAAAAGAACGGGAAAAGGGGAATGGTAGAGATACCCAAGTTAGGGCTAGAACCACGCCTTTTTTTTTTTTTTTCCCTGTCGTGACAGTACAATCTAGTAGAGACAGATTGTTGTTTTCATTTTTCCGAAAAATATGTTAAATAGCTAGTACAAGCATCAAAGAAAAGAAAAAAGCAGATGGACGGTACAGTCATTGACCACTCAATTTGACAGAAAGTTATACTGACAGAATTACAATCAACTAAATAGTTTTGAATAACATGCAATGCATTTGAAATTAATTGAAAATTTGAGCAGAATCTTTCTTTAAATATCAATAATCGATATTTATCGAAATTAAACCGATCTAAACGAATTATTTTATTTCTTAAAGCTATTTGTGCGAGAAAAGCCATTCATCAATGATTCGGTTTTTCTTAGCTTTCGAAATATCAACAGAATCCTGATTATATGTGCCTTTATCAACACATGTTTCTATTAAAAGAATCGATTTTTAAAAAGTTTTTTTTTTTTTTTTTTTTTTTAATAAATTCATGGAATGTTTCAGAAAAGAATGTCAAAGCTGACACTGGAGTCGATTTTAAAGATGCGTTGGCTTGAAAAACTCACACACGAACAACCTATCCGGGCGGGTACAAGATCCGTCAATGCGAAGGCTTGTAAAAAGTTGTCTTTAATAAATCAACAAGTAATTTAGAGGGGGGGAAACAAAACACAATTCCTTTTTTGGGCATTTTAACAGTGAAGTGGAAAAATTTCGTGACAAATAACACTGTAATTGTATTGGAAAGTTTCGCGTTGTTGAATGAATTTTGAAATTTTCTTTGATTTTATTGTTTATGAGGGATATTGGAGGAACAATCATATATAGCTTCTCTACGTCAAGCAAATGGTAAAAGAAGTAGATTATATTTTTAAGAAAACACTTATTAAAATATAAAAGTAAAAGAATCATGATAAACCCAAAAATAATGAAGAGGCAAACAAAAAAAAACGGGCAATGTTGTAAAATTTCAGCATTTTAAAGTGAAAAACTATTCTAAATTAGGCAAAACGCTAAAACAGAATTAAAAGTGTTACGCGTAAACAGAAGCATTAAACATAAAATGAAGTTAGAAAATGCTAAATGAAGTAAAAAACGCACATCGTTTAAAAAAATAAAATCTTTCTTTCCATATGCCACATTTAAATAACCACAGGATAAATACAAGGAAAAAGCGAGTAGTAACATTCGTGGATTCACTTATCAAAATGAATAATATTTCAAAAATTCACGTAACAAGTTTTATAATTAATAAAAAATATTATTAAGATATTAAAAAGGTTGGCACTTGACAATTAATTTTTATAATTTCATATGAACTAATTTGGAAAAACCCGTCGAAATAAAAAAAGCCATGATTTAAAATTTAGTCTACATTAATCGAGGTTTTATTGTATTCTCAAATTATATTGTTATAATAAGAGGTAAGCATAGTTGTAGGAAAAATTCTATTATTTGTAATCTGTTTTCCATCTGTGATACAAAGGCAGATGTATTCAAGTGCAGTAAGCCTTTAGTAATAATAATTGTTAAACCAGAGGACGAAAATGATGTAAAAGAATTATTTCTACGCTACAAAAAATCTTAAACAAAAGGAGATGCAACTTTGGCTTGGTTTAGTTTGATTTGATTTGATTCATGCAAACCATGAGCTATTTCTGAACGGACCCCATTCTCCAAACTTCCACTCCACACTAACATAAGAAAGGTTGACATCGGATAATAGATTTAACGAACTCTACATCCATACATATGACGGATCTTCATCGGAAGAAATCGAAACCCTATCACCAGATCACGGCAGCGCAGACATATTTTTGAAGCAATACACTCAACACACGGAATAATGGAAGTGTGATTTATTAACTGCAATAAATCACAAATTCTGTTTTTTTTTTTTCTTCCATCTCAATAACAACATGCACATTATCCCAAAAGGGTATTAAACAGCATTTTTTCATTTTTTACCAGACATTAACACTATTATCTAAATTCTTCCACAAATGACATTATTGGGAAATCAAATTCAAGCAGATCCTTTTTTGCAATACTGCCTTACTGGTAGGTTATTTCTGAGTTTTTCATTTCCTCTTTTTACGTTTTAATTCATACATAAGTGTAATAGCGATATTTATAAACATTATTTCTGATACGGGTATAAATTTTTTAAAAAATTCATAGGAAATGTTTTTTTTTAAGATAAGAAAAGAATTCAAAAAATACATGGTCAAAATCGCAAAAAATCGGTGAAATAATACGTGTAACTAATCCAATTTTCAGTTAAGAAACACTATTAAGCTAAATTCTTTTTCGAAAATTTTATAACTTGTTTTTCAATAATTTTTTATTTCAAATTAAAGCAAAATATTCTCAACACTGATTCTTGGTTTCTGATACACATTCTCTGTGTCTCCAGGGTAATTGTAAACCTAAGGCAGAAAGATCATTCATTAAAAGTACGCAGTTTTTTTCTCTCCTTTATTAAAGGAATATAATATTTCTTGCAAATGGAAGGAAGCTACGACCATCAATTCTAAGTAAATATATCAAAAAAGCTAAAAGAAAGTCGCTGACAATACGCAATCACATAGCATGAAGCACAAACGAATGATTGCATTAATATGAAAAATTTGCCAGCGAATATTTAACACGTGAATGCAGTAATTCCTTGATTTTTGCTGTACACATTTATTTCACCCGATATTTATCGCAGACGAAGCAACGCCAGATCACAATTTTTCTTAGCATTGAAAACTTGGCTTCAACGAAATCGAAAATTCTGACATAAAAAAATCTTGCAATGCGGCAATCTTTGCAAAAGTTCTTTAGAAAAAAAATATAATTATATATAAATATATAAAGACGGCATCACTATAATATTTTATTTTTGAAACAATTTTCTTGGAAAACGAGGAAAATTTTGAAAAATTGCAACATCAAAATCTCATAATTAAGGGAAAATACTTCAAATATTAATATTCTTAAACTGAAATAAATTAACAAAATGAAATAATTAGCATAAGCATTAACGAACTTAGAGCTAAAAATACTCCAATAGATTTTCACCCCTTCCATCCTCCCCTTTTTTTCTCTCACTATCTCTTTCAAAGATTATGTTAATGAGTAACGAAAATTTTTAAATCGTGAAATGCAATACTAATTCAAGCTATTTGATTGTCGCAATCGCTCTCGAAAGAAATTAGTATCGATTTCGGCTGTTTGAAAAATCTGTTAATTATATGAAGGAAGTCATAATACAATGAAATTACATCAGCTATAAATGACCGATTCGTTTTAAAATTAGGGCAATTCAATCTTGCTAAATCAACAACGACGTAATCATTTGCATTCCAAATGGTTATATGATGAATAAGTATGCTCAATTGAATACTTATTTTAAAAATTCTTTTAATGTTCAAATGTTTAGACTGTTAATTAAATAATTTTTTGTAATTAACTTTCAACATTTTCTTTCTTGAATTTTTTTAATTAGCCTAATATAATCATTCATTTTCAAAATCAATATGATCAAGTTATTTTGATATCTAAATAGAACATAAAAAAAAAAAAAAGAAACTAAGAACTTTCGTTCTACCAAAAGAATTAATAGAACAAAAAATTAATGACTAAGACATTATAGAACGAAAAATTAATGATCCATTTAACATTTTAATGTTAATTAAAAACATTAAAAAATCATACCAGTTCTTTATTTCAAAGAGCGAAAAAAATTCTAAATGTTGTCACATGCAATACCATGGGGCAAAAAATGCCCCATGGTATTAATACATAAGATATATTTCAATAATAAAAATGATATGAAAAATACGACGCTAAGCAAATAGTGTAAATAGAATGATAAATAAAAATATATACCATCAGAGTTTGGAAATACTAAAATAATCTTTTAAATATTTATTTTTTTAGATTATTTAAAACATTCTATTTACAACATTTCGTTTTTTTTTAAAAAAAAAAGGCTAATTCCCAATTTTTGTAAGCCTTTAAAAATTATAAATTAAATTCTAGTAACCTAAAAAATTATTAATTAAAATATTAAATCTAGGAATCAATAAAAATTTAAAGAATATATTTTTTAAAAAGAAAAGAAAACGTTAGAAAAGATTACTCATTGCTTTCAAACGATGAATAAAAATGAAAAATGGCATGCAAAATAAATTACAACGATACAGTTTTCGTGCAGGTAATAATTACTTCGAACACCTGATCTGAATAGTTCGCAAGTAAAAAGTCATCAACCACGTGGACAGATATATAAAACTATCATTTAAAAGAAGCATCACTTACCTTGCAAAGCTAGATATTCAAAGTATCCAAATGGCCTAGGAACAAAATTATCTTTGGCTGCGAATAAATTATTAAGAGCCATCTCATATAAATGACTTTAATGAGATAGCGATTCGATAATAATCCTAAATAATACTTGAAAAAAACCCACACGACATAGAATCTACGACACTGAAAGCAACTAGACTAGATTTACTAATAATCTGTCCAACATCTTCAACAGAAATTAGAAAATCAGAGGACTAGGAATTGTTAGAGGCACCTACTATGAAGAGGAACTGGTGTTGTATCAGAGCGTGCAAGATAGACAACAAAACACAGGATTAGATTCGTCGCGACCACATTTGGCGACTTAGCGCCAAGTAAATCGTCCACTTGAAACAATAACAAAAACAATTTAAATGGATGAGAAAGAATACTTTTTTTTTTTTTAAATTTCAATCAGTTGAGAAATCGTCACCGTCTTTTTTTCATCCAGGAAAAAAATAAAAAAATAAACAATCGACAGACCATGAAAAGTAATGTTTATAAGATCGCAGGTGAAAATAAAAACATCTTACTAAACTTTTTGACTTTGTTTTAAGACTTGACAAACATTTTAAAAGTGCATTCTGGAAATAATGAATTAGAACAGCTTTTACTCATAGAAGTTCAATGAATGAAACATGAAAAATGAGTGTTTTAAGGATTATATAATAAAAATAATAAAAAATGATAATAAAATAATGATTATTAAAAAAACAATAAAGGTAGAGTGTATCCAGAAATTAAAAAAAATAAATAAACAACGGGAAATATGATAAATGAAACTAGAATTAAAATAATAATATGTGCTAGGAAATATGGTGCTTATAGCCAATTCAGCCATAACATTAAATCGAATTTATTACATTTACTAGATTTTAAGTTCTCTAGAACTTGTTCCTCTTAACCAAGAAATTCCATTACCTTAAACATGACCTGAAGTTTGAAAGAATTCAAAATTTAGATAAGTTACAATTTCAAGATGTCTAACTATATTCTGATTTTAGCATTTTAAACATACAGAAATTAAAGACACATTTTTTTTTTTTTTTCATTTTTTAAAAATTAGCAATTGAAATATCTTATCCTCCCCCTTGTTATACTTTTGGAAGTATACTTCGTTGTTTCTAGAAGATTTTATCTAAATTAAAATAAAAGTTCTGTAATTTCATGAAACTGATCATTGCACAATCAAACTAGATCAACTGTGTATCCGCAAGCAGTGAGGCTCATGGCTTACCGGCAGAGTTTGACATTGTAAATCTACGGTTTGGAAGATGAAAATTAGTAAAAATCAAGTTTATTTCACAAGTAAAACCGTTAAAAAAACATCCCTTTGAATTAAAAGCAATGGTTACATTAATTAAAAAAAAAAAAACAAGTTCAATTTCAAATAAAATAAGAATTAACAGAAAAAAAATAGAATGTATTCGAATGGGAAACAAAATAAAACAAATTAGACAACAGTTATAAAATTACAAGATAATTTTTCTTATAAAAAATGTTTAGAGTTAAAAAAAAAAAGCACAATATCAAAACATAAAACATCGTTTGCCGAAACATAATTCCATAAACAAAAATCCATTAAAAATACAAGATATATATAAACAAATATTTGAAAACCGCCATGTAAGAGAAACATTACAATTAAAGAAAAATATTTGGTCTTTTAAATAGGATTATTCCAGGAATAGAATATTTTAACAAACTTCAAAATTTCCAAACTACAAATTTTCTGAAGGTAAAATAACTAGAGTAAAAAATGTTATTCCTATAAACAAGGTTCCCAAACATTTGGAAACCTTTTTTAATTCGAAACATTTCAAAAACAAAGCACCAAATAAATTTAGGAAAAGAATGGGAAAAAGATGCACAACATGAAATCGTAGAATAAAAAAAAAGTAAAAAGTAAAAACTTATATATTTATAAACATGTTAAATATACAGCACACTAATATCTTTGTTATTCCCAACTGATCACTGACTTAGAAGAAAGTGAATAATTATGCTTAAAAGAAAATAAATACAGGATACATTTTACACATGCTCCAGAGTTACAACTTATTTCAGAATCTAGCGATGATCGCAATTGAATGATTTTACTCCAAAGACGTGATGAATAAAAAAAGCACTTTTTTTTTTGGAGTTCTCTATTAGGCAGGTTTTTCTTTTAGCAATTTTTTCGTATGTTTTGAGATTTTCATTTTCTTTTTGAATAGTGCGCTTTTATTTTCAATTATGAAATTTTCAAATGATTTTGTATTCTTAATTTTTTTTTATCCTTAAAATCTTAGTGGGATTAGTAGTTAGGGTGGAACAAAAAAATCAATTTTTGATTTCTTAATTTGTAATAGCACAGAAAAGTTGCCTTTTGGTGTAGATAAAATAAATTATAAATCTGAAAAATATTGGAGTAGGTCTTGCGGTGCCGCAAAGACATTAAAGTTTCATTAAATTGAAATTTTTGCTACATTTTAAAGTTTTCTTCTTCTTCTTCTTTTTTTTTTTTAACGAAATAATCAATTTTTGATTTTTAATTTGTAATATAGAGGAAAAGTTGCTTTTTGGTATAGATAAGATAAATAAAAATTAAGAGTATATCTTGAGTTGCCGCAAGGGTGTTAAAATTTCATAAAAACCCACTTTTTGCACGTTTTTAAGGATTTTTGCGTACCTTGCTTATGAAATAAAAAAGCTTTCATTAAGCCTTGTCATATGAATAAAAGTATAAAAACAGTTTTACTATTGTTGTTATTGGGGTAAGGTGGAGATTTGTCTGCATCCGGTGACAAGGACAGAGCTGGTTTCAAATCAGTAGCTTTGCCGAATTCAGTTGTGTTGGCTTCTCCCCTCCGTCTAATGTGCAACTGATTTGCTAGTTTGTGTGCTCTGCTGTGAGTAAAAATGGCTCTGTCTACATAAGTGAAGACATGACAAATATCGGAGTGTTCCATTTTTGGGAAATTTAGTGATTTGCTTGAAGTTGAACTCACTACTGACGAATCTGGTGCTACTGTTAGACATAACCTCAAAATTACTTCACAGAAGGATCCTTCTGTAAGCGAAATATGTTACACTTTAGTTCCCATAATTGAACAAATATGGTCAAGAGCTTCTATTCCCGTTGCTTCTAGCAAAAGAATTGCACAACTGATAAAAGATTATCATGCTAAATGCAGGAATTTATTAAAGTCAAAAGGCAGAAAATGTTCATATAAGTTTAATTTCAACCTCACAGAATTTAGAGAAGAAGCTAGACGTTTATTTGATATTGCTGACTTGTATAAAAGAAAAATAATGCCAGTTATGGAATAAAAGGTTCTAAATGATCAATGCTCTAACAGGAAAATGGTAATAGGTAATATTGATATTGCTACCACAAGCGTTTTGAGGAAAGAAAAAGCATGAAACAGCGAAGAACTACAGAGAATAGTTAATTTAATCAAGAACGGATAAAAAAACACTAGTGAATCAGAAACGATAACTGGCGACAATGACAACGCTGAAGAACAAATGCGTTCTCTACAAAAAGAGGCAAGCCAACTAGATCCATCAAATAGACAAGAAGCGATGAAATTACCAAGTGCCTGTGCGGTTTAATGTTAAGTTAAAACTTTATACAGAAGGCATCTATCTGAAGCTGAACCAAATAGTATAGGGGACTCGATTATCGACTATCCCTGGCTTCCTTGTCACGTTTGGTTTGGTTTGGTTATATTAACGTCCCGTTTGAAGCAAAACTAGGGCTATTTTGGGACGGACCTCGTCATTTTGAACCGCGGTCAGATGACGAGGACGACACCAGAGCTGCCCCCCCCCCTCCACACCAGCGGGAGGACGTTTGGTCATGACGGATTTAACGTGCAACAGACCCCCTTACACGACGGTTCTTCGGTGGAATCGGGTCACGAACCTGAAACCCTACGGTTCCGAAGCCAAGACCTTACTACCAGGCCACCGCGGCCTGGCTTCCTTGTCACATGCAAGCAGATGAAAGAGCTGCGAGATTGGTGGCCGAATCGGCTCAAAATGTCTGTGGTTCAAACGCAAAAGAAGGACACATAAAAACAAAAATTGACTCAAGTGTGAATATGCCAAAATTTAATTTAAAAAAAAACTGTTTAATGTGGCAATGAAGTAGAAACAAACACTTTGCAGCTGTAACATTTGTAATCATTAAGGATACAGAATTAAGAAACGCAAAATTGAACATAATTTTTTTTTCCCAATTGTAATGCTTATATATGTATTTAAAATCATCTCTTGTAACATTATATGAACGGAAAATTCATAAAAATATTGCATCAAAGTTTATAATTTTTTTACAAACTTTAAGCTCTTTTCGGCTCCTCGAAATATTGTTGTATTGCAACCAGAATTTTTTTTTAATTCTTTTTGAAACTAAAATCTAATTTTTCATCACCATTGCCAAATTGAAATCTAAGAAAAAATTTTAAAGGCTCTTTTTAAAAATTTCCAATTCTGAATTTTTTTTTTTACAAATTTAAAGTTCTTTGCGGCACCTCAAGATAATGTAATATTGCAACCAAATTTTTAAATATTGTTTCTGAACCTAAAAGGCAACTTTTCCGCTATATTACCAAATTAAAATCTAAATTCAGGCCATTTTTGTTCCACCCTAGCATCCATATTTAACCACAGACAGTAACAATGAAGAAAGGTAGAGCATTACATTCTTCAGAATAATTTTGTCGCTACACATTTATAAGTCATTTTCAATTAATTTAAACTAGCTTGGGCATATAATGCATATCTTTTCATTAATTTAAAATGCAGAAAAGTTATATCTGAAAATTATCATAAAAATTTAGAAATACTAACATTTTTTTAAAACTTTTAATACAGTGTTTTAATATCTGAATTGAGTTCAGTTTAATTAAGTAAATGTCTGATTCAGAAGCTACATGAAGTATTAGAGCCAGAAATTGCATTAAACTAATTTGAAACATATCTCACCAATTTGATCTGTTATGAGACAGAACCCGAACAAGTACCCCTCCTTTTCAAACTCCCGTTGAATCCTGGCGAAGTTAATTTGTATGGCGTTCTCGAACATGTGACTATTCAGTCCGGAACCGTAACTATGCTTTCTCACTATCGTAGACATTCAATATTGCAAGTTTCTGAACTAACCTGTCGTTATCAAAAACACTAAAAACTTTGAAAATTCACAAAATTTAGTATTAAAGTTCATTTATTTAAAAAAAAAAAAAAATCCAAAACCACTTCAGTTACATTCCTAGTCATGTTTTGTAGTCAAAATAAATGCAGTTATTTTGGCATCGTAGGGGTGAAAATTGTCACGGTTCTGTTCTTCATCATGACTTGTCCTGACCTGTTTGTCCTAATTCAATTGAAGCAATTAGAATAATTTTGACTGCTCTTTAAAAAAAATATATGACAGTAGAAGAAAATTTTAAAAGAAAATTGCGGCTGGCGAAGATGAGGAGAAATGCTTGCAAAAGAATGCTCTCAAACTTAAAATAATTTGCATAAACGAGTTCTTTTTCAGAGCAAAAAGAAAGCGGAATGCAAGGCTGAGAACAAAGAAACAAAAATTCACTTAAATTGCCAAAAACCGAGCGGTAACCCATTTAGCATAAAATGCCATTAAGACTTTTTAAATCTCGAAGTCATAAGACAGAATTTTTTAAAAAAAAGAGCTTCCAAATACTTTGAAAGTATTTATCTTAAAAATTATCGCGGTAAATTTTTCTATTTATATTTATAAAAATTAATTAGATTTTGATAAGTGTAAATAAAGTCAGCGGAAAAATTATGCCTTACCCTTTTCTTACATTGTCTTTATTTTTGTCATAGAGTGAACAGAATCGAACATATACGCATATCTTTTAACCCTTTAAAGGGCCATTTTTTTTCTAGACATATTATGTTAAAATATTTTTAGGCTTGAAATTAGAATAAGAAAAGGGATTCATTTAGCTTATTAGATAAATTTAATTTGATTCATTAATCAATTTGGTTAATTAATAATTAAGTGACAAACCAAGACACATCATTTTGTGTGAGATACAGAACTGAAGCATCTAAGTTTCTGTCTTTCTAAAAAAATTTGTCAGAACTTATGCCAACCTACATAATTTCATACAAAGATTGATAAATTTGGTGGGAAGCATACTTCCCACGGCCTTAGAAAGGGTTAACATAGTTTGAAATCAAAATTCCGATGTATATGTGCGGTTTTGATGACACAGCATATACAAAATTTCACTTACCATATACACTGAAATCACGTTTTGAGTCATTATGATTACAGATTAACAAACAAATATAATTCTTTTTTTTCTTCTTTTTTTTTCAGATTGTTGGTATGCTTGAACAAAGCAGACGAATAGGCAGAGCAACAAGTAATCAACTATCAAATAGATTTGATCTAAAATTTGATAAGGATCGATATGACTAATGATAAAATTGTACGCTAAATTTCATTAATCGGCTTCATTGCGTTTTTGATGGTTGGTTGGTTTATTCGGGTTTAATGGCGCAAGAGCCAAAGGTAGGCTATACTGCGCCAATCGTATGGTTTGAGATGATATTGCGTTTTTGAATAACGGTGTTCACATGCACATAGACAGAGAGATAGAATTCCCGCGAACGGATTTCACTCAAAATATGACATAAGATGCAGCTCCGGTGTAAGAACTACATGAAAAACTTCATTCATCGTTTTTGAAACGGTTGTATTTAAAGAGAAAAAAATATATATAATTTCAGAAATGCCCCCCCCCTTTCAATAATAAAGTTTTCTCCATCATAAAAAGTTAATTTTCAGTAAATTATTTTTTAATAAAAATTTATAAAATATCTGCATTTGTAAATGAGAAAAATAATATACAACTGTAACATGCATGAAATATTTTATACAAAAAACTTCCGAATACATGCAAAATCAATAAATGCAGACACACAAGGGTGTGGCAACATTAAGCGGCGCCCAAAATGCAATCCCCCTCCCCTATCAAAGCTGACTGATGGAATAAATAGCTCTAAAACTCTGTATTTATAATATATCCAAGGGATGGTTTTAGATGTATTTACCGTCACTCACCCTTTAACATCGTTACTTTACAAGCAATACGGATCGACAGATCGAAAAGAAAAAAATATAAGCATTAGTACGCATAAAATCAAAACTGGTTTGTATAAATTTGTTTATCGATTGCAATATTAAATTTGAAACCCACGTGATTTATATAACGCACATCCGCTTTTAAAATCTTTCAAAATATCAAACCTCAAATTAGAAACTGAGTATTCATATAATTGGGCTGAAACGAAATTCGAAAATCTTACTGATCAATATTTATACATATTTCATCATATTCAGTATCATATTTTGTATCATTAAATCAATATTACAAAAAATACGGCAAAGATTTTGGAGTTTCTCACGGTATTATTTTTAAAAATATAAATGAGTTAAATATTCTGTTAAAATAATCAATAAAAATGCAAAAATGCAAAAACACTCATACGAATTTTAATAAATTTAACAAATTTTAAGCTCCCACATCGCTGGTCAAATTATTTTACAAAATTTATTTTAATATTGAAAACTAACCGTTAGAGAATAATGACATTCTTATACAACAGGTTACCGGTTAATGAACAGTTCCAATTACGAAGAAATTGAACACAGTATACTTCACAGAGCAAACATACAAAGTAATAACAAAAAATTATGTTGTTGTTGTTGTTTCTTATGACACTTGCCACGGACAAGCCCGCTGTTCGAAGACAGCCGATTTAAGACTGAGGGAGAACGTCTCTTGTTTTTATAGTAGCGCCAAATAGAGCCAAGAGTACGACTTAGCTACTTACGCATCACTCATTCGCTTGCACAGCCCCTTTTTACAGGAGGGCACATTCACACATCTCACAGATAGAACAACGGAAGAACAACCATGCCCAAACCGGGACTCGAACCCGGGACGCCCAGATCACGGGGAAGACGCGCTACCCCTATACCAGGACGCCGGCACAAAAAATTATACTTTGTATAACCGTATCGTACTACTATCAGCAATCGCCATCCAAAAAGAAGGGAACAAACAGAAACAGGATACAAGAGGATTGTCAGAAACAGTAACGGACTCGACAGATAAACATCATTTTAAACAATTTCTGATATGAGATACTGAATTATTGTGTACATAACCTTTTTTGAAAGTTTCGACTTCGTTTCTGTTCTCTGAATTTTTGCAAATGCTTTACCAAACTTATTAAAATACAAATGATTATGTTGTTGACAAATGTGGATATAAAGAGCAGTGTTCAGCATAGAAACAAAATAAGGTATGTGCATTATTGTAACAACATATATAAACCACTGAAGTAATCTTCCTAAAACTGTCTTGTTTACTCTCAAATAAAGGTGTTATCCCCGCTTCCCTTTATATAAAACTAAGGATTTCGAGCAATATCATGAATAAGATTTTTATTTGCAGATTCTTGTGCATGCACTCTTATTTTGTGTTTCGCGATACGACAAATAATAATAATAATAATAACTTTGCCATTTGGGCATTTTTTTCCAACCGACTAAAATATAAATTTGGCATGAAATTACAAATTTTGTTATAAGCTCATACATCAAATTATACGAGGGCAATTCAGAAACTAACCTCCGGTTGATTGAAAAAAATACACCAAGTTAAGTAAAAATATTTTAATATATACATCTTACAACTACATCTTTGCACTATTTTTCGACATAGTCTCCATAACGATTGAGGCACTTATCGTATCTCTTCACAAGCTTTGAAATTCCTTCTGCATAAAAATCACCCGCTTGTGCCTTGAGCCAGCCTGTGACCGCATCTTTGAGCTCTTCGTCGTCATCAAACCGCTGGGACCCGAGCCATTTCTTCATACGCATGAAGAGGTGATAATCGCTTGGCGCCAGATCTGGGCTGTAAGGTGGATGGTTGAAAACGTCCCACTTGAAGGACTCAAGAAGGGCTGTTGTTCTGCGAGCAGAGTGAGGACGGGCGTTATCGTGCAAAAAAACGATACCGGAAGTCAGCATACCACGGCGTTTGTTCTGTATAGCCCGTCGTAATGTTTTTAGTGTTTCACAGTACACGTCTTGATTAATGGTCGTCCCACGTTCCATGAATTCAACCAACAACACCCCTTTGGCATCCCAAAACACCGTTGCCATCAGTTTTCTGGCAGAAAAATCTTGCCGGGCTTTTTTTGGTTTGGTAGGCGAATCTGAATGTGCCCACATCTTTGATTGTTCTTTTGTCTCAGGGTTCACGTACTTAATCCAGGTTTCGTCACCGGTCACGATTCTGTTTAACAATGGTTCTCCTTCGTCCTCATAACGTGACAGAAAGTCTAATGCAGAGGCCATTCTTTGACTTTTGTGGTGGTCGGTAAGAATTTTGGGCACCCATCGTGCACAGAACTTACGGTAACCCAATCTTGCTGTCACTATCTCGTACAAAAGAGTCTTAGAAATCTGTGGAAAATCAGTAGACAACTCCGCCATTGTGAAACGTCGATTTTCACGAACTTTTGCATCAACTGTCTGAACGAGTTCGTCAGTCACCAAGGATGGTCTACCACTCCTCTCTTCATCATGAACGTTTTCTCGTCCACTTTTAAATAAACGTACCCATTCACGGACAACTCCTTCACTCATAACTTTTGGTCCGTACACGGCACAAAGCTCACGATGAATAGCTGCTGCAGAGTATCCTTTGGCTGTAAAAAACCTTATAACAGCACGCACTTCACATTTGGCGGGATTTTCTATTGCAGCACACATTTCAAACTGCCACAAAAACTAAACTAGCGCAGGTACGATGTTCACTCGACTACGGCTTGATGCCGACTGACCTGCTGAGCGTGTGAATGCACAGATGGCGCGCTACTCCCCCCACTACCCGCACTGTGACCAATCGGAGGTTAGTTTCTGAATTGCCCTCGTATTTAGGTCGTTGCATTCTTGAGTTTCTGTGTGTAAATTCAAACGAAAGAAGAGACAGACAGACAATCAATTCTTCGACGAATCTTGTTCAAAATTTGATATGAATCTATACATTTAAAAGGGAAATCTGAGTACCAAAGTTTACCTTTCAATCTCTTTACGTTAGGTAGTTATCGTGTTCAACTGTTCAATTTTGAGTCAGACTTCCTTAAAATGGATTTCGTTCAAAATTTAATAATATAAATCTACAATGAAATTTAAAGTCCACAACTGAAATTTTATTTGTCTAGCTCAAAGCAGTTCCAAGTTATTGTCCTCACAAACTGACAGGTCTAATTTTTGAAATTGTGTTTTTCGGACTCATAAAGGTCTAAAATGTAAAGATTCGTCAAAAATTGAAGTTCGAATTTTTTTAAAGAGTTTAATATTTTTCTTATTGTATACTCCGCACAAGAAAAAAGGTAAAAAACAGTAAATACAAAAAAAAATGCATTTATTACCAGTAAAAATTTATGTTTGGGGGGGGATCGAATTATTATTAAAAATCTATGAAACATGCATCTGATTTTTATATTTCCGCAAGCTATTATAAGTTGTTTAACTGAAGCATGGATCATTACAAACTATTATATCGTTAAATATTGATACTGCAAAAATGAATGCGAAAAAAAAATTGGCGAATTGGCGAGATGGAAAGCTATCTAACGCCAACCGCACCAAAACCGCCGGCACGAGATGTCGCCGAAAAGGAGCAATCAATGGACTTACTTTAATGAAGCCGCGATGGAAGGGGGGAGGGGCGCACAAGCGTGCGTGAAGTCGAGCGGTGACAGTGGTAGGTGCGCGCGCAGTCATCGAAAACGGCAGCACTCACGCGCGAAGAGCAGGTGTGTCGGTTCCCATTCCCGAAACGAGTTCGGTTATCGCAGGCAATGGAAGAAACGGAAGGTTATCAGTTTGGGGAGAAAAACAAAAAAACGCGACCACTGAAGATCAGGGGGTCGCATATATGCGCTGGGGTTCCCACACACAGCCATCAGATTAACACTTTTCCTCCCTTAAAAAAGTTGGCAATGACGTATGCACGCTCCGAACTTCGCCAGCCGTTGCGTCAGATTAAATATTTGCTTTTATCGAGGGTGATAGGTATCGGCAGAGATATATTAAGAGTAGCGGCAGATTTTAAACAGTGGTTTGAACGATTTAAGATGCACAGAATTATTTAGTAAAATAATGATTCAAATTGTTACTTCCGAGTGAAGTTTTTGCCCGATTATATAATTCTAATTTATTTAAATGATAGATGATTCATTTACCTGATCACAATGTATTTTCAGTAATAGTATTTAACAATTATAGGTTATGAAATTACGACTTTAAAACGCTTAATTTCATTAAAAACACGCAGAAACGTAAGATTTTTTTTTTTATATATACCTGGATAGCTGATTTCAGGCACAGCAACCACGCTTTAGTGTCTAATATTCAGATATAATCAGTGGAAGTGTTTTAACCTCGACTTCTTCACATGCGCAGACAACATGACTTCTTTTCGGTTTTCGTTGAGAAAATCAGAATTCCTGGAAGTACTATGTGACTTGGGGTGGGGAGAGAGGAAACAAGGCACCTAGAAGATCATGGCAAAATCCACAAGCACAAGTCCGGGCTCGACCCGACTTTCACGCGAACTGACTTAACATATCGCATTTTATGTATCGTAATATATTGAAAAAAAAAAAACCTCATGTGAATTTTGGATGCCTTCTTTTAAACAAAATTTTAATACAAATCAACAGTTTTTGTCAGAAAACTGCAAATTTCATTTAAGTTCCGCGCTGCGTTATCGCGTTCAAATTCACGCAGATATACAAACCGACAAATGGTCTCCCTGAAGACGGATTTGCCCGCACATCTACATTTATGATGATAAAACGAAATACCAAATTTCACTTATCCAGATCTTTTGCGTTTTTCGAGCTGTGGTGTTCGTATATAAATGAACAGACAGACATATCTTAGACGCTTTTCTTCAAAATTAGAGAGAAATTCATACATTTAATATTGGGACTATATTTGAAATTTTATCTTTCTAACTCAATGCATTTTTGAGTCACATACTGACAGACGTAATTTTCAAAAATATGTTTTTTGGATTGAGGAAGTTCGAAATGTAAGCGTTAAGATCTCAAAACAGAATATTTTGAAGATCACGATACTTTTTTTTTCTGTATACTACGTATAATAGAAAGAAAATATCTCTTTCCTGTAAGAATACGACATATTTTCACAAAAAATAGAGGTAATAGAGCATCTAGGAACACTTAGGCGATGATAACTAACAGCTTTGGACCACTCCAATTTTAAAGATTAAAAAAAAAAAAAAAGGAATACTTCAACCATTTAGCGAAAAAATTAATTATTTGCCATCTAACAACTTAATT
This sequence comes from Argiope bruennichi, assembly GCF_947563725.1. Lineage (NCBI taxonomy): Eukaryota > Metazoa > Arthropoda > Arachnida > Araneae > Araneidae > Argiope > Argiope bruennichi. The sequence goes on from NC_079156.1 coordinate 54,063,947, forward strand.
TTAAAATGAGAAACATTTTAATTTGTAATTCTAATTATCAATACGCTGACATTGCAGTCAGCAACCAATGGTTAATACTTATCTATATCGATGCTGTCTATACTTTAATAACTAAAAAAGATTAACATTATACAACAATATGTTTCTTATTTTGAATTTACACAAACCATTAAAATCAGTTTAGTTTAGTTTAGTTTAGTTGTATTAACGTCCCGTTTGAAGCAACACTAGGGCTATTTTGGGACGGACCTGGTCATTTTGAACCGCGGTCAGATGACGAGGACGACACCTGAGCTGGCACCCCCTCTCCACACCAGCGGGAGGACATTTGGTCAGAACGGATTTACCGGGCAACAGACCTCCTTACACGACGGTTCTTCGTTGGAATCGGGACTCGAACCTGAAACACTCCGGTTCCGACCTTACCACCAGGCCACCGCGGCCCACCATTACAATCAGAATAAGGAAAATAGATAAAATAAAAATTAATTTTGTATCCAAACTTTAATTAAAATTAATTAGAAAAACTACAATTGTTTAATTTCTTTGTTAAAAATTGTTACAGCAATTTAAAAATATAATTATTAAATCAATTTTATCCTTTTTTTAAAAAAATTATTCAAAGTTGATTTTTAGAAGGAAAAAAAGTCAGTATAATAAACTATAGCATTTATGGATTAAAAGGTACTGACGAGAGTTATTAATTAAGAGTTTCGCTTCCTGCAGAAAAGAGAAAAAAGTTGAAGAGTCGTAGAACTTTTCTTGAAAGTATATTAAATGATAATATCACTCTGTCAACAAAGAATTAGAACTGCCAGAAAAAGAAAAAAGAAAACTGTAGCGCTAGTTTCAATGTGTTTTGCAGGCTTATATCCCTGTATTTTTTTAAAAAAACTAAATATGAATGTATTTGCTTTATAACAGATATTATACCTTTAAAGAAATACGACTTTTCTCCTTCATAACTAAACAAGTTTTTAATTTTTTCAAGTATTTGTTTCTGTTCCTTACTATGCAATATAAAATTTTCTACAACTCCACATCTCTACTAATAATAAAGATGAATATGTGCGTGCGTTGATGCACTACAGATCTGGTCGGTAGACATAGAATTGCAAAATTGGGCTGAATATACTTGGGGAAATAGAAATTGACCGCTCGTAGGATGTTTTTAAAAATCAATTAAAAAACAAAGCAAAATTTTGACATTTCTCCGCGGTAACATTGCAATAGAAAAGAGAAAATATATATAAGAAAATATTAGATATAAGAAAATATAGATATAAGAAAATATTGCAATAGAAAATCATTTTTCACATAATTGACAAATTCATCTACTTAATGATGCCACTTTAATATAATAGCAGGGCAAAAATTCGCTGGATTATAATAATTTTTAAAAAAAAATTTTTTGACCAAACTTTTATTAATAGATTATACGGTTACTCTAAAATTCAAACCAATTTCATTAATTTATAAAATATTTAATCGCGTGATCTTCTTAAATTGTTGAAAGCAAAGAGTAAAAATATTTTATTTAATATCTATGTAGCTCACATGATGAATCAAAAAATTAAGTTATAATACTGCAAAAATTAGAAAATAAATGAACTGGACAACTAAATTTTTAAGCGTTATGATATACAGATCGTGACTCTTACTAGGATAGTTCATCATATATACAATGAACATATACATATAAGACTATCAAAGTAACAAGGCGTTAATATCTGTTATAATTTGATGCTTTAAAATATTTTCTAGGCTGAACCATGAATAATAAATAATGCATAAAAGATTTAATTGAAAGTAAGCACATTCAAAATTCCCAACGAACCAACTGGTCGCCAAGGCGGCTAGTATGTCAATAAATAAATTTCGAAGGTCGATTACCAAAATTATAAGATAATGATATATAATAATAATATGGCTAATATATTGAACAAATAATTATGCACATTTTTAACAGAAGCGAGTTACAACCGCGACATTATTAGAAGGCATTCCGTAATCATGGATTTTGTTATTCCGCAAAATGTGAATTTCTATAGCATATTTCAAATAATTTGTTCTCATACTAACATATAAACGACAGTGTATGTTTCCTTTATTAATTGTGAGTTATATAACAGCTTAAGTTGTATCGAACATTTTCCGAACGTTTCAAGAGAGTCCAAGAATTTCTTTATCTTTGTATCTATTGTACTGAATATTTTGACAAAATAGCATTGATTAATTCACTTAATTAAAAAATGAATAATAAATGTAAGAACAAAAAAAAAATTGTTACAAAATAATTCTCTTAAAATATAATTATAATAAACAATTCATCAAAAACTCACATTCTTTTTGATTCATTAAATTTACCAAAACTACTTCGCTATTTAAAATCTTATACGAAAACAAAATTCAAATTTTATTCATGTTTACAAGCGCCTTGCATTTAATGTCGTGGGAATCAAGATTTCATTCATTAACACTCATTAGGAATATTGAATTTTCGAAACAGAACACACAATTAATCCTAAATAAAAAAATATTTTACATTGTGTGATTATTTAATTTTTACCAAGTCAAACTGTTTTTTAAACTTAAAAAAATGGTTAATAATTATCACAGAACAAAAAATAAGTAAAACTATTACAAAATAATTTATTTAAATAACAATTTTAATAAATACTTCAATAAAATTCGTTTTCGTATTAATTGATAAAATTAATCAACATCACTTCGCTAAAATAAGCAATACAAAATAATTTATTGCACACTAAAGTGACAAAAAGGCCAAAACTGTTGGTGAAATTCATACTGAAAATTAATAAATATTGGTTTCCGCCTAAGTGTTTAGAATAAATAAAAAAAAAAAAAAAATCACAAATCAATAATAATAGAATAGCGGATATACTGCTACTTTAAAAATAGTGTTACAGATACAAAAATTAAGGCATATTTTTAAAAGGTATATCTTTAAAAAATGAAAAGGCAAGCCGTGTTTTTTACAAACTATATACAGTGTGATTTAAAAGTCCTTGGGCAAACTTTAAGAGTAGGTCATGTGTACAGAAAGAAGTAATTTTCCAACAGACAATGGAATCGTAAAGCAAAGACGATTGATCCAGATTATTTGTCAATGAATTAAGTAAAAAAAAAAAAAAAAAAATGATACACTAGATAAAATATACAACACAAGTTTAATGGAACACAAATTTGGCAAAAGCACAAACAATACAAATACTTAAATAACAATTTCAAGACGTTTATCACTTCGGACAGAAAATCCTTTGAATACTTAAATTTTCTAAAAGTTTGTTGTGGCTACTAAGCTCAATTTGCTCTTGTATCTCTTATTTTGCATATAACTTGTAATAATTTTCATCATGTAAATGAACTTCGTGAAATTGTTTACCATTTGCATTATACTGCATACTTTGTTATATATTTCTTTTAATTAAATAACTATTACAAAGCCACTTTAACAAACGCCTTTGGGCTCTGCGAATCTATTTACAAAATGTCATATTTCAGCGTGTCGGATTTGTTTTTACGGTTTTCTAAGGAATTTTGAATCTCCCTGCTGTTTTTGAGATCAAATGCAATCAATATACAAATTAGAGGGGGGGGGTTCTGGTTTAATATGAAAACATAACTGTCGTGGCTGGTTCGTGAGTGCTTTCAATAAATAGGCAAATAGAAAACTTAACAGATTTATTTCAGATTCGTTCGAGTTACTCTGCTTAGTAACTCCTTCTCCTCCAAGAGCCAACACTCGAATGGCATCACTCTTTTAATTACACTCGCGCTAGTTGCCTAGCGCCATCTATGAACGCTTATTTTCTAACGCTTCAAAATCCAATCACTACAATAACATTGCAATTATAAGAAATGCAGTACTATCAAAAAACTATCAAAAAAATGTAGCGTATAACAAAAAAAAAAAAAAAAAATCAAAGGAAAACTTCTCGATTAAAACAGAATATGGCATCTATTTTCTACAGACTAGTTTTAAAAAAAAAGTGATTCTGTAAAAGACATTTCACTAGTTTTCCAAAACAAAAAACACATTAAAGATGTTTGGTCAATACGAAATTCCGAGCAAACTATAAAAAGAGAAACAAAAAGAATTTTAAAAAACATCTCGGCGTGATGGGGATAACCAGCAACAGATATAATAACTAAAATCGCGCATTCCCTCTCCCCGAAACTACTCTTATAAACAATGACTTTAAAGAGGCATATTATTACACATTTTACATGGCCTTCTCTTGAAAGAAAAACATCCACATCCGCTTTTAACTACTATTCTCTATTCGAAAAACGAGCCTTTGGACCCACCTAAACCCCCATTTCTTATTAAAAAAAGGTCAACATTCGGCTTAATATGTTTTGATTGGATCTTATTTTAAAAATAAAATTTGATAGAATTCCATTCAAACTTCGAAGAATCGTTCAATGTTTATTAAAACCAGAAAGCAATTTAAAAAAAAAAGAATGAAATGGAATTAGAAACATAAACAATAAAATTTAAAAGATGCATAAAATCGAAAAGAATTGATCGCGCAATTTAAGCAATGAGAATTCATTAACTGGGCTTATATAAAAAAAACGAAACAGTAAATAAATTCCTTTATCTAACATAAAACAAAAATATAATAATTCATTTTGATTGATTTTAGAGTGAATCGATAATCAATCAAAAATATTACTCATGTAAAATCCGAAGGCAATACAGGTTCAGTATTTAAAAAGTAGTAATCCCCTAAATGTGAGAATAACTATAACATTGCGACTCAAAGATTTGTAAAGAGTTCTACTTAGTTGCAAACTTGCCATCGATTCTCAGACAGATGAGTGCATTTGCTGAAGAGGAGAAATGTTTGAAGCGTAGAAATTGTAATAAATACGACTGCGTTAACTTTGGCGCATTTTTGCCCTGCTTCTATTATTGATATAACTTCAATCATGTGTTATGAAGAAGTAAAGTGCAATACGCCTAAATCTGGAGTGGATATATGAGCTAAACCGATCACAAAACAATGAAAATGGAATTCATTCCCATGTCTTCACGAAAAACGTATATGCTCATTATTTTATATTATAACAACATATCATTTCTCTTCCTATAGGATATGCAATGGATTCCAAAATTCTATTGGCACATTTGTGATAGTAAGAAATTCACTCCTTTAAAATTATAAAATGCTGTTTTTAGATCGCAGAAAAATTCGAAATCCTTTCTTTTTGTATTAAAATCATCTTGTGGTTCAAATATACCTCGCTAAATTTTGTAGAATTAAATACTCAAATTTGGATTCCATTGCGAATATAAAGTTGCAGTATCCTCTCCAATTATTTCAAAAATTTATTTATCCTTATTCTCACAAAGGTTGTCGACAATTCTTTATAAAAATTCAATTTTCTTATCAAAGCAAAGTAATAATTTTTTAATCACTAACTGCAACTACAATTTTCTTTTCTCCCCTGAAATCTTAATTCTTAAGGGTGTTTGAAGCGTTTTCACCTGAAGACAGCAGGATAATCCTTCAGTACACGTGTCCAAATGACGTATAAGCAAAATAGGGGGATGGGAAACCTGCGTTATGCGTTACAAAGCTGAAATGTCTCCCTTAATTTAAAAAGTAAAAATCAGAAATTACTAGTTTTTCAATATATGTTGTTAATGTTGTCCTGTCCACTCCTTCAATAAATTTCTCTCTCTCATCGGATTTGTTTTTTTAATCATATAGACTCTTTGTTTATAGCATATTATTCAAACAGTTCGGCTACTTCTTTTTTTTTAAGAATCAATTATTATATCAGACAATTTTTTCGGATAATATTTTTCTCTTTCCAGATTTGGATAATTTTTCCAAACAAAATAATGCATATATTTTGAATTAAATTAATGAGCTAGTGACACAGCAATCATTGGAAATAGACATTGGAAACAGATTTTAAATCTTGCTTATTTAATAGTATTAAATAAGCAATTCATCAACAATTTAATAGTATCAAATTGCTAAAAAAATGTATTGTCTGGCTTTGAAAGTAATAATTTTGAGTTTAGATTTATATACATCCTTTCTGGAGCGACACGAAAATATCATACCTACGTTAAGTTTTGGGCAAATGCTAATGAAAAAAAAAAAAAAAATATTTGCAAAATTCAAAAGGGAGCATATTACGAAATAATGAAAGAATAATTTATTGCCACTGTATTTTAATATGCAGTATATGCAGCCACTGTATTTTAGTACACATAATCATTTGCTTTATTAATATATATTTAATTTAGGGATTACAAATGTAATCCTGTAAGCCCAATATAACCTTTTAATCTTAGAGGAATACAGGGAGGAAATAAAAGAGGGGGATTAAAAATTAATAATAAGTCTGTTACTGAATATTAGTTCTAAATGCGAACCATCAATGTCGTTTTTCATTGACTTGAGAATATTAAAACTTTCTAAATAAAGACAAAATTTCAACAGGTTTATATTAAGGGCCAAAAAAATGTAAAATTACAATGTTCTCAATAATAAATAATTCGCAAACTGAAAAGACATGATTTTGTGGTGCTGCCATCTGTTGCACGTTCACTAAAATGATTGACATATTCAATTAATGGAATGATAAAACGTCATCCGTTTTAGTTAAATGAGCGTACTTGCATTTTTTTCAAATGCAAATCACATATAATACTCAGAATATTAGATTTTGTTTAAAAATTTCATAAAAACAAAAATATTTTCAGATAAAAAAAAAGAAGGTAAGGAAAGGTAAAAATAATACCTTAGATTCACACGCAAAAATAACACAAAAACAACACTAACTTCAGCACAGTTTCGCCAAAAAAAAAAAAAAAAAAAAAAAAAAGAATAAATTGTTTTTATAAAAGTTAAACGTAACATTTACAAAGTTCCTTTCTGATATGAAAGATTTGGATTACTTACCTAATTTTTTATCCATTAAACAGGCAATACATACATAAAATTATTTTCATATCAAATATATTCTGAATTAACTTTAATTTTAAAAATATATTTTCTAATCACATTCTTAAGTTCGAAAATTTACATATATAAATATAGAATAAATTAATAATTGTCATATCTTTATAAATCAGTTGTGATTCAATCTACGAATCTGATTAAAATTAAGAGAGAATTTAAATAAAATTTCAATTTAACATCTGGTTAATTTTCACCATTATCTAAAAAAAATAAGACATTTTGTTTTTTAGGAGTTCGTTGCCGTTTTGTTCCAACTAAAAAAAAAATGCATATCCACAGAAATGCTTTAAGGATATAATTTTTCATACACTTTTTTTAAAAGATTTAAAACGTCTAAGATGGTTTAATTTTAGGCTTATAAGTTTAGAATTTTAATTACTCGATGCACAGACAAGTAAATTAAATAGTTAATACAATTTAATCGCACTTACTTGATTCATCTATATGGAGATCATTTTCACCTGGCTGAAGAACAGACATAGAATTTTCTTGCTGAAAATAAATAAAGATATAGTTAAAACTCAACATTAAAATATTTCATATAAAATAAGTTCTAAAAATATCCAACATAGATCAATGCTGGGAAATTAGGATATCATTATAATAAATATATATCAAATGTATTTGAACACCAAAAAGTATTAAAGTATATATATACAAATTTTAATGTAGAAAAAAAAAATTCAAAATTATTTCTTATTATATTTGAGTATAATATGATAACATTCTATGTAGCAGGAATATTTTTTTAAACAAAATTCATCAACTTTTCTTCCAGTCTGATTTCAACATTTCAATCTGATTTTAATACAGAACAAGTATGTTTTGCATTCTACTTTAAAAAAATAATTCGCAAAGGAATTATTTAAAATAAATAAAAAGAAAAAAAATCGTTCAATCCAGAAATTATTTTTATCGATAATTATTTTGGAAATTTCTCAAATTAAAACACAATTTCAAAAATTAAAAGTTTCCAAGTAAATACTCCTTTAAAAATAATTTTATTACTAATCACTTTGTATAAAAGTTTTTTTTAAGCAAAATTTGTTGAATTCAATCTCTTTTTCAAAAAAAAAAAAGATAAATAATGAAAAATATTGGATTATGATATAGTATACTAGCTTACGCTGAAAATAGAGGTTAATGCATCAAATATTCATTTTCAAATTTATTTCGTAAAATAACGAATTGAAAAATCACAAAAACGATTTTTCTATAACGATTGTGTACTATTGTGAATTTCAAATAAGCTATATATTATTTATGTTGCAATACAAAAATAAAATATTTTACAACGCTTTGCTTATGTAACAACCCAATTGTAAAAAATTGTTGCAAATTTTTTCCACGGCCATCATCTAAAAACAAATGTTTTCAAGAATACGACGACCCGACGTGGCGCCATCTATGACTTTAAAAGAGTACTAAGAATTCCACAGAAAAGTGGTTGACAAAATCAAACTGAAATTATTTACGAAGATAAAAGCAACATTTTAAAAATGTTTCATAGAAATTTACAAAAAATAAAATCTGGAATAAAAAATGATTATTATGATATTCCAAATCAGAAAATTAATATCAATAAATGAATAACTGAAATTACATACAAAATTTCGATTCATTTCATTACGAATGATGGAGAAACATTGCTTTATTGCCAGTAAGCTTTACCATACCTCTAATATAATGGTCAGTACTCGAGTACAATGGTACTGACAAATTGTCAATATCCAAAATATCATTCCAAAGACAATTATTCTGCTCACTTCTATTCTACTTCTGGTTTGTGAAGCATATCCACTCTTCGAAAACGATTGATGAAAGCAGACTTTTAAAGATTTTCAGATTATACTTTTAATATATTTTACTATGCATTATAATGTCAGATTAAATCATTAATTAGAAAAAAATCTTCAATATGATCACAGAATGGCAATATTTATATTTATTCCTCTTCGAGTGTAAATTACTTCACAGGATGAAAAAACAACTTCACCAATTACTTCCTTTATTTTTTTATTATTATTATTATTATTATTTTAAGTACTAGGAGTTTTTTCACATCATTTTTGTGGATGGAATTTAGAATTACTTCTTATTTCTATTCACAATGAAGTTTTAACAGAAAAATGTTGGATTTTCATTTAAAAATTATGGTCAATTGCAAAATGTTTTTATTAAAACGTTTGGTACGTAAATGCATAACATCCATCATTCAAAATATAAGAAAATCAATAAATTTCACAATAAAAAAAAAGAAATTTTTTAAAGAGTTGCAGCAAATATGAAGATTTACTGGAGGATGGACGTTCAGTTCCATTTTCTTTTAATGTTTAACCAAATTTTAATTACAGAGATAATTCAAGTTGACAAATTAAGCGGACGGTGGACATAATTAGGCACATTTGCAAATTATTCATTTAAGATTATGAAATTTTTTATCCATATGTATTAAAATATAAATACGTCAAATTTCTTTAAAGAACATTTTTTTAACAAAATATATTATTTTTAAAAAAATATAAAAAATTTAATAATTTCAAAATATTTAAGATGATTTTTTTCTATTATTTTTGCTAATTACCCAATGTAAATTTATTTGGAATAATAAAACTGTGTATGATGTTATAATTACAAAAAATGTTAATTTTTTTTAGAAACTTTTTTATGCAACTTACTGAATTTTCATAGGAATTTTATGTTTTTAAGAACTAAAATTGACTTTTATCTAAAAAAAAAAAAAAAAAAAAACCGTGAAATATAAAATGCATACCCTATTTTCTTTTAATGTTTAGCCGAAATCTTTATTATCAATTCTATTTAATTTCTTAAAAAATTAAGACACTTGGAACATTTTAAAAATATTTAAATCTAATTACAATATCTCGAGAAAAGTCACTGAGATGTATTTTTTTAACTCTAGGCCCTTTAAATATTTATTTCATTGAGTAATACATTTTATAACACTATTTTAGTTAAATATAAGCATATATTTTGGAGATGAAATGATAAAAAATAAAATTTAATGTTTTTCTCCATTTTTGCTTATTTCCATGCCCACTGTCCCCTTAAGGAAAGCGACACGGTGCATCAATATGCGAAATTAAATAATCCTGAATTTATTAATGGAATATTTCAAAGCTATTAATATTTCAAGCATCAGAAATTGAATATTGAATCTATATTTATAATTAAAATAGTTTTTAATTCCTTAGCGAATTTTACAGCGGTGTCGACGAATACATGCAAAAACAACGCTCTGTACCTGCGAAACCGCCATTCTGAACTTTCTAGCACGGTTTACTTCAATTGTCATTGATTGAAAATGGTGCTTCTTATTTAAAGCAGGCTCTTCTGTGTAGATCAAGATATGAATTCATGTACAGCAAAAGATATTTAAGCATTCTGAAGATCTCCACACTCACCCCCAACCCTCTCCAATGAATAAAACAAGAATTTTCTCAACTGAAAAATTCGATCTACATGGAAGGATCTAAACAAGGAAAACAGCTCACTCTAATCACTCAAATAATTTTATACTAAATATCTAGAAAACCAAACTCCGGTCGAAAGTTTTTTTTTTTTTTTTTTACGGAAAAAATATTAAGATACGAATCGCATACTGATGACATATGAATACTTTTCAACCTTACTTACATATGAATTGGTTATTTTAATGGGAAAAAAAATCATGAATGCACTTAGTTCAACATGGTATTCGAAATAACCCGCTCTATTGTAATAGTCATTTTACAGTTTATCTATAATTACTTATATTTTTGAACTTACACTCAATTTTACTTTGGTGAAATCGGGTCCGAGATATCTGTATATGACATTGCCAGTATGAGAGTAGATAGAAAACAGCTCTACTAATTAAATATAAGAAATGGTTTTGTATGTGTGTGTGTGTAAAATCGCATTTTTTTTCAGGAAGGATAAACTTAAAAACCAAAAATATTAAATTGTAGAGGAATGAAGATCATTATGATCCGTTCAGTGGAAGCAAGAGGACGTATGTTTTCGGGAACATTTCTTTAATGATCAATCACATTTCACACAAAACAAACACAAATCACGAAGATAAGACATTCACGCGGACACCTCTTTATCAGAACAGCATCTCATCTCATTATAATTACAATCGCAATGCACTATGGGATGCGCGTACCTAATCAGGCATCGTCATCTATTATCCAAAAGAGAAAGAGTAATACAACTGCTACAAAATATAAATACATAAGTAAAAAAAAATTAAGCAAAAGAGTGACTCAAACCGAGAACCCGCATCATTCATGTTGTTCTGGCCACTATACTGCACTGCCCACACTTTGAAGCGGAAGTAAGTTACATATAATTATTCTAATAGATAGTTATAATTTTTTTTCCCCGGTATGTGTGTGTGTAAAATCGTGTTTTTTCAGGAAAGGCAGGCACCTTTATAGATAAACTTAAACAGCAAAACCTTGTCTAAATGTAAAATTGGATCCAAATCGTTAGAGCCGCTTTCGAAATACACGAAATATATATACTATATAAGAATTGCTGATTTAAAGTAAAGTAATATAAAATACCATGTATAATGCTTTTTATTAAAAGATGGGCTAAAACTTTATGTGTAGAATATTTCATAAACAAAAATACAAAATTTACTAATGTTATGCTCTGTCATATGTTCATAGTAAACACTTCCTTCACATAGACTTTTTTTTCTCTCACACTGAACAATGTTTTCCTCAAATATCACAGTATTACAATGCTTAGTACTATAAATTTAAATATTAAATAAAATTCAAGATACGGGCACAAACAATTTTCTGCTATGTTTTGGACGTGTAAAATAGTTGAGAGCATGCATGCATTCTAAAAAGTATCGCTCATCACTAATCGTGGACAAATATGATCCAAACATGATACAGAACGACAAAAGTTATTAGTGGTTTTAGAATTCACATTCCTATCAAGCAGTTGCATAATCATATCCAAATACACAAGGTCAGACTAATTTTTTTTTAAGGGATTAGTAAGGCGAGATTCCAGGAAGTTTTAAACGCCAAAAATCAAATCTTGAAAGTCCTGTTTTTCTTTGTGTATTTTACATACGAGAAAGTAAAAAAAAAAAGTAATATTAGATATCAATAAAACGTGCATATTGACTATTTGATTGAAAGTTAAGGCTGCTCGAATTTAATTGAATGTCTCATCTGTAAAAAGATTAAAAAAGAAACTGATGACCTCAACCAGCATGCTGGTTGCATGTTTCGCAAAACGGATTCTTTGTGGGTTTTTCTAAATGTGTCAATGCTTTCGACCTAATGGCCTTAAAGATTTCTGACATCACATGGGCTTTGAAAAAAATAAAAGTTTTCGTTTCCTGAAACTTTACATGAATTCGAATAGAATAATTAATTTCTATTAAACATAGATCACAATACAAATCATTTTAATTCTGAGACATTCATCAGTGAAAGGAAAATTTGGCTTTAGTAAATAATGAAATTTTAATTTCTTATTAACGAAATTTTAAAACCGAGAATAACTAATTGAGATTCTCATAAATTATTGCTAGTGCGGGATTTCTGATTAGGCAGCTGCCTAAGACAACTGCGTTAATGGGGGGGGGGGAGGAGAGGTCAAGTTAAAATTACAAAACAATTATTATTGAAAAAAAAAACTGTGAATTAAATAATTAGCATTTTTGTGAAGTAGAAGGGATTAAGTTCCTATCTATTTCAACCTGTTAATTATCACAGTATTTATAAACATTGAGTCTCTGCTTAAATAATATTGTGTACAAACATGGATGCCATCCAATCATGAGTTATAATTTTAAAGAAATTAAAATATATGCATTTTTACAAAATTACTAAAATAAAAATATATGGCCTTTAGTAAAATTTTATCTCGTTGATCAAGTTAAAAATATGCTGAAATGAGACTAGTTTAGTAAACGAAAGCCCTCATAATGTGAACAGTACAGCAAAGCAATTTCGCCATTATTTACTGGCAAATGTTTATTTTATCACAGACCATACTTACTCTGGTAGAAATAGAAATATCACTAAGGGGGGGGGGGGGTTAAGGTTATCTAATTTTAAATAATGGTTAGAGAAAACATAACAACAAAACTGACTAGCATCTCTAAACTTCTATGTTACACCAATTTTGGGGCATTTGATCAAAGATATCAACAGCAGGTCACACACACGATATGAGACTTAGTATCGAACTTGAAATCTTCCGCTTCAAATCGAAATTTTATCATCAGACCATCATTCAGCATAGATTCTTATTCTTTATTAGCCCTTTGTGGTCCATTGATTTTGTTAGAGTTATAGCAGCTAGGTTTAAGTTAATTTACAGAACGAAATAAGCTAAAATTGTATAAATGGAAAAATAACACAACTTTCATTTTAGGCAAACTAAATTTAAAATTTTGGACAGTGAACTTATTCAACCAAAATGTGATACCCAGTAGAACTGGACAGTGGACCGAAAAGGGCTAAATGCTCTAGAAAAGTAAGTTTTTATAGCCTCCAAAATTTACATCTGATACTTACAAATGATATGATTCGACTAAATAAAGCAAATAGCACGCATTATAAATTCGCTAACACTGAATAATTCAGTTGAAAATAAATTTATTTACATTTATTTTCCAATTCAGATACAACAAATATAAAATTATTTTAAAGCGCACCTGAAAAATATGCTTTCCTCTATCTTGTTCAGTTCTTAAGAAAAAGAAAAATAATTTTATGACGAATGTTTTTCTGGTGGTATGTTTAATATATGATATATAATCTTGAATTAAAAAAAAATGCCAAAAATTATCTATGGCGTTACTAAAGAAAAGTTGTTGTAACCGGCAGTACAAGGGGGGTGGGGGGGTGGAACTTTGTCCAGGAAAAAATAAACAAACATGTAATGAGAAATATATATATATATATATATATATATATATATATATATATATATATATTAATGAATATTTTCGCAGACGATAAATTTATCTAAATTCTTTTCTTTCACGCGTCATTAACCTCAAAATATAACCTACGTTACATTCAAAATTAAGCAGATTCCAATGAAATATGCTAAACTCCATTTTCTTTCAAAATATTCCAGTAACATGAACGCTGCTATTTGCGTAACAATAAACTTTGAAATGATGTCGATGTAGCTGATTTCAACGATTAAAATACTTTACAAATGACTCAGTTAAATCCAAGGTTCAAAAAAATAAACAGCACCTGACAAGAAACTTGAAAGATAAAGTCATTTTCTGTTCTTTCCATAAAAATCTTTTAAACGACGAAAAATTAACTCGGTAATTTTTTTTTATATATTTATTTATTTTGCATTAAAGGGATTTTTTTTTCATAAGTTTTACATGATCTATTATTTTTACAGTAAAAATGAAGGACATTATATGTTTATCGAAAATCCGTTTCCGTTCTTATCAACCAAAAGAAATCAAGCACCTACTGGTTATGCGAATCATTCGCTTGCAAAATGGAATTATTTGGGATAAATAGCAACAAATGATGTAATCTTCTTCACAATTGAGATCGTAGCCAGTGGATATAAAAATTTAGATTTTTGTTTAACAAACAGTTTGCGATAATGACAATATTGTTCTACGGGGCATAAATTTCTTAGTTGCGTTTTCAGAAGATTTTCGAGTTAAAATAAATTCATATTGCAAACGAATTTTTGGACGAATAATTTATTACTTAGCTGAATTCAAGAATTTTATTTAAAAAGAATACGAATTTTAATTGATATATTTAGAATTTAGAAAATCGTTTTCTTTTAAGAAGTAAAAATCAACAAATATGAATGCGAGCAGTTTAGAATAATTCGAAGGATTATCTTTTTTACAGAAATGCTATTTTTGATATTAATTGGTTATAAGCAAGTAAACAAATTAGAAAATTTATAAATTTTTAATACTATAAAATGCAATACAGAAATCTATTATTAATCTAAATCTTTAAATTAGAAATATTATTAACGTCACATGCTTTATGCTTAATTTCACTTAATTCATGTTTAACCATAATAGGCACAATTCCGAACAAAAAAATAAATAAATTTTGCAAGTCAAAAAAATAAGGTGAAACAAAATAATGGAGAGGGGGAAGGGGAATTCACAAAAGATCAATTACAAAGACTTGCTACGTGAGTGGAATTCATTTAGGAAAGCTACAGGAAAATCGATTGCCAAACGATTCCCCTGAGGAGAATTTTTCTTTTTGGCAGACGACTTTTTCTAGAAGAAGCGGGAAAGGGGGGAGGTAATAAAAGTGGGAGGGGGGAAAAAAGAAGAAAGATGAACGGGTACAGAATCGATCTCCGCTATCTAGGGATCCAACAGCGTTCGATTTTACCTTGACCTCTTTTCGGAAAAGACGAAAAGCTAACGGTAGTGCTATAAAAACGGACGAGTAACTTTCACCCCGCTTGCAGACCTACCGTTTGACCTTAATTCTAGAATGTTTGGAAAGTGGGAGAGCGTTCAGGCAGTAGGTCACTCTCAGGCGGACTCGTTCGAGCAGGACACGTACAGCCAGCCGTCGGTGACTGGCTTTTGTCCTTCGATATTTCGGCACGCTGGCTACAGTGGATTGTTGTATATATTTAAGGGATTCATTCCATCACGAAAGATTGGAATGTCCAAATTATATGAATGGAATTGCAGTAATTACTCTTTGATTTTCTTTTCACCGTAGATGATTATCTAATTTAATATACATATAGAAAATGTTAATAATCATTGTCGAATTGTAACCAGTAGTACAATGGTACTGAGGGGAGGCAGAGAACATAATTAATATGACGTATAAACAAGGATGGAGCTTAAGACTTGTTTAACGGCATTTTCTATCAGTAAAACTTTCCAATAAAAATCTTACATGCTTTTTTCTACATGCGATGGTATAAGAAGATCGGATTAAATAACGAAAATTGTATTCAATGCAATGCAATAACGTCCAGTCAATCATTAAATATTGACATAAATGGAATTCTAGAAACAGATACTTCCATCTTCAAACAAACACGACTTCATTTTTCCTTTGCCGATTTCATATAAAAATAAGTAGTATTTTATATAGTAGCAGGTATTAAACTCACGGCCAGCAAAGGATATATCTGTAGCCCAACAAGCACAATATAACAAGTTGCCTAGGCGACATTATGGCCTCCAAATTTCCAAAGAATTTTGTGCAAGAACTATTAATGTGCGACAACACGTTAATAACGAAAGCTACATTCACTAATAGAAATTGCTACTGTTATTATATTGATACAACCCTCCCCTCTCCTATCAATAGTAGAGTATCCTAATGTTGATAGTACAGTATTGTGATAGTTTATAACTAATATGCTATCAGTATTCTTATACTTTTGAAGAACTATTTATTAACCAGAATCGTTGAGAGCTTCCTGAGTTGTCCCACCAGGGAGCACTTCAAATAAGCGGATGAAAGATTCTCATTTCCCAGTTGAGCGCAAGAATGGAATAGAGTAAACTACCCACATTTCAATGATGGGTCGTATTAATGTATTAGGGATAAACGTATGCGCTGCTCATAATAAGGGTCCTAATGCGTTCATAAATATCCTTTTAAATTTTGGTGCGATTCGACTATTCAGATTACCCCGGACGCTAGGCAAGGTGAGGGTGATTCCTTATGGTTACAAATAAGAGCAACTATTTCCGTGAATTATAGGAAATAAGTCTCCTGTAAGATCCAGAATTATTGACAGTCAATATAGATTAGTTTTGAATGTAATTACTGTAGATAAGATATCTCTTATAATAGAAAACATGGCAGCAGAGAATATTCACCGCCAGAGGGAAGAATATAACATTTTTTTTTTTTTTTTTTGCAGCCTTATAAATGTAGACCTTATTTAATTGATCAGTGAGCATTTGAGTGTGACTCTTTACTATATAGTCATCTTTCTACAAAGTAAACTATCATATACAGAGACAAGAAGATGATCACTATCTTTAGGTTTAGCATACTCTAATATAAAAGAAGATTTCTGTTAGGGATCGCTATCTATTTCAATTTGATGTCAATGATTAGTTTTGATTTCAGTTTCCGTGAATATTATGTATAAAGATCTCACAGAAGGAAAACAAGGTAAACAAAAAAGAGAATTGTTTGATGGAAAACGAGATAAAGTCAAATGACATTTAAAATAAAGCCAAATGACAAATTTGAGATGCTGTTAACAGAATAGCAGCCTATTTAGACAGGCACATCTTCTAGCTCATACAGATAAAATAAGTGAAAAAATCTTAAATTATGCTGATAATGAGAAGTTAATCACATTATCGATGATTAAGAAAATAATTGTGCATTGATAATTATTATCACAATAATGGATCAAATGCAGTTCTTTAGTAATAAACAGAATGCTCCGATCCATTTGTTAAACGGCCCTACATGACATTACACTAATATGAAAATGTAAGGCTTCGTGTTACCTTACGCAGTATAATGAGGTCGTGTCATTTTTACTCCAATTATGATAAGCAATGAAATTTTAAAAAACAGCAAGGGAGGTCCCCCAAAACTTTCTCGCACTCTCTTTAATAAAGGTGCCGTCACAGATATCGCTTTACATGGCCTTGGCGTACAATAGTTACGAAAAATTAGCCAATAAACGCGAATTTAGCATTTTCTTGACTAGTTTCTTGGCGATTAATCTTTCGCACGCAGTTAAAAATATTCGAAAATCGAATTTGGGTTTTAGACGTTTTTTCCCGATCGCCTGAAACAAAAATTTGACAAAAATATACACTTAAGAGTCACAAATCTCGTATCAAAATTCGATCTATTTAAGACATTGCATTTTTGAGTTATCGCGTTTAGATGTTTCTGAAAGTCAACCTCTTGTTGGAATTGGCGCAAAATTTTATAGATATCTACATTATAAATGTTTAATTCGTGTACCGAATTTTATCTACTCCTCTTCGTTTTGCAGTTATCATGTTAAATAACATTGGAACAGTTGCACTTCCTCCGAATGAATTTTGATCAAAATTTCATAAAAATAAACAAATTTGGTTAAAGATCGTATACCAAATTTCATTCGTTTAGCTCAAAGCGTTTTCGAGTTATCTATCTTTATCACAGACGGACAGGCAAACATTTTCCAAAAATGGGCCTTTCCAACTAAGAAGATTTAAAACATAAAGATTCATCAAAATCTCGAGTTCGAATTTTTTGACGATTACAATATTTTCTCTATATTTCGTATACGAGAAATTAAGAAACTGAGCCGGCACACTCTGTCTGTCATCAAACGGGTATAAATTAACTCCTTTTCCAGAAACTTTAAAATAGCGACATCCTTGCAATATATTCTTTATTCTCAAATACGGAAACTTCCGCGCTTTTGCGCATGCGCCAGGCGTTGGCCTCATCAAAATAGGGGTGAGATGAAAAATGGAGGAGGAGATGTTATCATTTTATAGAGGCAGATAATAAATTCCAATTACCGGCGGAATTAGCAATCATGAAAGCTGTGTATAGTTCGCAAAACTGAACTTGGCCATATGGACAATAAATGCATAAACACTGAATTAAAAAAAAATACATTACGACTCAAAATGAACAAATGGAAAAAAAGATCTGAAAAAAAATGCATTTAATGACACGAAATGGCCTAACTAAAATACCGCAAATGCACACATCTACACTCATGTCCAAAATTAAGGTCACAAAAAGGTTTTTCAAAATAATTCTAAATGGCTACCAGTAAAATTTAAACAAATTATATTTTATATATTGTGAAGGACCGGTAACACGATATTAACCTTTGTTGTGGGAAAAAATGTTGTTTAGCATTAGTTTTTGAGGAACTACTGAAATTAGACCATTTAGGCATCTGGGATTTTTGCCTGTAATTTTGTGAATATTGCATTAAAACAAAAAATTTAACCTGTTTCCGATGGGAATGAGTTCTCACAATTGTTTAGACGATTCCTTGAGATGGAGAGCCGTTGGCAGGCTTGAAGCTGAGCAGTCACAAGCGGAGGTGGCTCGATGGTCACAAGTGGCACCGAAAGTGGTATCCAGGTTGTGGAATCAATTCCAAACAAGTGGTACTGTAACAAGTGGTACTGTACCAGGAAGGCCGGCCAAGGCCGTCTCAGAGCAACGACGCCTGCACAGGATCGCTATTTGGCATTAAGCGCACGACGGCATAGGCTGACAAGGGCTCCTCAACTTGCTCGTGACCTTGCTGCTGCGTCTGGAATAAGAATTTCCAGACAAACAGTATACTGACGTCTTGCAGAAAGGGCCCTTTATGCCCAGCGACCAGTTGAGTGCGTCCCTTTGACTGCATCCAACAGAACAGCCCGGTTGTTGTGGTGCCGAACACATCAGTCATGGGCACAGCAAGAATGGGGGCGCGTTCTTTTCAGTAATGAGTCGAGATTTACCATACAGAGTAACACTCGTCGAATCTTCAACTGGAGAGAGCGAGGAGCTCGCTACATCACTCCTACGTAAAAGAAATAGACAGATTTGGTGGTAGAGGAATCCTTGTCTGGGGTGGCATAATGTTGGTCAGTCGTACACTACTGCACGTCTTCGATGCGGTTACTGTCAATGAACATCACTATAGGAATGAAATCCTTGAAGCCTATGTGAGGTTGTTTTGGGGTGCTTTTGGCCCAGACTTCATGTTTATGGACGATAACACGCGTCCACACAGAGCCCAGATGGTTGAGGATTTTCTTGAGGAAGAAGATATTCGACGTATGGACTAGCCCTCGAGGTCTGCGGATCTCAATCCTATTGAACATGTTTGGGATGGTTTCGGAAGAGCCATTGCACAGCGTAACCCCCCACCTAATACCCTCCAAGAGTTAAAAGCCACGCTTTTGGAAGAATGGGCTTTGTTGCCCCAAGCACCCTCATAAACAGTATGAAAAGCTCGTTGTGAAGCCTGTATAGCAGTGCACGGTGGTCACACTCCAAATTAGACAGGCTTTTCCCGAGATAAATGTGGATTTTGTGCGATAAATGTGGATTATCCTCCCTTTATCTCTGATTCATAATGTGACACTTTTTGATATACCCTGTTTCTTAATTCCCAATTAAAATCTTTTCCATGTTATTATGTGTCTATGTTCTTTCTTCCATTGTAGTGTACCTCTGTGCCAAATTTCGTGGCAACACAGTGAATAGTTTTTCATTTTTCGCAGATTTTATGTTTGTGACCTAATTTTAGACATGAGTGTAATTCATTGCATATTACCCCTATGCGAGATAAAACCCTCCAGAATAGATATCATCGGTTTCCTGAAACGAAAAGCACTCTCAAATAATTTTGTACTCAGCAAATTCAGGAAATATTCTAGAACAAAAATAATGCAAGAACTTACTTAATAAATACATTTTTTAAAAAAATATACAAATGTTAACAATAAATGAAAATCTTTAATTTTAATTAATTTAATATGTATTTTCGATAGCAAAAATCATGATTTCTGTCCTTTTTGTCAATAAATTCAATTACCGTTTATGAGAATATATTCGAAAAAATCAATAACATTTCACACAAAATAAAGGAATTTTTAGGAAAGCATTTCAATGTTATTTTAATTAAATAGGCAGAGGAAAAAAAGAAGATCGGAACTGTTTGTAACAGGATATTTTTATTAACATAAAACAAGTGTGGTCCTCAACCGTTAAGTAGGTCACAAAACCGATACCTGCCATTAAACAATAAAAATGAAATAAATTGTAGATATGCTTTCATTAAATCATATTATAGTGATTATAAATACAAAACAAAATTATTAAACTTATTTAAAAAATGTATTAAGTGGGTGAGGTCCAAAAATTTTAAATTTTAATAATCTTGCTTTTTTTTTAAGGCATGCCGTCGTTTAAATAAAAGATTAAAAAAAATAACTTGCAAACACTTTGTAATACGTTTTATTCTTGATACAAAGATTTTATTTTTAATACGAACAAAGGAGAAAAACAGGAAATAAAACTCTCTACGTGAGGAAATGAACTGCGATGACCCTCGAATAAGGAAACCTGCCTTTTAAAATCGATTTCTTATCTAGAACGCAGGAAACTATCGAAAAAGTTGAAAAGTTCGTAACTGATTAATATAACGCGTACAAATATCAAAAGGCATTTTAAAAAAGGAAAAATGGCACAGTTGCCAACCTTTCACATCAATCAAACAAAGGGAGCGGTCTGCTCGAACTTTTTTCACATATTCTAATAAATGTACTTGCGTAGTGTTAATGCAGTTAATACACAATAACCAGACTATGGGACATATTTTAGACGCCTTTTTTTAAAATCAAAAACTGAAATTAAAATTAGACACAGAATTACAATTGTGGACGAAAAAAATCACATAACAAATGTCATATATTCAAATCATAGAGTTCTTTTTTTTTTTTTTTTCCCTTTACATGCTTGTAAAAATACAGATCGACAGACGATCAACTTCTTGACAGATTTGGTTCCAAATCTGATAGGGATCTCCATTTTGGATTGCTATATGCATGTCAAATTTTACCTGTCTAGCTTTTCTCTTGTAGTTATTAATTTAAATTATATTCGGACAGCCGAACAAACAGACTACCTCTGAATGGATTTGATGGAAATCTAAAATTATAGAGTACAGACCGTATATAAATTTCATCTGTCTAGCTCTAAGCTTATTTAACACACAAACATCTTTTATTTGGTGATCGAGCTCCTCTTTGCTCCAGATGCCAAGATATTTTAACAGTTTTTCATATTTTAATAGAATGTCCTGATTTTGATCTTCATCGTTTAAATTTTTTTAACTACTCATCACTGGACATGCGAACGTTGCTGGGGTAAAATCCTCACAAAAACATTTTTAAGTTTTTAAAAGCAACTGGTTTTTACCACTGCATCTAAAACTCTATTTTAATTTCTATCAAACACATCACCGCATTGTTCTACAGTTCTATCATTGAACTTACTGCACCTTTTACGTTATTATTCGCTCTTTGAGCTTTTATACAATTTTAATTTTCTTATTGACCATATATATGGCGCAGTATAGCCAATTTTGGCTCTTGTGCCATTAAAACTAACAATCCAATCCAATCCTCTAAGCTTATTATATTGTTCACTGACGAATAGACATTATTCCAAAAATGGTTTTCTTCGGATTCAGGTAGGTCTGAAACGTAAAGGTTCGTCAAAATCTCGATTTGAAATTTTTACACTGTGCTTAATCGTTATGCATTTCGTATCGAGAAAAGAAAAGAAAAAAAAATACTGAAAGCATAGATTACATTTCGGAGTCAAATCGTTAAGCAAAACATGAAGTGGTACACAAAATAAAAATAATTCCTAAATACGCATTTCATTTGTCCGTCGATTGGATAAAATTTAAAAGAAAAGAAAAATGTTACGAAAAAGTTCGCTACGCACACATGATGCCCAATACAAAATATTAAACACGCAGGAAAAAGATAAATGCGTACGCACCATCTGTATGCATGTATGCATCGCGTGTAGTACATTGCGAAGAGTCAGTCTAAGCTGAGAAACGAGACAGAGAAAATGTACTTAACCTTTTGCTTGAAATTAAAACTTAATTGATTATTAATTGATAATTTATATATCCCCCCCCCTCTAACTATGGGCTGCTACCAGAACATAACTATATTCATTAATATGTTGCAAAAGGACTTTTCCCAAATTTCCGCTCTGATAAGCACGAACCCGTATTCTACAACGCCGTATTATGCTTATAATATTCCTCAGATCTAATTATTACTGAGTAGAAATTCAGCAAATGGATAACAAAATAAGGATCTATGGAAAAAGTCCTATCCTTAAAAATAGTCAACGAATATCAACCGAAATCTACCGCATACTTCACAAATGATTCATAAAATCATAAGTCGCAGGATTTCAGACAAACAGAAGGTAGTAAATTTAAATTCAGCTGAAAAAAATTTCACAACTTCAACTTATCTCTCTGCCAAGGTCATACCTACTACGCAATTTTTCCAATACTAAATATCTCACATTTTTACACGTAATTATTTTTGTAACATTCAACAGGTGATTTTAGTTGAGACAGACATAATAAACCTTGAATGAATTTCTTACATAATGCAGTCACCGAAAATTTCAACACCGAAAAGTCTCCGTTGATAATAAAATACCATTTTTCCAGAAATAATATTTAATGCGGTAATCGTTTTAAAATCATAAGGAATAAAAAATTTTAAATAAAAAAATGAATTAATTCATTTCATTATGTTACTCTCTTTTTCAATACAACTATTCATTGAAATAAAACTAAATAAATTTTGAATTTTTATTCATATTTTTTTAATATTTTATCAAAAACAGTTTATTTCATAGAAAAATGAAATCTACACATATCTTTGCATCCATGAAAATGTTAATTAGATTTTAATATTTTTTAAAGAGTAAAAACATTTATTAAACAGAAAATTCAAAAACTAAAATCACTCTGTATAACCGATATTCTTAACCTGTATATAAATGTAACTTATATACCATCAATCTGGGCTTTAATTTCAATTTCACCCGATTCAAATTTATCATTGGTGATGGATAAAATGGTTGGAGAGTCAGTGATATGACTTACGTTAAGTGATTCGCGTAATGGATTGAAGGACTTAATTTACCATTTAAGAATTTTAAATTTATCTTCCAATTCAAGTGACATGTCTAATCTTCCAATAAACGGAGCCTTATATTTTACTGTGCCTAAATATTATTCAAAACGTCTCTATAATTCTAACAACGCTCCTTCCAAGTAATGGCATCTAACAATATCAACACATTGTAACACGTTTAAGGATGTAAGGATCTGGCTTTCAGAGTCTAATTTCAGTAACTTTAAGAATTAAACGTTAAAATGCAATATAACGTGAACATCACGCGGCTAAAATAAACGCTTCCTCAGCTCGATTTCCATAAAATCTCCTTTTGAAAATACATAAGTTCGAAATGTCTTTCCGTGCCCTCTTTTCTCTGATTTCTACTTTGCAATGGTAAAAGCGTTGACCATTGGTAATTCATAACGAAACTTCAAAGGCTATTAAAAATTTAAAATACTATTTAATCACGAAAAAATAAAAAAAAAGTTAACTAAGTTAGCTAACTTACTTGCTTTCTAACTAATTAACTAAATTAACAAAAACTCCTTTCATGTTTATTTATCAAAAGTTATATTGCATATACATTAAAGATTTAAAAAATCGTGTTTAATTCAATTTCAAATTGATCGACGGAAACAGTAGTGTAAAAAAAATTATTTTCATTCATATTTATTCGAGGTTATAAATTATTTTTAAGAAACTTTTAAACTTTTTAAAGAAACTTAAAACTATTTCATTCTAAAATAAGGAAAATGAACACATTCATTCCAGTAAATATTTTCTAATCCTAAACCAATAATTTAAATTATTCTAATATATTCAGTTTTTTAAGAATAGTCTGTTAATTTAAATTTGCTTTTTTTTTAATTCCGAAAAATAATAGGTTTTAATCATAATATTATTTTTAATCCATTTATAAACTCAGAATAAATGTTGTTTTAATAACCGTTTCTATTGAAAGCTCCATATCTGATGTTTTAATATGGGATTGTTTAATTCATCAATCTTTTCATAAATACCATGCTTAGAGAAGAAAAGGAAGCATTTTTGAACCTAGAGGGAGCACTTTTGCAATGATTTCATCAACACATAAGATTTAATGGGAGCCGAATTTTTTTTTAATCGCATATAGCCTTGATAAAAACAAAATATATATATGTATATATTTATATTAATACATGATTCCAAACCAATGTAGAGAGATAGAACTAGTTAACTATTTATAGAACTATATCTTTTATTTACGTTTTTCAGCTGTTCGAAATTTAAAAAACAAAAGCAAACGATTATTTTTCTTTCTCTACGAAGACGGAATGCATGTTCAGAAAAAAGCTTTACAGAATTCAGCTTCTTACAGAAGGAACTATTCAATTTATTTCCTCCCTTATCTGCATGGTGTAAAAAAAAGAAATCTCAGTTCTATTTCCAGCAGAAAAATTTTGATGCCACTCTAAACTAGCGAAATAAATGACAAAAAGAAAACATTTGTTCATGATCAGTGGACAAAAACTTGAATTAAATATAGTTATTAAACAAATTTTACTAAAAATCTTTTTAAAGGGATGGTGGATTCTTAACAAGTACTTTTGTGAATTATTGACTTAGAGTTATGAAATTTATTATGCATAAATGCAACAAGTATCTTTTAAAAAAATAACATTTTTTTTTAAAAAAATTATAAGAGGTAAAATTTTCAAAAATTTCAAAATATTCTAAGTGAGCTAATTTTTCACTTTTTCTTTAATTTTTCTTATTTATTATCCTATATAAATTTATTTGTAATAAAATTGTGTATGATTTTGTAACTCCAATTAAATATTAATTTCTAAAAAATAATTTTATGCACACTCACTGGATTTTCATAAGAATTTTATGTTTTTCTGAACTGAAATTAATTTTTAACTATTTAAAAAAACTCAAAACATAAAATGCATACTCTGTTTTCTTCGAATGTTTCATCGAAATCTTTACTATCAATTTTATTTAATTTCCACAAAAATTAAGACATTTGTAACCTTTCAAAGATATTTAAATCCAATAAGAATATCATATTGGGAAAAGTCATTAATATATACCATTCTCTCAACCCTTCAAATATTCATTTTATTAAAAAATACATCTTATAATGTTATTTCAATTGAATATAAACATACATTATAATGATAAAATAATAAAAATAAAATTTTATGCTTTCGCTTATTTTATTGTCTCCTATCCTCTTAACCGAAAGTGATTCTGATAGCAAAAGATTGTTATTTGAAAGCTAAATAAACTCATTAAGAAGTAGGTGAATGTTTCAAGTTAAACTCCATAACTGTCTTTCATGTAATTAAGAAAGAAGTATCTATTTGGAAAAGTTGAAACCTTCCAGTGATTTGACTAAACTCAAATCAAACAATAAGAATAGATAAAGACATTTTTGAAGCATATCATCACAATTTTTAGAAAAAAGTTATATTTTTGAATTTTTTCAGATCCACTAAAGACCTAAAACATATCAGTTAAAATCCCCCCCCCCTAAAAAAATAATCTGTTTACATAATTTATTAGTTTCTAAAATTCCAAAAATGTTTTGGATTTATTTATTTATCAGTCTGTGAACACGATAACTCAAAACATTTTTATCTAGACCAGTGTTTCTCAAATGTGGTATGCGTACCCTAAGGGGTACAATAAGAGTTTGGTGGGAGACAACTGAGGCGAAAATCAACCCCTGGAAAATCATGTGACTCTGTCCAAAATGAAAGAAGGCCCAATCGTCTGTGGTCCACTGTCCTTGTTTGAACTTAGACATGAACTTCAATGTTTTCTTAATGATAGATTTGAGTTGAGAAATTGTTTACATGACTGGAAATGGCTTTGTAAACTAGAATATTTAGCAGATATATTCTCTGTTTTAAATTGTCTCATCGTTACAAGGCAAAGGAATTTCATTGTTTCACATTCAAGATAAAGTGAACGCTACCATCGCAAAACTAAATTTATGGCAAAAGAGAGTTGGTAGTGGAGAAGTAGACTCGTTTCCTTCTTTTCATGAGTTTATAACAAGCTCTGCTACTAAAATTGATGCTGATACTCTGAAATGCATAACACAGCATTTGGTGAGTTTGCAAGTGGGCTTGAAAAACTATTTCCCTGATTTAAACAAAAATATTGAATGGATAAGAGATCCCTTTGACATCGACACAACATCCATGCCAGAAGATTTGACACATGCAGAAGAGCAATTGTTGAAATTGGCTTCAGGCAGATTTTTGAAAATTAAACATAGGGAGAGTACCTTAACATCATTCTGGTTACAAATGCAACATGTGTATCCGGTCTTAACAGAAAAAGTTATTAAATACATCTTGCCTTTTCCAACTTCATATTTATGTGACGTTGCTTTTTCAGCGTTTCTAGAGATTAAGTCGAAAAAAAGGAACAGACTACTGGACGTGGAACCGCATCTGAGATTAAAATTAACAAACAGGGAACCAAATTCTGACGACCTGCCATCTCAGCACAAACCATTTCATCCTTTTCATTGATCCAAATAAATGTTACTTACAATATAGCTTTTATTTATATTGTATTATGAATAATTTTATTTCTCTTTTCTTATTATTTTGTGTGTCACAAAAAAAAAGAAAAAATAAATATATTTTTGATTGTTATTAAAATACATCCCTTTTTTTTTTTTTTTTTTTTTTTGATGAGGGGTACTTAGCGTTACGAAAATTATAGAAGGGGTACACATATGTCAAAAGTTTGGAAAAAACTGATCTAGACTGATGAAATTTGATATATAGTTACTACTCCAAATTTGTAGATTTCTACAAAATTTTGCAAAAATTTTAATCTTAAAGGCAATTTGTCTTTTTTTTTTTTTTTTTTTTTAGCTGTCCGAATATAAATTAAAACTATAACTACAAAATAAAGCCAGATAGATAAATAAAATTTGGTACACGGATTTAACATCTAAAGTGCAGATTCCTATCATATTCATCAAGGGGTAGATAGTTTTTTGGTCTGTTTTCTCATAACTATGTAAACGACGTAACAACAACAACAACATCAAAAAACATCCAAAACACACAATGTGCTCTGACGCTTATCTTACAACAGCATTCCAGAGATTAATGGCGAAAAGAAAGTACTCAAGATCGTGCACTAACAAGCGCCTTCAGAACTATTATTCGTCTATGGCATACGGTTAATAATAGAAAAATATATTTATTACATAGTATACGAGAAGGTTTCGGGGAGACACCTGGAGATTTCATAACCCACAACACCCACTTATATCCTAGATGTGTTTCTCTATACCGAGAAGGTACTATTTAAGATACCTAAGTTCCCCTTGCCTAAATCGACATGCGTCAAAGAAATCCCTATCAGAATCTTATAGTAAAATCACTGAAGGGAAAAATTTCGGTCGCGACTCTGCTCTTATGTCGCGGTGCAGCCTGACGCATCTCTTATATCTTTTTCTCTTGTACAAATTATGACTTCAGTTGTGAAGTAAATCGAAGTTAAAATTTCAAAAGTTTCTTCTTTTCGACCATGCATTTTTAAATTATATTGTAATTACGTTCATGCAAATATGTTTATATTATATTATATTAAAAATTGTCTAAAATTCTAATCAAAAATTCAGATGACTCTTAATTTGGCAACATTAAAAAGACAATTTTGTTTTTAAGTTTTGAAACGGTATAAAATAAATTTTTGCACGATAATATTTTAAGAAGTTATAGCTGAAAAACCCCAACATTCAGCTTACTTTTTAATTAATTAAATTTTAAAAAATTCTCTCCGAGGTGATTATTTCTACTCTACAATGTGTGTATATATATATATATACGATAATTTTATTGTTGTAGACCAAACGGTCTGGACTGCAAAGTGCCAACACACACACAAACACATTCATCTTTATTAGTAGTAAAAATACAGAAGTATAAGAGAAAATTTCAGGCAGAACATTCCCTTTGGTTTTCATAAGTAAGCGCTTTTCTTGTTTTGTTTTCCCTCAGTATAGAAAATGGAGATACAAGCGGACGATTGCCAGTTTGACATAAAGTACCGGCATCTGGAATTTCTTGATACGTGAAAAGTTATCGAATCGAAGAAAAAGAGATTTAAAAATAAATCTATCAAGCTACTTTAATTACGTAACGAACGGTCAAAAAATACTGATACATTTTCCGGGGAGGGAAGGGGGGATACAGATAACATTGATGCATTCTTTTGATACAGTGATGAAGTTCAAAAATAGCTTTCCAGATTGCGAAACTCCAGATAAAGTATCAACGATTTCAAGCCATCAGATAAGATATGTAAAAGAATCAAAAATTCGACTAATACGTTACTAGGGAAAACAGAACTAAGGGAGGGGAACAAAGAGTATTCCAGTTTGTACTTTATAATTGTACGAATTGTATTAGTATCCTTTGTACGAAATCACTAAAATATTCTATTAAGATATTAATTTAAATATTTAGAATTAATTTTAGTTTGTTTGCATTTCGCGTTACCATCTAATAACAATTTTGAACAAATAATTTACTATAAACAGAGATGTAATGCTTCTCCAATTAGCAAAATTGATAAGTGTATGTCTCGTTTTTATTTTATATTTTATCAGATGTATATTTAAATTAGTGGAACTTGGTTCATTCTAATATCTTTCATCGGAATTCTCCAATATTTTGAATCTTTTTTTCTTTTTTTTTTTTGTTCCTGATTTTTTGAATTTCTTTTTAAAAATCCTTCAGAATTCGAATTTATTTTAGATAATACAAAGTCAATAATAAAAATTCCTTTCATTTCTAAAATATTTTAATTAATTAAATACATCTGTATCTTGTATTCCCTGTGACAGTAAATGAAACATTGTAGGTGACTTTATAATGTAATATTTCAGAATAACAATAAAAAAATTATGATGTAAATTTCCCTGTTTATTTAAAATTTTTAATTCGCAAATATTGCATTCGAAGTTTTCAATACTGTTGTTTATCTAAACCACTAATTTTTAATAGTAATTATTATAATTTTGTACCTAAATTTACTGTTTGTTTACTAATTATGTATTATTTATTAATACAGTTAATTAACTACTTATTATTTTATTAATATTTTTATGAATACTTACTATTTTTTATTAATTCGAATTAAAGAAATCTAGAAAAGGCAGCAAGGATTTATTATAAATAAATCATCACTGCCTTAATTCGAAATTTTAAAGAAAATTAATTTTTTGTTGAGGCCTGAAATTCGGTCAGAATCTACTCCATTCGCTATGATTATTGAATACTTAAAATTTTTTAACTTTCTGCGAGTTGTCCAAAATCTAAAATTGAATTTTCAGATTTGACAGATCTCTGTGTTTTAGACTCCCGTAAAACAAAAAACAGAAAAAACAACAGAACATTTTTGGAACTATATGGTTTGGTCTGTCAATACAACGTCCACAAAAGCGGACGAACAACATTAATGTAAGTTGGCATCAGCTATATCTGTGTCACATTTTAGACTAAATTCCTCAATGCATAAACTGTATAAATGTAATGATATTTTAAAATCTAATTTAAATAATTAATTTCCTAATTTTTAGCTTAATTTTAGCCCATATTAAATTCATTCTAAAATATTCTCTTATTTCCTGATCCCATTCCACTCTTTTTTTATTTAATTAATTCAACAGACGTTCTATAAAAATAAAAATTCACACGCTTCGAGTGAAGGGATAAAAAATTGCCAAGCCAAGCAAATTCTTTTAAAAGATCCCTATAATTCCCTTGCCTAATTCGACACGTGTAAAGAAATCCCTATCAAATCTCACAGTATGTATCATCACAGGGATACATCTTACATCAGTTTTTCCTCATTTCGCTCTTGCGTCGTTCTGTGTTGATGTGCTCGTCGCTTCTGCTTGTACATAAATCATGCCCCCCGGGATGGAATAAAGCGAAGTTAAAAAATGTCTCTTCTGTCTTCGGCTACAATTTTGTTTAAAAAAATTATGTTTACATACATATATATAACGTCAGAGCAAATTTTGGTACACGATCTTGCCATCAAAATTGTAGATTTGTATAAAATGTTGGACCAAATCTATCAGAGGTTATAATATCTATTTTAACTGTTTTAACTATTCTAGAATTCGAATTTTTTGATGATTATAATGTATTCTTCGAATACGAGATGGTAAAAAAGACAAATCGAACAATTAAAATTAGACGGAGTTAGTAAATATATAGAAGTTAGAATTTAATAAATATTTCATAATCTATATTTAGCTGCACGAACACAAAATAACTGCAATAATTAAGAATTAGTGAAAAAAAAAAGAAAAAGAAAGAGGAATTTATTATAAGTGAACTCTATAATAACGCATCATCAAAAATAATCAAATAGAGAAATTTGAAACCTTAGAATAAAAAATAACGAAGCAAAATTTTCGGTAATTCGGTTTCCTATTTAGAGCACCTTTCAAATCTGGGAAGCAGCAAACTACCACTATTCTAAATTCAGGAAGAGGCCTAAAAAGGGGTAAAGCGACTTAGCAGGTGTATCATCAGCTGTTTTTAGAATGCGCGAAGTGGCTTAGTCAAAAGTTTTTATAACAGAACAGAACGGATTTCAAGTATAAAGAATCCAAGCTAACAGATGATAGATACTTTTTCAAGGCATGGAATGATTGAAAGAAACAATTATGGTGAATTTAAGCGTATAAATTTTACATTTCTGCATAACAATAACATTCTTTTCAAAACAACTCTCAAGGGCATGCAAGGACTATGTAACAAATACAAAAAAAATGATGAGCGGTACATTATGAGAATAAAGATAAAATATTTCAGATTTTATTTTTCATTTTGTTTAATTGCAAAACAGTTTCACAAATTCTAGAAAATAAAAAAGAAAATTAAACTTAGGAATTTTTTTTTTTTTTTTTCTCGAAATTTTAAATGCTTTACCTAATTTCATCAGGAGAGGATAAAATAAAACCCTAACAAAATATAAAAACGCCTTTAAATGTGCAAAACTGAAAATGGATAACTTCCATAATCTTATCCGTTTATACGAAATCTATAATCTTCAAATACCTTATCGAATCTATCTCAACAAATCAAACTAATTCTTACAAAGGAATTTATGTAAATCAGTGAACTTCTTAGAACTAAATGTGAATTACCTAAAACAATTATGTCCTATAATCTGTATTTCACAAACAATATTTAAAATTAAATATATTACAATGTTTCCTTATAAAAATAGACACGAAACCACTACTTTTGGCAATATGACTTAAGATCACATCAGATTATATCATAAGCTTCTTAAAGCAATCAACATGTGTAACTCGTTCAAGGACATACATCTTTACACAGAGGGAGCGTGGAAGTTTAGAGAATTGGGTGCTGCCCGATCACTGCGCAAAATAATGAGAAGCATCCCATAATAGTGTAGCTTTAATGGAACGTTTAGGCTAATTAAATTTAATCTGTAGACGAATACATGAAAACAAAAATTTTTAGGAATATCCAAACAAATTCGTGGCAAAAATGCAAAGAGCTGGGGGGGGGGTAAATAACTCTTTTCTTTTTATAATTTAAAATCGATCAGTGAGCAATAATTGAAGAGATGAGGTTCTTCAAAGTATATTCGGTCAAGTATATTAAAGTATATTCAAAGTATATAATTTAAAATATTCGAATAATGAATAAATTCGAATAATCTTTACAAATAATAAAAGAGAATATGTGTGTGCGGATATTGGCCCTCTATGGGACAATTTATTAGTTATCAAATCTAGTACAAATTTATATGGAAGGGCAGGAATGTGCACTTCAAAACTATGTGTTTGAAATTACAATTAAAATTTTGAATTAAAAATTGAATGAGAATTTTTGGCGTCTTCCCAGAACTATACAATTTTAAACAATTTTTATACAATTTTAAAAGTTAAAAAATTGCGTATTGCGTGCGTGTGTGTATGTGTTTTTGGTTTCCAACGACAGGTTTCATTGTTGCCAAGAAATTCAAACGTCTTCAATGCTTCATCAGATATTTAAATTGGGCGATTTTCGTCCAAAAGCTAAGGAAGCTCGCTTCAAAAATCACAAAGTGAAATTATATTACCTCAAAAAACAAAGTGAAATCTGAAATAAGCTGCCCAGACATTTGAATTTTTAATGATACTATTACGTCATTAAATTCGATTCTAATAGGAAGATCAAATTAATTGAGCAGGTTTAAAGCTATTAAATAATATGGCTTTGATGTCTGCCACAATTTTGATGCTTACTAATATTTTGTTGAAATAATGATGAATATTAAATTAGCATAAGAAATTGGATTAGAAAGAGCAAAGGTCAATGATAACTAACAAATAATATTTTTGACGTTAAAAATTTCAAATCTCTTTAAAAAAAATTCGACTTTTTTTTTCAATTATCATACTCAATGAAAAAATAAAAATAACTAATCAATAAATGAAAATTTACAATGCAACGAAATTCGTACTCAAAGAGATTTCTCGAGGACGTATTTTATGATGTTTAAATGAAAGCAATAGAAGTAGGAGGTGAACAATAACAAATCCGATTGTTAAGATACTCAATGAGATGTCAATAGAAATATATCAAGCATCAAATGCCAAAATTATCTCACTTTTAACAAATATGGTGCCGCGGTAAAAGGGAAAAATTTAACCCGAATATGACCTTGAATGAGCCCCAACAGTATAAAACATCTAAGAATGATAACGGGGGGAACTGAAACGGATGTCAGTGGCATTCCCCATAGATAGGAAAAGGCTTTTTACAAGCAAGGTCTTCCCATCCCAAGTGCAAACTTGGGACAGCAAGGCACCAGTGTAATCTTCAGCAGCTTGATCGTAGGGTTAAAAAATAGAGGATTAGTTGGGCGTGATACGACGGTCTATAAGAATTTTCAGAAGACAAATATAATGGATTTCTTCACATTTAATGATATCAGAAAAGTACACACGAAGAAGGTTATAAATCCGTGCCCATGCAAGCGAACTACGCAGCAAATCTAATAGAACAATTTCGATTTTTTAGAATTCCATAAATACGGAATAAGTCTACTACAAGGCACTTGAACTTCAATTCAACAAGGTGGAAGTGAACATAAAAAATGCAATAAAAGATCTTTTTTTTTTTTTTTTTCATTTGAGAAATTAGTTTTTGATTTTGTATTTAATTTAATGCACTATGTTTTCATGTAAAAAAAAATCAAATCGTTCAGAATTTAAAAAGTAATTAAATTTAGGAAGTGAATTGCATAATGCAGTCAATGAATGTTTATGTAACAATCAACAAAATTGCCTCATCAATTAAATTTTGGAATCCATCATGCAGAAGAAAAAAAAGGCTATGTCAAACGCAAACAGGAAATTATATACAAGACTTCACATTCTTTAGGTTTGTTGCATGATAATGAAATCATATGAATTGACTTCCCCAAGATGATGAATGGAAGGGGGAATTCAATGTAATATACTATATAAAATCAATCATATTTTTTTGGATATGAATAATAAAAAATTAAATATATATTTTAATTTTTTTAACATTAATAAATTACTTAAATAGTTATAGAAATTAAAAAATTCCCTTACACTTAAAAATTTTATATTTATTTATTGCTTAAAAGAACAGAGTAATCTATTTTTGTTTAAATTTATCTATTAAATGAACTAGACTTCTATATTAAGTCTAACTCTTATTTTCCTCAATACAAAAAATATTTTTAAAAACAGTAATTAAATCAACATATGTATATGTATTTGATATAGAGTATTTGGTGCCTTACAGTATAGTATAGTAAGCTGAGTAAGTACTTAAGATATCTTCCTTTTGATAAATTGGATCAAAAATTTAACACAGGTCAGCAATATCAAAAAAGTAAGACACCAAACTTCATTTAGAGCTATCGCATTTACATAAACATGAATATCATCTGTTTAGCTGGTCAAATTTTTTGAATTATAGTGTTCATATCCACTAAGATCGAAACCTTTCTCAAAAATATATTCTGTCGAAAATTTTGATAAAACTGAATTTTTTTTAATGCATTTCAAATTGCATTCATCCAGCATGTTGCAATATTGAGTTCCCACATTCAAAGGAAATCAGTCAGACAAGTGTAGCTCTAACCCCCCCCCCCCAATTTTGGAAATTTCAAATCAAGGAGATAGATTCATAATATCACATAATTTAATTAGTAAAATCTGTTCTCTAAGAATGCTTACAAGAATGTAACAGGCAAATAATAATCTAAATGGGGTGTAATAAAAAATTGGGTCAGCTATTTTTTTTTCTCTTTATAAATTGAATTAATTAAATTTTGCAATGAGAGTTTTCATTAATAATTGTTTTGAAATAATAAATGTAACTGCATATCTGATACAATAATTATCTTTTAAACAGAAATGCTCATATTTCTAAGATATCTTCAAGATTATTTTTTAATTCACCCAAGTTTAATATCCTTTTTATATTAAATAAACTATTTCCTAAGGTCTGGAAGAATTTTCCATCCTTGGAAAAAGTAAGTTGGAATGTTTTAAAAATTCATTTATTATATAGAAAACTGAACTGAATAAAGTTTAAAAAAAGATTTCAAAAAGCATTATTGGGGGGGGGGGACTCTTCTTGAAGAAAAATGACAAAGAAAGTTTCAAAAAACTTATTTAATAAAAAAAAAATACAGTCCTTGAACAATAAATTACAAATACCTGTAGTAAATAAATTATTGATGACAAATTCAGACTGTAAGTAAATCCAATAAAGACTTTTCCAAAAAACAAAACAAAAAAAGGTAACAGGCAACAAAATGCATGTTCAATTAATGTGTAGGTATTTCTAAACAAATCTAATAGAAAAGCAATAGACTTAGGACAAATTCTATAACATTCCATAAGTGAAGAAAGACAGGATTGAAAAAATCAAAGACTGCACATATGTAATATTAAGATTATATTTAAACTAGAATGATAAAATGCTATATATAATCATTTATTAAATTATAATATGTCTCCAAGAGAAATAAAACAAATTCTCTTAAAAATCTATGAAGTATGAAAAATTACAAAATGAATAGGAGCACTTTTGAATGTTATGCATGCCAGTAATTAATTGCCAAAGATAGCATGACAACAGACTCTTTCATAACTAATGCTCATAAACAGCACATGATTAATATATCTGAACAGGTAACAAAAATAATTTTAAACTGATTATATTTGTTACCCAATCAATTTTCGACACTTTCCATTACTGATATTCTCATTGTCAAGTTGGAATGTTACCACTATTACATTAGCATAAAAGTCATTATTAAGTTTTCACAAATTTTAGACTGCAGCCCTTACTAATGGAGAAGTATATAATTTTTAATTTGCAAGCATTTTAATTCATCATAATACTGATAGACTAAGATTTTATCAATTTTCATATATCTTGAAACCTTTTATAACTAACCATAAGCGAGAATTTGTAAAATTTTTAAATCAAGAAACAAAAGTAAATTTAGCAGAAAATATTCATCAATACAAGTAAAGCTATTCCAGGTAACTGAAGGTCCGAATAGAAAAGCATATGCATGCCACATTTCTCTGTAACAAAAATATCTATACACAACTGAATAAATATTGATACACTGATTTATTAATAAACAATAACAGCAATGAAAGAATGTTAGTGAGTTATTTATAAATGTAGAAAATCATATATGTGTAAGAAATCTAAATGAATTTTTCTAATTTCATTTAGATTTCTTATAGAATTTTGTATATATTCTTATACAAAATTCTATAAGAAATTTTTTATAGAATTTTGTATATATTCTTAAGTTTATGTAGAGTAAGGTTTTTTATAGAATTTTGTATATATTCTTAAGTTTATGTAGAGTAAGGAACACTTTTAAAATTAGAACTTTTGTATGATCCTACAGTAAACCAAGCATTTAAACTCGCATAAAACATGCTAATTTTTTTATCGACATATAGCAAGCTAAGTTTCTGTCAATGGTGCACTAACATAATGATTACTTTTGACAAACTAAAATTTAAGTTATACTAAATTCTATAAAAAAAACCAAGAAATTTGTTATGCTACTAGAAATGTAAATTAATGATATATTTAAACAAATATAAAGAACTAAGTTATATTAACAGTCAATTATGAATTCATCTAAAAAAAACTATTTTAAATTACTATAGTAAACCTTAAGAAATCTTACCAGAATCTGACATCCTCTACTGTTTTCATCATCAGGTGGTGGAGGCAATACAATCCAATTATATTTCCTCATTTCGACAGGAACTTTCATCCTCTCAAAATCTTTCCATTGTGAAGTTATTGACTCAAAGCAAGTTTGACATGTTAAAACACATTCACCATTAAGAACTGTTA
Organism: Argiope bruennichi; assembly: GCF_947563725.1. NCBI lineage: Eukaryota > Metazoa > Arthropoda > Arachnida > Araneae > Araneidae > Argiope > Argiope bruennichi. The sequence continues at coordinate 54,101,071 of NC_079156.1, forward strand.
ATGCACCCAAAGGTCGCTTATGTTCAAGAAGGAATGGAAAGTCCTTTACTGCTATAGAACATACACGTTTTCGGTACGTTGTAATGCCACAAATATAACAGACATAATTATGAGTATTATAACGACGGTGCCATCGATTTTCATCTTCTGGGTTATTTGACATTTCATAAGCAAGCCACTGAGACACCAAGGAATGATAACAAAACATACAAACTAAAGCACTGCCATCACTAGTCAGTTTCTCAGCACCATCAGGAACTGGGTGCTTTGAAAGAAAAGGGAAGAAAGGCACATCTTCAGGTGTCTTTTCCATTCTCATGTCATTTGTTGGCATAGTTCTGATAGGATATGCTAGGTTACTAGTATTCATTTCACCACAAACAAAACAACCAATTGGCACTGAAAGAACTAAAGGCCGAACAAATGGAACATCTAAAGGTCCAGTTATACGAGGTACTGGTTCATCCACACTAGACTTCATTGAGATACCCTTGAGATCTGTTATTTGTGGACTGTTTGCAGAATTAGACATTGCTGATGTAGAAATAGTGATACTTGAGATGGGTAATGTGTTAACAGTTGTAAGTAATGGTTCAACATTTGATGAATGTTTTGCTAAATCTACTTTTAAATCAGGAGAAGACACCTGAATGTGAAGAGCACCGCTAGTTTCACTAACTACGCCATCACTGCCGAAATGTATTGTTCGATCTCTTTCAGATTTGGGAGGAAATATTTCATACTGCCTCTGAGCATGCGGAACACGAGCAGATTCAAACACATCCCACTGATTTTTTAAACTAGAAAAACATTGATTACAAGCAAGGATTCGACCATACTGATCAGCAAAGCATTTAACAAATGATCTAATAGAAGGAAAATACATGCAGTTCTCTCGTGGCACTGTTTCCAAAAAGCATGCGTTTTCGAGACTGAGTGGACTTTCACACAAACTACATGCATTAACAGATGCTTTCTTAATTGACAATTTTTGTTCCTCTTCAACATTTATGGTTTTGGAATGAGTAGGATGTGAAACAGGGTGCAGTGAAGTCACCATACCATGACTGCTAGCAATTTGCAACTTTGAACCAGGTATTTTGTACTGTCGTTGATTGATTGGGATGAAGGCATGTTCAAAAGCATTCCACTGATAGCTTAAGGAAGTATGGCACTGGCTACAGACTTTGACTCTTCCATGATTATCCATGGGAAATGCAGCAGATGGTTTAGGCAAGCTTTTAATAAAAGGAAAGTACATATCACCCGTAGGAATTGAATTGACATAAAACAAAGATTCAGTCACAGTTTCACAAAGGTAACATTCTCTCCTGCTTTCAACAGCGGGTTCTGGAGCATTACCTTCCAAATGCTGCCGAAGTACACTGGTATTATCACATATACTTTCATTATTTAAAGTCTTGTACTTACGTTGATCTTCTGGTGTTTTTGATACTTCATAAACTTGAAATTGACGAAAAAATGACTTGTAACACAACGAACATACAGCAGCTTTACCATTAGACAGTTTATTGGCACCAGGATGTGGCATTAAATTCAAAAGAAAAGAATAATATGGCTCACCATCCCCTTCAGGATATGCACTGATAAATCTTTGAACAGATGTTTGAGAAACCATTCCACAAGTATAACACACAAATGATTTATCTTTTGGTTGAACTTCTTGTTTTGAAATGTCGAATTCAATAGAAGGAATTTTATACACACGTTCATGTTGTGGAGTATTTCTTCTTTGAAAATAATCCCATTGTTGGACCAAACTCAAATGACATTGATTACATACATGAATTCTGCCCTCTGAATCTACAGGTTTAGCTCTTGGTGGTTTGGGATGAGTAGCCAGACTTGGAAAAGTAGGACAATTACGCATAAACTTCACAAACACAATCGTAAGAGCCTTAGTTTCCTGGCCACAAGTGTAACAAACTTCAGAAATCACTCCAGGAGAAGCAGTGCTAGATGATCGAGATGGCGTTCTGGTAGACATACTTAAATCTAAAATATTACTCCCTAAACTTTCTGGTTTTTCAGAACTTTGGTTAGAAAAATTGAAAGCATTGGAATAGCTTGGTGCATTATGTTTAGTTTTTATCACATCTAAATCGGAAGAATGGTGACTTTTGCTCTGTTTTGGCTTGGAACGACTATCAATATCGATAGCAGCATTGGATGACTCGAATAAAGATTCATAGTCTTGTTGCAAATTTAGATCCATTCCAGCAAAAGGGCCACCATCAAGCCTTTTTAACCAGTATAATCTTTTATTGTATGGAGTCTTGGTCTTTTCATAAGTATCCCACTGTTGATTAAGGAAGGAATAACAAACTAAGCAAACTAGAACTCGTCCATCAGATCTCATACTTTCAGCCCCGTCTGGAGGCTGATGAACTTCTAGGAAAGGAAAAAAGGCATTATCACCATAAGGCTTCGAATAAATAACATATTCCGCTCTGGGTCCTGAGCATACGTAACAGCAGCTCAATGGTCGGGGCTCTTGTTTAACTAGCATTTCTCTTAGAGTTGTAGAAGTCATTTTTCTTTCAAAATCTTTTCATGACAAAAAAACAACAAATTATCACATAAAATAAAAATTAGATCGCTCGTGTAATTATTACCGAGCAATCTCGAACGTCTGTAAAAATAAAGCATGAAATTTTTCAGTCACGTCGCTGTCATAGTATTATTATTATTCATGGGCAGTGTGCATACAAAAAAAAGAACTCTCAAAAACATTGCCAACTTTCGACTTGAAAAGTGAAGAGCAGAACTTTCACAATCATTACGAATACAGCACAACCATATTCTAAGCAAAATCCATGCTGGTAGCGTATACGGCTTCTCATTTATACAGAGTAAACACAAACACGAGTTATAAACAACGGAACATACAAACACAACGCCGCCATCTTCCCCAGACAAGTTTACCAGATCATTGGGCTAAGAAGATCTCAAAACTTTTTTTTCTCCTTTAATCCTTATGAGCAAAGCAGAGTCACGTGATAAAGGTAACATTTTTTTTAAACCCTGCATTAAGCATAGGTTGAAAACCAAGACAGCAGAATTTTGTTCCAAGGAAGAGTCTTTCAATAATTTCTGTTTAGCCTGCCTTCTGATATATCTAAACTAGATAGTTTCGTAAACATTGCTAATTTTTGCATCCCTATGAAGAATCATTTTTACAAAAGTTACCGAAAATTCTTATTATTTCCAATTCATCATATTCCCTGTCTTCATTACATTGAACTTGCTTCCAAATTTCTGTCAGCTGATGATAAGTCTACATTCAGAAATTTCGAATCTACTATGTAGATAGATTCAAAAAGTATCCACTTCATCAAACTTGATTTTTGTAACAATTATTTTTCTTTGCTAAATAAACTAGTTACCTTGATGCAACACTAAAAGCATTAAGGAGGATATCTTGATGATAAACTATTAAGACACTGCGACTTCCATATTTTATTTGATGAGTCACCAGCATGAGAAAGATTTAATACAGATTTTATATGAACTATACGCTCATATACGATGAATCTTATAAAAATTCTGCATGTGAGAATGCCTAGTATGATCTCAAGGATAAAGTTTACTTTAATATTATTAAGAAATACTATTGATACATGGACTAGATGGTATTTGAAAGCTTGAATTTTTATTCAAGTGTATATGAAACTTTTCTTTTGGTTTATATTCAATGAATATACGGCTTTAACAGTTTCAAATTAAACTAAATTAATAATAAATTTTAATCTCGGCATGCTGGTAAAAGGAAATGGAACTTCTGTATTAGTCACATGCCAGGGATTAACTGCCGAAAAAAATTAACAAAGATATCATGTTTACTGCAACCAATGATTAGTTACCAAAAATCGCCAAAGATGTCATAATATTCAATTGGCTGTTTTCGCCGATGACCTGAAGTTAAATAAATTTTGTTCATGACATATATTAAGTTCACCGATAACATCAGGGCCGAGTTATTAAATAGGCAAAGTAGACTATTGCCTTCCCTATTAGTATGAAATACCCTGCCACACTGTAACGATATCCTCACAATGTTATCCGGAATTTAAAATATCGAAGAACATAGATGATATATCAGGAAATATCATATGCTAATAGAACAGAGACACAGCAGTTTTAAAGCTCCCAAATCTTTGAGATTTTTTGTGATATTTTTAGAATATCAAAGTTTTTATTTTCGTTTCATTTATGCGCTATGTGCGTTCATTCTATTCATCTATACGCTTTCATTCATTCATACGCTATGTGTTTGAACATGATCAAATCAGAATCAAGTATCTTTCAAATACATTATACAACATTGTGCTTAGAAGTTTTCAAATTCTCTTGAAGATCATTCTGTTGTAAAATTTTCTTATTTAACAAGATGTCTCGAAAGTTAACAGTTTTATAAAATTTTGCAAAAATATTTAGAATGATTTTTAGAAAATCATTTCTAATTTTCTTCAAGGTATTGTTGTCGATGATGCTGAAATCAGGATAATTAAATTGTAAGAATCTCATAAAATATAAATTCAAATATTAGCAATCTTTTGGTAGTCGTTTGAAGAAACTAAGTCGCTTTTTCAAATATCACTTCTTTTAAATAACTCTTTTTATTTACAAATGACAAAATTTTTAATAATGAAAGATAATTCAAAATCAGTATCTGAATAAAAACGAAAATTAAGAGGGTAAAGTAGACGAAAAATCCGTTTTCAATCAAATGCAAAATAAATTACAGTGAATTATTTTGAAACTAAATTAGAGAAATTGTGCTCCTCTCCCTCTTGTTATATTTGTCTTGTCTCCCCTCCTTCGTCGGCAAAGCTCTGCCGTCGCCTCTGTACATTTATTTCAGGAAATATATACATGTTCAATCCAGCTTCATAGCAACACGACTATTTTTGCTATGGAATGGATTGAATTTCGTATTTATTACTGAATGGAAACCAGTTATGTATTCTTCCTCAGTCTAAATTAAAAGTTGGATTCTTACAAAAAAATTAAGAATTTCTGTAAGAATGGCAAAATAACTCTTACTATTAATATTCATTTTACTGTTACAGTTTGTTTCCGTTACATATGTGAGCTAGATATTTATTATTTCCGAGATATGATCATCACTATTTTTGGCATTCGTAATATGTGGTCTGATAAGACAACATGCCTTGAGTGCCATAGAGTGTCAAAAAGTTTATTATATTCGAGAATGATTATTTCCAACAAAACAAAAATAATATTTTACTTATGCATTTAAAAAAGGAAACGTAAATAAAAATATGCCGAATATTTGTAATAATGATTTTTTTTTATACTTGGCAAGGCTTTGGTAGTTTTTCTTTTTTCTTTTTGTTATGATTTATAGCCGTCTATGACGTTTAGTAATGAGAAATCATTTTAAAAAATAAAAATGGCTACTAAATGTTTCTTTGGACTGAAAAAACAACTAAAATCAGTAGAAAATTTAAACTAAGAATTTATAAGACTCTTATTATGCCTGTTCTGTTCTATGCATGGGAAATGTGGACTTTTAACTTGTACACTCAGTGTTCTTTGAACATGTTCGAGAGAAAGATCCTTAGAACTATCTTTGGTCCAGTACTAGAGAGAAGATATTGGCGAATTACATTCAATTTTGAATTATAAAAACTCTATAGGCAATCCAGAGCATTGAGTTGTGATGGCTTGGCCATATCTGGAGAAGCTCTGAAAACAGCGGCCTCAAAATAACAACTTTTAAAAGTCCTATGGGATCAAGGGCCAGAGATGGCTCCAACTAGATGACTGGATGATGTGGGAAAAGACCTGAGTGTTCTGAGGATAAAGAAGTGGAGGGAAGTTATGGGGGACAGAAAGTGCTGGAAAGTGCACGTGGTTGAGGCAGCCAAGGTCTGCAAGGGGCAGTTGTGCTCATGAAAAAGAAGTCATTTTAAACAGAAAATTTGAAGGGCATGAAAAGTACTACACTATTAATAAAGTTGTTAGTAATTTTTTTTTTCTAAATTGATTTTCTATTTATTTGTCTTAAGCACTACAGTAAATTTGCTTAAATCATTCTTATAGGAAAATATATCTAGAAACCAAAATACGATTTTCATATCTTAACAACCAGATTTTCACAGCAAACGACTAATCTCTATCTGTATCTCTACTAATAATACAGATGAAAATGTGTATTCTTGTGCGTTTTGGCGTTTTACAGGACTGATTGTTAGACCTAGAACTACCAAATTTAGTATAGATATACATTTAAAGGCAAAAATATGCAGTTAAAGCTGATTTTTTTGAAACTTTAATTAATTAAAAATTAAAAAGAATTCTGCATATTATCTAGATAACTTTCAAAAATATCAAAGCACAAAAAGTTTTTTACATCATCTTAAAAAATTTTTTTCAATTATACTTATTTTTTGTCGTATAATTTTTTATATTTAATTTTAAATATATATATATATATATTTAGCATATTTTATAACAATTTGTTCCGATGTTGAATGACATCCAAATCGTTTTGTTCTCAGTTGCTACGACAATTTCATTCTGAATTTTTTCCAGTATTGTTGATTTAGATGCAGAGCTCCAATTGATATTATTTATTTTTTTCATGTTGAGTAGATTTCAGAATATAGCATGCTTTTCATTTTTTTATATATATATATTTAAAACTAAGGGTTAGTTTCAGAGTCAAGCAGTGGCTAAAATTTTCTAACATTTAGCCAGTTTTTTCTGACTCTCTTTCCTGCAATATAATTGAACGCCTAAAGATCTAGAAATTAAAGTATATATAAAGTGTGATAGGAGATAACCTCAAATCTTTAGAAAATTTTTAACTTAATTTTGCTTTATCAGGAATGATTATAAGCAACTTTTTGTTTGTATTTTGTAAAATTTGCATATTGTCACTTGTTTCCTTTCTGCATTTATTGATTCACATTCCTAGTATGGATGTTTCAGAATATAATTCATCTTGGCTTATAATTATTGCAGAAGCGTTTCTAAATTTTTTATTATTTCGAAAAATTCGAGATGTATTATTGGCACTAAATGTTAGATACCCATAATCAGCATATATCTTAATGTACGATCCCCAGTTTACATTTACGCAAATGCAATAAAATGTTATTTGTAGATTGTCTAGAGCAGGGTTGGCGAACCTTTATGGATCAACATGCCATTTTTTTCTAAAGAAATATTCAATGAGGTATAGACGTGCCGTTAAATAATTTTGACTTATAGTTATTGGGAAAATAATGAAACTAAATACTAACAACTCAAAACTCTTTCTTTACTACCAAAAAATACATTTTGCGCTGTATAGTAGTAAATGTTTTAGTTATGTGTAATTCAAATTAAAGTAACATTAGCGTGACTTCTGTTGTTGCAGATTAGATGACAAATATATTATGATTGTAAGGTAATACTTTTAGCAGAATGGATGCTGAATTGGGAGTCATCTGCCAAACGCTTTCTAAGCGAATCTTTAATGTTATTCATCTCTGTAAATAATGACTCGCAGACATAAGTAGATGAAAATATGGTTAAAATAGTATGAGACAGCTTCTTCAAACAGTTAAATGTGTCTGGAATCGAATTACATGTTTCAAAAATTCGTTACTGTCGTTTTTATTTAAATGTTTGTTAATCTTTCTGTTTCAATGTATTCCAACTTTTCTCCTCTTTCAATAAATTTTTAAATCCATATTAAACTAGACTGGAAATCAATCAACTGCATTTCAAATTCTTCAATTTCCAACCAATCGAATTGGGACAAATTCAATTTATCAAATGAAATCACATCTGGGTACACAATAAACTTCCGATAATTCTTTGAACCGAGAAAATCTCGCTGAAAATTCCTTGATTAAAGAATCAATTACGGAAATAAATTCTTTAATAACTTTTTCTACGTCTGGTTTCTCTCTTCTAAATTTGATATATAATATTGATATTTTTTTCATGTTTGGGAAGTGATATTTTTGATATTTTTTTTCAAGTTTGTAGTTTCTTATATCGTTTCTGAAAACACGCGGTTTAGCGACAAAACTGCGAATGAGATTCATCACGGTGACAATTTTTTTTTATTTGTGCCTTGAAGTTTTACGGTCAATGGATTGAAATATTGGCATTAACATCAATTTTGAAAGTCACTTAATATCCAATAATTGTAAAAATTGTTCAATTTCCCCCTCATTTTGCAGAAACAGTCTGATTTCTTTCAAGCAGTCAACAAACCTTTGAAGTATGTTCCCGCGGCTCAACCAGCGAAAATTATTATACATTAGTAAGCCATTATACACCGAGTTGACTTCATCCAACAAAGCATCAAACTTTCGTTTATTTAAAGCCTGCGACTAAGGATTGCAATACCGGTATTTTGAGCCATTTGTACAATTTTGTAATACCGGTATTCACAAGTTTAAAAAGCGTTTCTTCGGTATTTACTAGAAATTTCTAAAATTGTCTCCACTATATGTTCAGGGATCGCCAACATAGCAAAATAGTATACGTTTTTGTTTTTATGTCTCCCTAACGCGCGAAATTAATTATTTAATTAACGGCTTAATTAATTGCTTAAATCTAAATTAGTGAAACACGGATTATCCCTGAAAGAAGATATTGTATCCATTACGACTTCTTCTTCTTGCGTACAGCCGAGCACCCCGCCACCACTGAACGTAGCAGTATCGACAGGATTTGTTGTGGCCGACTGCTATCTTGAGCATTGTCCATCCTTGCATTGACCGATTTGTCAAACTGACATTCTCCTCGAGGTAATTGGCCACAAAGTGGTCAATTAATGTCCTTCTTCCTTATCTACAAACTCTCAAATAGTTGGTAAAAAACTGACAATTTTTGACATCATGTCCTTTAGAGCTTTAAGATTACCTCATTATTTATAATTTCATTATTCATTTCTAGTCATTATTTATAATTTTCAGATTTTTTCTTAACTCCGAAATGTCAATACATTCCTTTAAATAGTGGCAAACAGTGCCGATTCCTCCACAAATGCATTTATTTTCCTGCATTCTTCCAAATCTTTGGACATATGCAGGAAATCACCCATGTCCTGATATAATTTGAATATCCATTACGACTGATGGAGCAACAGTTATGAAAAAAAAAAAAAAAAAAAAGTTGGAAAGTTGATTGGTGCAAATCAGCAATTGTGCTATGTTCATGGAATTCACTTAGGAGTAATAGATGTATTATACCAAGAAAATAAAGAACATAACAATCCAAATACTGTGGATATAGAAACTTCGGATTCCAACTTTGAAGAGAGTAAGAGTGTGAGTTATATTGACAATAAAGATAATGACAATGTAATTGTTGAAGAAGATATTGCTAATGAGGATGAAATATTAAACCATCAAGAATTGCTTCCTATAATTTATAAAGTCCGAAAAATTGTTAAGATATTTAAATGTTCCCCTGCAAAAAATTCCATATTACAAAAATATATACTAACTGAAAATAAAACAAAATAAATGTTAATATTAGATTCTAAAACTCATTGGAACAGTTTAATCCTAATAATGGAACGATTTTTGAAACTGTTAAATCCAATCCAAAAAGCAATGATCGACTTAAACATGTAAATTAATTTTTCAGATAGTGAATTCGACTTAATATCCAGAACTGTATCATCTCTACTTCCAATAAAACTGGCTGTTGAGGTATTATGTCGGCGAAAATCTAATTTATTAACAGCCAATGCAACAATAAATTTCATGTTGCAGTCACTAAAAGAACAGCACACGTCATTATCTGAAGAATTAATTATATATTACATAGAAAAATCGCACAGAAGAAAGGCATACCAAAATAAAAAAAAAAAAATGTCTTACGGTATTTACATAATTATAATGATTTTAAAAATAAAAAAACCAATGAATTAAAAGAGACTAACAAATTCAAATCTAATCAAGTTTTAGTAAAATTTCTTAAAATTGTTTACCCACAAACCTATCCACATTCAGAATTCGGTTCAGTTATCGAAGATTATGATGATACTAATGTCGATAGTGAAAATGAATTGTCTCTTGCACAAAAATTAGAATTAGCGATAAATAAAAAAATTTCAACGAACCAAAATACAATATAGAAATCATCTATATCCAAAACCATCCGACGAGAAATCTATTTATTTGAAGATGAGGGATTTAGAGGTAAGTACTTGGAAAAAGTATATCGCGAATTGCTAACAATACCACCAACTAGCGTAGATGCTGAAAGAGCGTTTCCGACAGCTGGTCATTTTTGCACAAAATTACGCTCTAGGCTTAATGACAGTATAATTGATGCATTATGTTTTTAAGATCACATTTGAAAAATTTCTAATAGTACCACAGACTGAATAGTGACATTTAACACTTTTCAAAAATTTGTAATAGTACCACAGACAGAATAGTGACATTTAACACTTTTCAAAAATTTGTAATAGTACCACAGACTGAATAGTGACATTTAACACTTTATTGTGATTTAAATAAATAAGATGTTCCTTTACTTTTTATGTGATTCTTTATATACTGTTATAATTTATAAGTTACAAATTACTTTTTGTGATATTTACATTCTCTAATAAAACTGGCAAATAAAACAAAGGAACACCTGTGTTTTCCCTTTTTTTTTTTTTTTTCTAAAATTTCTAATACCGGTATTAAAACCGGTATCCGGGTATTAAGATCTAAAAAATACCGAATACCGGTATTGAACTTTTGGTCCGATATTGCAATCCCTACCTGCGACAATATGAGGTTGACTATTTTTGTGATTAACGCTATTACATTATCAGAGGATGTTAAACCACTCTTAGCACATAAGACTTGTTGGTGAATAATGCAGTGAAATTCCAGAATTGAATGGTCTATGTCTGTTTCAAATAAACTAATAAGACCCTTTTTTTTTTTTTTTTGCCCACCATATTTGGAATACCATCAGTTGTTACTGAAACAATTCTTTTCAAATTAATTTCTTTCTCAGCACACGATTTTTTAACATTCTTACAAATATCTGTGCCCTTTGTAGTTGTTAGCAACGATTGTTATTGCAATTAATTCTTCTTTAAATGACGTTTCCTACAAAATATCAATCAAAATTAGCTAAACGTGTAGATTTAGTGACGTCAGTAATTTCGTCAAGACATAGCGATGATATAAAAGGAGCGGAGTTAATGTCATCTGTTACATTTCCGGCCAGTTTTAAGATTCTTTCTTTTATTGTGTTTCTTGATAGAGGAATACCTTTGATGCGCTGAGTTATTTTGCCTTTATTATCAAAATCCTCTAAAAGTGAGGACGCGCATGCTAACCAGGTTTCCTTCAAAAACTCTACCTCTTGAAAAGTCTTACTGTGCCAATCAATGACATTTGCAGTCAAGTAACTTGCCGCGCTCATATGACAATTTTTGCTAAAATATTTAATCATAGTCATCGATTGTTTATTTGTCTTTTATTGCAATTGCGGGGAATGGGAATATGCACACAGCGCACCTCGACCGATCACTCGCATTTGATCGAATTTCTTCATAGTGAAGTTTGTTATTTTGAACTTAAAGGCAAACCTTTTTGATCAGTGACGTGCCCAAAATATTGTGTCGTGTGCCGTCAATGGCACGCGTGCCACTGGTTCGCCATCCTTGGCCTAGAGTAATAGTAAAGTGGTCTTCGAGATAATGTTATATATGGAACGAAAGAGAAAGCAAAATAGGAGTTTAGTAAAAACATTTCTTAAATGTGAATTTTCCATTTAGAAAATGTTAGTTGTAGAAGTATTAGAGAACAAGTTAGGGAAATCAAAATAGAATCAGCTATGATCATGAGATGATGACTTCGCATTGTAAAATGTTTATATAAATTGTTTGTACAAGTACTGATATCATATTAGATAATTTTTTTATCTTATTAAAAAATGTCAAGGGTCCTTCATTTTCTCCACATTATGAAAATAAGTTAATCGTTTTACTAAAACAAATGACGCCACGTGGAATGAGAAATAAGACAAAACAATATGCTTTTGATTTTATGTTTGCATTTATTAAATATAAACATTTTATTGCCTGATTCTTGAGTACTTGAATCTTTCATTAGAGCAGCGTTTTTTCAATCATAATTTTCATCTCGCCCCCCCCCCGCTTACAATAAAATGTATACAACAATAATGTATATTTTGTATTCTGTTTTTAAATTATTTTTAATTAATTGACTAAAAAGGAGTAAAAGCGAGCCAACATTGGCGAGAAATCACATCCGGCATTTTGCCAAGCGGGCAGTGAACAGATGAAGCGAATGAAAGTGGGGAAAATTTAAATATTATATTTGAAATGAAAGCCAAACAGGGAGATAACGTTAAAAGAATATGAAATTAGAAGATGGGGTGAGCTAAATTTAGAAACTGGGAATACATTTTTTTGAATAATAAAAGAAATAAAACAGAAGTAGGACTAAACAAAAGAGAAAAAAATAAGTAATGTTTGTGGAAGAGAATCCACACGACCGATGCCGTCTCGAGCATGCGCAGATATTTTCTCATAGGAAAAAGGAAAATGTTCGATAACGCAAATTTCTATTCCAGCCGGTCTCATTCGAGTCGATCCTTCTATCGCTATCGAATATATCACGAATGTGTATGTTATATATGTTTTCGTGTTAATTGCAATTCACCATATTAAATATTTACGGCAGCAGATTCATGAATAAATTTTTAAGTGGAAGTAAGCGAGCATTAGACGACATTCAAGCATCAACAAGCACACAGACGAGCGTGGTTTCGAAAAAAAATCAAGAAAATGTTATCAAGAATACTTAAATTTTGGGTTTACCAGTACTGAAGTAAATAAAGAAGAAAGGCCCCTGTGTATCATTTGCTCAAAAATGTTGGTCGCAGGCAGCATGAAACCTAATAAACTTAAATGACATTTGGAAACGCTTCATAGTGAGTACGTCAACAAACCCTGAGAATACTGTTGCTCGTCGAATTGGTGATATAACTGAAGATGTACAGTGTCAGCTCCTCTGGAAGTTGCGTGACAAATTGTTTCCAATGATGAAGCAACATATAGTAAAAAAGATGCTCATTTAATTGCCTATGTTTGATTTTGTGATAATATGTCAGTGGTAGAAGAACTACTTTTCTGCAAACCAATAGAGCTCAAAACCACGGCCCTCGCATTATTTGCTATTTTAAATGATTTTATGAACTAGGAAAACATAGAATGGAAAAATTGCATCGGAATATGCACCGATGGTGTTCGTTCAATGTCTGGAAGTTTCCAAGGTATAAAGCACTTGTAAAACAAATATCGTCTCAGTGCGTCTGGACATATTGCATGATCCACAGAGAAGCTTTTGCTTCGAAAGAAATGAGTCCTGGTCTGAATATTGTGTTAACTACAGTTGTTACCGTAGCAAATTATATAAAAATGAGACCCCTGAAATCGAGAATCTTTTCTGCACTTTGTAAAGACATGGGTTCAGTACATTCAACGTTACTATTTTATTGCGAGGCAAGATGGTTATCACGTGAGAAATTTTTGCAACGTGTTTATGAATTAAGAGAAGAAATCGCCATTTTCCTAGAAAAAGAAAACAGACCGAAGGCCGAGAATTTTCGCGATAGTTTATTTGTGATGAAATTGAGGTACTTGGTCGACATATTCGAAAAATTAAATAATTTGAATTTTCCACTCCAAGAAGCAAATACGCATATGTTGGATACGAGTGATAAAGTTAATACTTTTTGTAAAAAAATGGAATTGTGGAGCAGAAATTTAAAGCAAAGAAATCCAACAATGTTTGCAAATGTGGATGATTGTACTAAAACTTACAAGACTGAAGAAGAACATGTAAAAGTGGTTTTTGTAACCACTGAAAATCATTTAGCCATGCTGGGAAAGAATTTTAGAAAGTATTTTCTTTCTGACGATAAACTGATAGGAAGTTACGAGTGAGTTAGGGATCCATTTCATAAGACTCCCGAAGGACTCTCAATTAATGAGGAAGAAAAATTCATAGACTTCACGACAAGTGGCGAAACTAAAGGACAATTTAGTAATAAATCACTGTTTGAATTTTGGGCAGGAATAGAGGATGATTTTTCTGCACTAAAAACAAGGGCATTTCGCATTCTATTACCATTTTCAACATCCTACCTTTGTGAAACTGGATTTTCTGCTGTGGCTTCTTTGAAGACAAAATATAGATCTCGGCAGAACTGAGAGTGGCTATTTCTAATATTAAGCCTTCCTTCGAAAAACCTCGCTCTGCAAGACAGGCCCCAGGAAGTCACTAATAATTATTAAATTTGTTTTAATTTAGTATGTTTTGATTAAGCAAATTTTGATTTAGTAAGTTGTTTTACTTTAATAAGTTATTAAATATGTCGAAATGTATTTTGTTGTCAATGTGTATGTGTGCTTTCCTTTCAGTCAGTTAATCAATTTTTTTTAAATAATATTTTCTCTTGTATATTCTCGCACCCCCTCTAGTGTGCTCACGCCCAAATACGGGGGAGGGGCGCCCCACAGGTTGAGAATCGCTGCATTAGAGTATCGATTTCTCCAACATATTTAAGTAAATGTAAAAAGTTTAATAACATATCATCCCGTTTTAAAGCAGCACCTGAGAGAGAGAATTTGTTATGAAATGAATTTTTTTTTAAAAATTTTGAACAAAGGTCAGATGACGAGGACGTTATCTATCGTTTATATAAAATAACACTATCTTATTATTATTATTTGCCTCTTTTAACCCAATGGGAAAACACCTCTCTACATCACTTTGTTTCAGTAGCTGAGAGAAGAATGTTTCTAAATTTCAGTTCTAAGACATTTTCGTAAAACAGGTATATATATATATATATATATATATATATATATATATATATATATATATATATATATATATATATAACCTTGAATATAACCCTCCTGCATGGAAATCATTTAATCATTTGTGTGTGCTCCTCACGTTCAGTTTCATGCATGTGCCTGCTTATATATGATAATAGAGCACACCACTTTCACCCGCACTTTCCTTCTTTTCTTTTTTTTTCAGGTCTAGTAAGTGCACAACATCACTTATTACTTTGGAAAATGATACTAGCTGTATTCGTAATATCACGTTAGAGAAAAAGAAAACTATAGAGATGTATTGATGGTTTGCACTTTTGCACTGAAATCTCTTTGAGTGTCTACACTGACCTCTAAGAGTGAAGTAAGATATCAAGATAAGATTCTTAATACATTGTAAGATGGTATTTTAGTGTTATTAATAATGGTTTTATGCAAATGGAGGGTTATGTAGGCCTCATATTACCATCTTTGTTAATGAGTATTTAAGGGTGATAGATTAGGAAAGAATGTACCTTCGGAACATCTTTAGCCCGACTGAGGCAGACAAGTGCTGCTAAAAGTCTTCATCCCGGAAACATCTATGAGTTTGAAGAATTATTCACGGGATATGATCACTCTTTAAATTCAGCTGACAAACAACTTGATTCTAAACATCCAAAGCCGATTCTAAGAATCGATTTCAATTAAATGAATTCATATTATTTATTGAATACTATGCATTCAACCTTTTGTTAGTTTTACTAGTAAACATTTGTGATACAGAGAAATTAAGAATTTTTAATTGAAGTTTTGTTTAGTAGAATGTGTATTTTGTTCATAAATTGGGTGATAAATAGCTTAGCTAAATTTCATGAATTTAGTTGTTTCTTTTTAAATCTAGAAAGCAGGTTGTCCCTTAACATTTGGAAAAGAATGTATTTTTTCTGTTAATATATGCACAGGATTTCTTGGCCCAGAAAAACAATGGAACGTGAAGATGTTTCAGATGACGAATTCTGTATTATTCTGTCTTATTTCATTTTCTTCCCTAATATAGAATGCTTTATAATTGAATCAACTGAATAAAACCTTGTAAGAAATACAACACCTTTCTTGTTATATGAATAGTTAAATAAATAAGGATGGCAGCTGTCTAGAGCAAAATGGTTAAATATTTTTAAGTAGTTCATTCAGGAAATCATTTTGATGATACGAAGCATAAAACTTTAAATAGCTGTGATATATAATCAATATTAATGTCTGAAAAATATTAAGTCAGTATTAATGTCGGAAAAATATTAGTGATCAAAATTTAAGAACTGTTTTTTATAATTTGGATTCTGGTAGAGAAACTGGAAAACGGTTTTTAACCATTTCATGCTATTAGACAATTAGATATAAAATTTCTTTCAAACTCCGGTGTGGTTATCTATTCCTTTTTCCTGTCTTTAATAATAAATAAGATTATATAACAGGGTTATTCGGATAAGTAGAAAAACTATCATGACGATAAAAGAAGGCAAACAGATAAGTCCCCTTGGGGAGTGAAACCCTAATGGATACATTATCCAGTAAATATTAGTTAAGGTTTAGTAAATATTAGTAAGGTACTCTTTTTTGAATGAATACATTTCAACATCGAAAAAAGACATCTCTGTTGTTTCTGAGTTCTTGTCAGTTCAAAAACAGCATTACATGTTTCTGAACTGACAAGCTGTGAAAATACACTAAAAATCAAAACAAAAAATATTTAGTAATGTATTTATTAAATGTATCAAAATAAATCCATATAGTAAATATAATGTTTACAAATATGAACAGCATTTATGACACTTACTAATAAACATATCGATATCAAAAATATAGGCACAGTTTATAAAATCTTATATCAAAAAGTGTGAACACAATTTCCACAATACTTAGCTATTTACAAAATGCACATATAAATAAATTAAGTAACAAATAAATAAATCTTGTCAAAAAGCTAAGCTGTTTTTTAACAGAGTACAGACAATTGAAAGCTGGTCGCTTAGAATATTATGTGTATATATGTATACAATGTCATTCAAAATACATTTTCTTTTTAAAATATCAGATTGCGAATCTTTCTCATTAGGAAAGTATATTATAATAAAAAACGAGATTACGATGCATATATATCATGAAATAAAAATCCATTTCCTATTAATTTTTATTAATTCATATGAATGCGTTTCTTTTTACCTATAAAATCCACTGAGAGACTTTATAATTACTAAAGATGCTTCAGAATCAGAATTTCAAATATTTTAACATAATTTCAGTATAATATTATTATTTCAAAGAGTTTTTTCAATTGTATTACATAATTTAAATCAAAAAGGAATATATCGTATTCTACCTCGGAATCTTTTAATGACTTTCATCGTTGTGAAAAATAAGAAAATCATAAAATTCGAAACATGCTATAAAATAAAAACCGATGATAATGCAGAAAAACAACAACATTCTTTCATAAGACGAAATATCACTGAAAATAAAAGAAAATAAAAACCTTCATGCATTTTTAGTTCAAATATTAAAAATAATTATATATGCTAATATTTAAAAGACGAAAAACAAAATTCTTCAGTAGAACTTTTGACCAGATAATTATAATTCAATAAATTAGTATCTTAGAAACATCAGATTAACATTATTTAGATTTTGATTCCAGAGCTAGCAAAGGTGTGTCCGTGTCAGATGATCCTTGTATACCTGGGGATGGAAAGTAGTCTACTTTTGGAATCGACAACTCTTTCTCACCAGAAGCAGAAGGCCAATTCAGTCTAACAGCATGAGACACCCTTGGGCCATGTAAACCTTCAAGAGGCAAAGATGAAATTCCAGAGTCTACAAGATGATTATTTGTCCCAACAGGTGCCGGAGGTGAAGGCAAATTTAATCGGAATGCGTGAGATACTGGTGGTGGAGGAGGACCACCAATCAAAGGTTCGGGGTGGGATAATGGTGCGCTATGGTCACCAGGTGGAGGGACTCCCAGGCGAATGGCATGCGATGGAGGAGGCAGACCAGAAGAGGTATGGGGATTGGATTCTGGAGATGACAAACTGTTTGCTGTTTCAGGATATTTAGGGAATCCCTGCTCTGGAATCAGAAGTCTTGTGGAATGAGAGATAGGCGATATAGGACCAGGGCCGTCAGAGGATATTGGCGGATAGGGCGAAGGATTAGAAGTATGTGGATTAGGACCTGACCCATGAGAAACTAGTGGAGAAGGATGAGGTACTGCCGATCCTTGACTGTTCGGCAGAGGGGGATGGATAATCTCTGTAGAATGGGTGTCTACAATGTGAGGAGGACCATTTGGAATAAGTACGTATTTCGGACCTGTGGGACCAGAGCCGCTATTTGATGCATCAAATACTGGTTCAGAAACATGAGAACTCAAGACTTCTGAAGAAGGACCAGAATGCTGTGTAGAATAAGGTGATTCATTATATTCTTGAGAGATAGGCCCATTGGCATATCCTTTGGCTAATGGTGGATTAATATGTTCTTGAGCAATAGGAGTGTTGATAACGGTTTTAGTGGAAGGTGGATAACCCTTAACTGCTGGTGGATTAATGTGTTTCTCAACAATAGGAGCACTGACAACGGTTTTAGTGGATGGTGGATAACCCTTAACTGCTGGTGGATTTACATGTTCCTGAACAATGGGAGCGCTTACAACGGTTTTAGTGGATGGTGGATAACCCTTAATTGCTGGTGGATTAATGTGTTCTTGAACAATGGGAGCACTGACAACGGTTTTAGTGGAAGGTGGATAACCCTTAACTGCTGGTGGATTAATGTGTTCCTGAGCAATAGGAGCACCCACAACGGTTTTAGTGGAAGGGGGATAACCCTTAACTGCTGGTGGATTAATGTGTTCCTGAACAACAGGAGCACTGACAATGGTTTTAGTCGATGGTGGATAACCTTTAACTGCTGGTGGATGAATGTGTTCTTGAAAAATAGGAGCACTGACAACGGTTTTAGTCGATGGGGGATAACCCTTAACTCCTGGCGGATTAATGTGTTCCTGAGCAATAGGAGCACCCACAACGGTTTTAGTGGAAGGGGGATAACCCTTAACTGCTGGTGGATTAATGTGTTCCTGAACAATAGGAGCACTGACAATGGTTTTAGTCGATGGTGGATAACCTTTAACTGCTGGTGGATTAATGTGTTCTTGAACAATAGGAGCACTGACAACGGTTTTAGTCGATGGGGGATAACCCTTAACTCCTGGCGGATTAATGTGTTCCTGAGCAATAGGAGCAGTCACAGCGGTTTTAGTGGAAGGGGGATAACCCTTAACTGCTGGTGGATTTACATATTCCTGAACAATTGGAGCGCTTACAACGGTTTTAGTGGATGGTGGAGGATAACCCTTAACTGCTGGTGGATTAATGTGTTCTTGAACAATGGGAGCACTGACAACGGTTTTAGTGGCAGGTGGATAACCCTTAACTGCTGGTGGATTAATGTGTTCATGAACAATGGGAGCGCTTACAACGGTTTTAGTGGATGGGGGTTTAATCAGCTCTGGAGTGATAGGTGGATTAACGTGTTCCTGCACAACAATCGGATCAATAATTTCTTGAGTAATTAAAGGTTTGATGGGTTCTTGAACAATAGCAGGTTCTATATGTTCCTGACCGATTTTTGGATTAATGTGCTCTTGAATAGCAGGAGGATTAACATATTCTTGAACGATAGGTGTTTCAATTTGTTCCTGGAGTACCGCTGGATATTGTTTCGTAACTGGTAGATTATTTTTTGGAGGATACGGCGATTCCACATAATCACCAGAAATAGGTGAATCAACATATTCTTGACTGATGGGTAGATCGATGTGCTCTTGTCCAACTGGTGAATTATAAGATGGGTGATGAATTTTCGATATTTGTGGTTCACTGTAACCTATTTCACCATTGTAAATAGGGGTATTTTTCTCGTCTGAATCGTAAGGTGAAGGGTAAAATGGTTGAGGATCATGAATTTCTTCTGAATCATAAGGAGATCTTTCATAATTGACTGGACGTTTCTCAAAACTGGCAGGTTGATAAGATTTCCTTGGGGGTCCATAGAAACGCTGTGGATGAGAAATGTATCCTCCTACATGATTATTTCTATAGTTTGTGTCCAAATGGTGGGGATACTGGCGTTTATTGGAAGATTGGCCGGTATTCACATGGACTCGAGAACTTCCTGCAGGATGCGATACTTTATATTCGTAGCCATACTGTCCATTACCCTAAGAGAAAATTTTAAATTAAAAGCATGTAGAAAAAAAAAATCGCAAGGCAAGAATTTCATTGTAACATGAAATAATTAATTTTAAGAAAAACAGTAAGGAATATTTCAATAGTAATAAAATATGTCTTGTATTAAAATCATATACATTATATATAGAGAATTTGATCATATTTTAGAAATACCTTTTATTTTAATTCCAGGCTTTTTCAAATGTTTGGGTTTTTTTTTTAATAAATCCATTATCACGTAAAATAAATATCAAATTTATTACATACGCTTTCAAGAAAAACACTTTCACCGAAATTTTACATTAAATAATAAAAAATGTATCCCATTAGTTCGTATGATAAGAAATTAAAAAGTAGGTTAATGACTTTATTTTCAATGTTACCTAAACGTTTTTCTTTCCACGCAAAATATGAAATTGAAATTTTTTACATCAGTACGTCTAATTTGATTACATTTTAACCAAATTAAGATATTAATAATTGATTCCAAAAATACGGAGGGAAATGAATTAAACAGGCATTTTGTTTTTTAAAAATATGTTTATTTGAATTTATTATTTATTACATACAATTACAATTTACTCTAAAACTCACTATCTGTATCTTTTAATTGATGAATTATAGTGTCACAAAAGATTGCGATTGATTTTTTTTCAGAAATTAATTTTAAAAACAATTCCTTAAAACAGAAATAATTTTAAATTCAGTATACTAAATATTTATTAGACATTTCACTTATATTACATTTTAAATCTAAACAATCCTTTTTTAAGAGTCCCAGTCATCAATAATTTCGACTTTTAATAAATAAATATTAGGGAAAATATAAACTTCCAATTTTCTTCCATATAGATTCCTTAGAGTTTTAAACCTGCCTGATGCCACTGAATTCACCAATTTGCATACGTATAGCTAACCAATTAGAATCCTCTATATTCACTGTTCAAATATCATTCTAAATAAGGGGTTTTTTTTCCTTGACATTTTTGTATATGTAGCATAGAAAAGTATTGCAATCGTCAAAAAATTTGAACTCGAGATTTTCCTAAATCTCTACGTTTTAAACCTCCCTGAATTCGCAAAACGCATTTTTGGAAAATGTCCGTCTGTCTGTCTATAAAAAAGATGTATTGCATTAGTTCGTATGATAAGAAATTAAAAAGTAGGTTAATGACTTTATATATTATATAATTTTTTTATATTATTATATAAAATTATATAACTTTATTATATAAATTATAACCAAATTTCATCCGTCTAGCTGAAAAATGCTTTGAGCTAGACGGATGAAATTTGGGTTACGGTCTTTATACCAAATTTGTAGATTTCTATCAAATTTTGTGCAAAATTCATTCAGACAAAATCTATCCATCCAGCTACTCGAATATAAGTTAACACGATTACAACAAAACGAATAAAGATAGATAGATAAATTCGGTACACATATTTAATGTTTATAGTCTAGAATCCCGTCAAATTTTGAGCCACATCCAAGAAAGGATTATCCGTCTGTCGGTCTGTACTTTCAGAAATATATAAACTCGATACCTCAAAAACGCAATGGTTTAAATACATCAAATTTAGTATCGAATTTTGTGACTACAAGTGTAGTTTTGTGTCAAATTTTTTTCCCAATCGATGGGGGAAAAAAACTCGTTTAAAACAAAATACAATTTTTCGAACACTATTAATCGCATGGCGGATTAATCACCAAAAGCTCGCAAAGGATAACATTATAGATCCAGTAAAAATTGAATTCACGCCGAAGGTTCATATTTCTTTACTATTGTACGCAAGGCGTTCTCTGACACACTCTCTTTATTAGAGAGCATTAGTTTTGGGGAGATTATTCCCTCTGATTACTTTCTGATAGAGAAAGTATTAAAATCTTGAAAAAATTTCGAACTCAAAATGTTGGTGAGTTTCCACGTTTTAGACTTCCTTGAGTTCGAAAAACACATTTTTGGAAAATGTCCGTCTATCTGTCTGTTTGTGACAAAGATAACTCAAAAAGACTTTGAGCTTGATGGGTAAAATTTGATATACGGTCTTAACACCAAATTTGCAGATTTCTATCAAATTTTGAGTAAAATCTGTTCAGTGGAAGTCAATCTGTCCGGTTGTTCGAATATAAATTAACGCGGTAACTTCAAAACGGAGAGAGATAGATGAATAAAATTTGGAACACAGACTTAATGCCCATTGTGTAGACACCTATCAAATTCTGAGCCAAATCCAATAAGGGGTTGACCGTCTGGGACCTGTATTTTTAGAAACATTTATATCCGATAGCTCAAAAGCAGTCTTAAACGTATCAAATTTGGTATGTGATATTTTGATTACAAGCGCACCTCTGTGTCAAATTTTGATTTCAATCGGTTGGGAACTCGTCTAAAACACAAATTCAATTTTCAAATACTATTTACCGCATACCAGGGATTAATCTCCAAAAAATTCTCCAAGAAACACACAACAGATTCAATAAAAATGGTAAATTCGCGCCAAAGGTTAATATTTCGTGCTATTTTATGCTAATGCATGCAAAGCATTCACTAGAATAATACTTTTATTAGAGAGTATGCGAAAAAGTTTAGGGTAGATCATTCTTTTTTTGTTGTAAAATGTACTAAATCGAAATTGACCGAATATCATTAACAGTTGGTTGTCAAAAATGGCTAGTTAGATTTAATTTTGTACTCTTATTATTGTAGCAAAGTGTTAAATTCTTCATATTTTTTCAAGGGAATTATAGGTTGCATAAATAAATAAAAATCGTCAGAGTTCATTTATATTTATTTTGCTTGATTCGGTGCCAACTAAAAATTTCTTTTTGAAAATAAAAAAATCTGACAGTAATATTATTTTTGAATAATACAATATACTAGATTCATAGCAATTAACATGTGCAATTATTATAATATTATCTCAATTTAGCAACTTTTAAATGTAGTTATAAATGAAATAAATTTGGTTCTTGATTTACACGATATTCAAACGTCATGATTTTGATTAAGAAGGCAGGAGTAAATACATTTTAACTTATGTGTACATTTTTTTATGCTCACAATGACCCGCGCCAATATAATATTAGAATCCGCTGCGCATTTTATATGAGGAAAAGAGCAAGAGAACATGCAATTAGGTACTAGATAACGTATGGAGATGATTTTATCGTGTGACTAGTAGAATGTGATTGATTCCTTTACAAAAAGGAAGAAGAAAAACAAGAAAGCGACAATGGTCTCTTCAAAACTTTCTTACATGTTTCCTGATGAGGAACGTTATCTCCTGCCCTACCCTCCACTCCCAGAATTAAATGTTGGACCTAATTCAAGCTTTGAAAACCCCGGTACTCAGATTTTTATTTTTACAACTTTAATTACAAATTAATAACAAGAATTAATTACAAGATTTACAATTTTAATAACAAGATCACATATCAAGTTCTATTATATCTTACCATTGTTTTTTGAACTATCACATTTGTATGTATTCAAATGTTCAGAGAGACAAATGATGGACTTGTTTTAGTGATTAAAAGGGTTTAAAATTTTTATGCGGATCTACGCTTTAGATGCAAAAATTGTGTACCGAATTTTGTTTATTTAGTTTTTTATACTTTTGCTGCTATTATATTCTCTTGCACTCGAACAGAAAAAAAACTTTTAGTGAATGGATTTCATTCAAAATTTGATATATGTCAAATACATTTAGCGTTAAGATCACATACGAAATTTCATCAATCTTCTTCAAAATATTTTTATGTTTACAAATATACGTCATTCCAAAAATATGTTCGGAGATCTGAAATGTAAAGATTCTTAAAATCTCGACGATTGCGATACTTTTAGATACTTTGTAAAAGAGAAAATAAAAATGTGACATAATGTAAAAACGTAAACGTTTTTTAAAAATATAATAACAAAATAATTTAGATAATGTAGTTGTAAATCTTGTAAAAGCTTGTATACTAGAAAAAAAGAGTCAAAATCTACAATTTAAATTGTTTATATTATTAAGTCTAATTTAAAAAATTATTAAATTATTTTTAAAAGTTAAAAATGTATTCTTTATAATTTTTTTAAAAGGGACGCTATATCATATTCTGTTAAAAAGGACGCTATATCATATTCTGTTAAAAAGGACGCTATATTATTCAATGAAAATTCATTGAAAACTGTGTAAAACTGTACCAGAAAAATATTATAATGTACCATTATTGACATCATATGCAATATTGGTACATGCATCATAATTTAAAAATGCCTGATTTAGCAAATCAGTAAGAAAAAATAAAAATACTGGATCTGTTGTGAATAAACGAAGTAGAATACAGAAAAAAAACTATTTCGTTTAATTAATTTTCTTGTTTCAATTTTGAAAATTTCGAATAAAAATTTCATAAAATAAAATTTTTCTTCAATTTTGAAAATTTATTTAAAAATATATTCTCTAATTTTTACTCAAATACATACTAGTCTATTATAAGAATTTTTTAGGATATGACATTACTAATACAAAATATGATATAAATATTTTGAAAATGAAATTTGGATTTAAATTGTATGATTCCCGTTTATATCGCAATTTTCTTGAGAGCCATTCTAACGCTTAAATCTGAATAATCGGGTGCCTAAGAAACTATATTCCCCACACTCAAAAACAGAAAAATCCTGAGGAATGCTTAATAAGTAATTGATAATTTATAAAAGAAAACTATTTAAATTATATTTGTCACGACATATCATTAAATAAGAGGAGATACTCAGATTTTTTATATTACTGTTCTACAGGAGGATGAAATAGGGGGGGGGGGAATAAAATGAATAAAAATAATATTTATGGTAGTAGTCTTAGAAACTCATACTGCTACACAACAATTGATATAATCTAAACACCACGTAAACTTTCCAAAAAACCACATCAAAAGAAAAGCGAATTTGAAGTGAGGAAGCCAGAAAACAAAAGCCCAACGG
This sequence comes from Argiope bruennichi, assembly GCF_947563725.1. Classification (NCBI taxonomy): domain Eukaryota; kingdom Metazoa; phylum Arthropoda; class Arachnida; order Araneae; family Araneidae; genus Argiope; species Argiope bruennichi. The sequence continues at coordinate 54,126,201 of NC_079156.1, forward strand.
AAAGTGACTTTAGGCTGCATGATTTATGTAACAACGACAGTCGTTAAAATTCCTCAGCGATTTCTTAATTCGAATAGTTGAGTAATCTGTTTCTTCTTCATCTTCTTTCATGCCTTGTGTTTATGTGTATGTGAGTGTATGCTTTTCCTTTTACATAAAATATTTCATTTCGGCTACGAAACAATATCGCATTAAGGTAAAATGCTCACATGTGACGTCTGATTCTGCGAACGCAGGTAAAGCAAAAAAAAGGAGGGAGAAAGAACAGAACTAGCCTAAGATGAAAAATTCTTTGCTTTTCTGCTGTTTCTTGATTTAACCTCTGGCCATAAGGAAAGGCGTTGGTTGAGTGTGTTAATTACATGCGTAAGTTTTGGTAACTTGTACGGAAACGAGTTCTTTAAAAAAAACAGCAATAAAAGTGGTTTTTCTAAGGAATGATTTGGCTTTTGCGTGATTCATTGATAGGTTGATACTGCGGCCTACTTACGTTATTTCCTATAGTAACAGAAATGTGTTCGATATGGATTATTTTGTTTCTTTAATAAATGACCTATGGTTCGGTCACGGACAAAATCTATATTAAATTGGGTTCAAAAAGGAAAACGGACTTGCTGTTAAAAAGGCGGTTTTAAATTGATAAAATGAGTTTCTCACGTTCTCTTACCTATTAAATTATAACATACATCTCAAAATAATGTAATCTCAGTTATTCTAAGCTAAATTACTTGCTAGAGTAAATAATGTTACAGAATGGTAAGAAACAAAATAGTATAACAAAGTACAGAAGCTAATGATATTACTTAAAACAAACGAGGTTTAATATGCAATCTGTTTCAATATTCATACTAACACACACACACACACACACACACACACACACACACACACACACACACACACACACACACACACACACACACACACACACACACACACACACACACACACACACACACACACACACAAAAGAGTCATACAATACGTGTTTTGTCTCTATAATCTATAATAATTATGGAGGTCGAATTTAGGCATATTAAATGCCAAAGCATAGTTATAAATGTTCAAGTCAGCAGATACCTAAGTTTTGAGTCCGGCTTAAAGTAACTTTAAAAAAACTACTTTATGTTTCGATCCATATTTTTAACCTACATAAACAGAACCAAGATTAGATCCAATCTAAACAGTTATCAATTATTTTCTTTAATTTCTTTTAAAATGTAAAAATGAGAGTAAGGAAAGTATAGTTACATGTTTCGATGTAGATTAAAAATTTAAAAGAGATACAATGTCTGGCTTGTTATTTAATGATATTTCTTTGCTAATTCTTCAGTCGAAGTTTCAAAACTCACTGGCCCAATTTTGACAAACCGTATTATGAGCTAAACTGTTACAAAACAACTGAATTTAAACAAAGCGAATTGGAATATCTTACAATGAACATTCTTTTCTCATAGCCAAAAATAAAAGGTTCAAAAATCTTTCCCTCAACAGTAAAATTAAAAATGTTATTATATGTGTATCTATGCATATCTAGCGTATAGAAATGATTAAACTACTGATTACATCACACTTCTTATGAAACAGAAAAAAGGCATATAAAAGTTAGCCAATGGAAGTAGTATCACTGAAATTTTCGCGTATATTCTCTAATAAAAAAATCGTATCTCCCTTCCTTGCTTAAAATTGTGGATTTTGAGTAAAAACTTGAATGCCTTTCTCGGCATTAGCAAACAATATTTATGCAATATACATATATGATTTGAATCTAACATTTATATTAAATCTATCATGGGAATATGAATTTTGGACACATTTTTACCGGTTGATTGAAACCAAAATTTGACCCAGAATTAAGGTTGCAACCACAAGATAACATACCAAATTTCAATGATTTAAATCATTATGCTTATGAGTTATTGCGTTTACATCATGCCAAAATATACATCAGCAAACGATTAACCCTTCGACAGATTTAGTTCAAAATTTGGCATGATTTTATATTTTAAATGCTAAATCTGTGTACCAAATTTTATCTATTTAGCTATTTGTATTTTGTAGTTAATGATTTCATTTTCATTCTAATAGCCAGACACACAGACTGAACTAATTTCTTTCGAAAATCGATAAAAATCTACAAATTTGGTTGTAAATCCATATAAAAATTTCATTCTTCTTGCTCGAAACGTTTTTGAGTTGCTGTATTCACAGACAGACATAATGTCAAAAATGTATTTTTGGAACTTGGAGAGTTCTAACACATGAATATTTGTCATCTCACAAGTTCGAATTTTTTTACCATTACAATATTTTCTTTGTGCATCGTATATAAGAAAGTAAGAATAGACGTAAACGTTTCAACGCTTTTCTATTCGCACGGTTTCAAGAAATTCGGACTTTCCAAAAAGTCCGGAGAAGATACCGAGTGTATAGAACAAGTTCTGAATATTGAAACTATAATTTGGATTGTTTTCCAGCTATATCAAAAAATGATATCAAGAAAAAGGGCTGCTTATTATGGGAAAAGAAACTTCTAGAAATCTCCCATATCCGACAGCAATTAAAAACAGGTTTGATTAAACACTCCAAATATGTTGGGCATCATAAAAAACCTTTATTCAATGCTTTTTGAAACCAAATGGCAAAACCCAACTAGAAAGTTCTAAGGAATTGCAAAATAAACAGACACCTGTTGGAACTTCTACACATTGCTTTGATAACCTGTATATGCTATCATAAAAACTGCATTTCATTTCTCTTTTTTTTTGTCTAATCATCTGATAGTCAATTAATATTCTTGCTCAAAGTGCTAATGACCATAAAAAGCTGAAAATTCATTATGCTTTTAAGTTGTTACTGTCCCATCTGGTAGCTATAATCTTTGACAACGCCTCTTTTCAATGGGCAATAAAGAAATATCTTTCGTAACAGTAGAGCGGTTTGCGTCAAATTGTTTGGAGATGGACTGACAAGGAAAACGACATTAGAATCTAGAAAGGAATTACAGAATTCACGTGGCCTTATTCCAACCAGCAATGACTTCCAGTCAATAGCACAGATATTGCATGGAAATATGCTGGTTTTCTCAAGGTTAAATGAAAGACAATCATTTATGGTCGACAGAGAAACAAAGTGGTATATTCAAATCTATAATGGAATAAATTCATGCTCACATTATACAGATTAAATGCTCCGTGCTGGTTTTATTTCGAATTCCAATGCGCTTTTTACAACAGTGATATAACAATACTCTATGAGAGAGTGCTAGATGTTAAATGGTATGCATAATTATAGATTAATTGGATATTAACTTATCTATTGCAATACGCGTGTCGGTTAAATGCTCACTATCGTTTAATTTGCATTATGTTCATTTGCAAAATGCATTAAACAAAGTGAGCCAATTTTAGACTGGAATTTTGTTGCTTTTTATAATTAAAGTGATTGTCGTTTTCTGGATGAAATGGGGCTATTAGGGTTTTTGTCCGAGATTGAAAAATATCCCGAGTTATAATCAAATATACCAGATTGTTCCTTAAATTTTATTTATAAGTAATTGATATTAAAAACTGAACTAAATTTAAAGATTTAATAGTTATCAAAAATATTTTCTACAAAAATTGTCCTTCATAGTTTTTATTATACTTTGAATTTTTTCTACCTATTCTGATCAATGTGTATAAATCATTCTTAAGGCAGAAAAACAAAAGCAATAGCAAAATGCAATATTTATGCTTCTTTATTTTCCTTCTTCTTTTTTGAAATTTTTTAAATAATCAAATATTTATTTTGTTTCTGAAGATTTGAAATGTTTTTTATAATTTTAATTAATTTATCTATTTTTAATTTTCTAACTCCTTACTCCCCTCTAAATACTCTCTCGAACTGAAATTAAAAAAAAACCGTCATTAAAAATACTTTAAACTAAATCACTAATAATCCAACTAAACCAATATTAATTTAATCATCACTAAAAATTTAAAATTTAGCTGTATTTCGCTGAAAATCTATAAAGTATAATCGTGAAAAGTTGTAATCCCTTATTCTATTTTAAAATAATTTTACTAATTATATCTTAGCCCATATTATTATAATTAAGGCAAGATCAGATAATGTCAAAATATATTTGAAGTTCAGTCAGGTTTGTAAATAAATGCAGCAGTGTTATGAGAAATTTAATTACCAAAGCCCAAATTGTAAGAACAGTGCTCATTTTTTAAAAGAAAAATTTAATGATCATGTAGTTCCCACAGAGCACAAGTCGAATGATAAATTCAGCAATATCTGAACGAACTGAGCTAAAAATTAACATATCCAGTAAGAAATATTGCCTTTAAAATTTCTCAAGACTGATTTATTTGAATTTTAAGCGACAGCTGGATATTAGTTAAACTTAAACTATGGATCTAAACATCAAATGTGGTAGTATAACCATACAAAGTTCCTCCGCCATGTCTAATTAAAGGCATTTTAATGACTGGATTAAATTTGAATTACCGGATTGCCGCGACAGCATTGCGAGAACTAAGGTTGAGTCCAAAGGGCCATCACCGGCCACGGTACAACCCTTCCCTTGGGAAGGAGGAAGCCGACCCCCATCCTTTCTGTGCACACTCAGGTGGCAAGAATCGACCACCATGCCGGAAGTTTCCAGAGAGAAAAATGGAGAAGTATAAGAAAAATAGAATTTTAAACACTTAACTATAATTTTGAAAATGCTGAATCAAAGCAAATTTTTAAAATGTCCTGACACTTATATAGTAATGAATTCTTCCAGTTTTTGAAGGAGAATGTTAATGAATTTCTTTGGAAAGTTCGGCTGCAGTGCTTTATGGCACAGACTATGATTTATACCATAAAATCAAGGAATAGTCTCGCTTTCGCAGAAGATCCGTAATATGAAATGTAATACATAAGACAATTAGATTAGAGGATTTCTATTCAAATTAATGTAAAGAGATTAGGTGTTTCAATGACTATAAGGAACACCTAATCTCGGTATTACGTATTTCAAATCATGGAGAAACGAATGACGCAAAATAAATAAATACGTAAGCAATGAAAGAAAGGAACTTCGTCTTGCTAAAAGGTGACTTCGTTGAAAAGTCGATTTTTTTGCGAAATTATTAATTTTATTTATTTAATTTTCTTAATGTTTGAACAAGTTCCTTTATAGAGTCTTTAGAATTTTATTTCTAAGTCTGTTTTTCGGAAAGTTACATTGGTTCTTTTATTTACATCTACATACATTTTAATGCCATTTTCCAAAATTCTAATTTTTGATAGAATTTTCTTACAAAAAGTTTCACAAATTAAAATCTGATGCATATTTTATATTCTAATTAGGTATAATAATTTCTTAATAGGTTATGCAGTTCTTAAAATGAAGAATAAGAAATCTATTTATTTAGAAATATTTTATTCTTGTTTTAATGCATTATGATGTGAAAAAAAAATGAAATTTCGTGTTATTTATAAATTGGACCCCAATAATTAAAGAATGGAGAGAAATGCGGTTGAGTTTGTTAAAGAACTAGATAATATATTTCTTAAGTTATCTGCAAAAATTCAAGCAAATCATTTGATAAATCTCTAAACTAGAAGATTTAACTATTTTTGAACGTTTTTCTGAAATTTCTTCCCGAACGTAGTCGCATACCTTTTAAAAGGACCGTATTTTTTTTTCTTAAAACTCACCAATATTAACTAAATTTATATTTATTATGATGATAATTGTAAATATTTATCCAATTTCCTTTCCTTTTATGAAGTTCGATCCATCTACGAATAATGACAACCGTATATATAAAACTAATACAACATTACGTTTATAGTTCTTCGATATGATTCCAAATATTGTGTACTGCTTGTTTGCAACGATATGGTAATTGTAGAACAACCGAAAGGTAGATCCGGATTGAGCAGTCTATCGCTTTAAGAATCTCTAAAACAATTCGGCAACAAATGCTACAAAGTATTTCATCCTTTGAATCAAATAACAATCAAAAAAGGCTTGAATGTGGATAGAGCAACTCCTATTCCCAGAAAAGGAAGGGGAAAAAATCACAAGTTAATACTGAACTATTCCAGGAGTTCTTAACCCTTTATTTACCAAATTAATTTACCATAAATTTTTCAAATTTATTTTTGATCCATTAGTTAAGTTTTTGTATAGAATAAACCCAGGATGAAGAAAAAAAAATTCAATTAATTAAAATAATTTAATTAATTAAATAAAAAATAAATGATTTTTAATGTTATTTTTAGTTGACATTTATTGGAAATACGTTCTCCGTGTTCTTTCAAATACTTTTTAGAAAAACTAGTCATATTGTGAAGATATCAACTGGATATAAACGGTACTTTCAAGTACCGTCGGTAAATAAAAGGTTAAACCGACAGGCTGCTTCATCCATCTTTGTCCACATCAGCAGAACTATCATGTATTTTAACATCAAGTGTCTTATAACTGATCTTATCAGGTATCTTATAACATTGTTTGTAACAAGTTATATGCAATACTGGTTATTATACATTAAAGAGTTGTAAACATTTTAAGTTACTATCTATATTGTATCTCTTTAAATTACATGGCTGTCAATATTTGTAAATATATAGTTGTCATTTATTGAGTTTTCAATCACAGTCATGATACATAACAATTACATTCGTAATTGTTATGCGTTGTGACAGTGATTGAATTATTTTGTAAATATTTCTTTTTAAAAGGAGCTGTTCTTAGTACTCCTTATTATTCATCTTCGGAAGTGTTTTCATTCGTTTCTCCATATTATGAAATGTATATTACTTATATTCGGTATTCTCTTTATTATCACTATTTTTTACATTCCTTCAAATTGAATTTTTTAAATTTTAAGCACCTGATACCAATATAGGCTCAGACATTCTTATAAAATTAAAAGTTTTATGTACATGGTGAAAGGGAAGTCAGCTAAGTACTAAGGAAGTAATACAGTACAACTTAGTACTAAGTACTAAGGAAGCAATGACTCAATTATAAAAGACGCCATGGAGTTTATGCATTTTAGTTATATTAACGTCCCGTTTTTAAAGAAATACTAGGGCTATTTCGGGACGGACCTCGTAGTTTTGAACCATGGTCAAATGACGAGGGCGACAACTGAGCTGGCATCCCCTTCTCTAAATTTTCACATCACACCAGCGGGAGGACGGTTGAATTTAGTGTAGATCAGACCCGTTTACATGACGATTCTTCGGTGGAATCCTCCGGTTTTGAAGCCGAGATCGCACCACCAGTCCAGCGCGGCCCAAGAAGCCATGGAAACAATGCATTAGTACGCTTATGCCATCACTTAAAGCCAAGTATAAGGGAATGGGATAAAAGAATCACACCTTAATCGCTATATATATTTACTAAACAACGGATGGTGGATAAGTGTGAAAAGTATACGATGCTATTGGTACCATATATTCTCTCTGTATCATTACTGCTAAGATACCATTCTCTCATACAATCAAGTTTCAAAATTATAATGCTTGTCCCTGAATGCCCTTGAGCCATGTCAAAAGAAATACGTGGTTGTCATCAGTATAGACTGAAATATATGGAAATTTTAAAATTTGAACTTTACATTTCAAAGAATGATTTAGATTATTTTCCTAAAAAGAATTATATAGGAACAAGATAAAAATACAAGAACATTTCAAAGCGATTATTAGCTATTTCAATCGAGCCTTTCTTAGTTTTTTATGAATACATGCCTGAATATTTCATTAGAGACATGAACAAACACACCATACGAAAAGGTAAATAACGCATTAACCTGTTTCTGACTCACAGACAAAGACCTAACACTAAAACATGTCACCGGCTTTGTTTTCTTTAAAGCAGGCATTCAATAGAACTTGATTGAATAAAGGCAACTGTCAGACACTTAAAAATCGGATTGCTTTCTTGTGCTGCAAGTTATTCATAATAGATTCGGAGGTCACAGTTAATTTCAGAGAATAGAACACGCTCTTAGACTTTTATTTTTATAACTAAAGAGAATTTCAAAGGAAGTTGAGAAGAAAAATTCAGACATCGAAGGTTGTATGCTCAAGGATTTTGTTTCAGAGAAGAAATTCGTTTACACTCTAATTAAAAGTATCGTTTGCATATTTAGGTTTGATAACTACATGCAAACGATAACTATAAGTTCTGGTGATTGAATAATTATATTAAAAATATTTCATTTTGAACTATTAATTTATATTTCGTATTTATTTACTCTTTTATTATAATTGTGATCAAAAGATAATGATGTTTTATAACTGTGTTCTTGATATTTTTTTCCAACTTTGAAAGCAAAGAATAAAAGAGGCGTGTCATCATAAAATGAGGAAAATCCTATTATAATATATTAACATGCTACTCAGATTCAATTTTCATTTAATGATATACGAGCATTTGCAATATCATGGTCATCGAATTATAATTTTACTCCAGGAATAGAAAACTTTAATAGTTGTTAAAAATAGATTTTCCCCTTGATAGTTATTCATTCAGTTTGAAAAATGGCTGAAAGAATTTATTGAGTTTTATAGAACTAGATTGAAATAAATCAGACGTAACCTCATTGGTTCAAGTTAAGTGAGGTATTTGCGAATAATATACGCAAAAGACCAGCGCACTATCTCCCTTAGTTCTGTGGTTGTAATAGGTGTTAAATATTTTATTGATTTAGCACATACTTCTCTTCCAATGCTAAAGGTTTTTAGAATTTTCGAATAATTTTAACTTTTCACAAGAATTTTCGGAAAACAAATTTCTATGATCTTTACTTTCTCGGATAATACAAATCGTATATATAAATTATAAAACACATTCAGTAGTATGCGTATAAAGCTTTCTGTTCATCAAGAAAATTGCTGATTAAATGAAATTTAACCAATTTCCTTTTCAAATTAAAGGTCAGATTATAGGTAAACATAAAAAATAAAAAAATAAAAAAAAATTGTAAGACGCATAACTCAATAAATCGAACGTTTTAGAAACTTCTAAAACACATAAATTTTCATGTTTATCAAAATTTGAAATTTTAATGCCCAACGTTTTCTTTATAGGTCAGTTACAGTTCTCTTTAACTGCTAAATCGAAATAGTTCTTTTTTATTTGCTTTCTCTAAGAAGTTAATATGTTTCCCAAACTCTTAATTTATTTTTAGCCAGCATATAAATCCATTAGACAGATTTTAAAATTTCTTTTAGATTTTTTTTTTTTTGCTTTTTTTTTTAAGTTTATTTTTTAGGTAAAGGGAGGAATTAGAAAATAATTCTAATTTTTAAAAAAATATTTTTTTGCATTTAAAAAATATTTTTAATTCTTATCTACAAAAAAAAATTAATGCCCTTTATCCAATTTTTCGATAATTTTTTCTAAAAAAAACTTAAGAATTTAAAATTCAAAATTTCGGAATATAATTTTATTTCTTCACATTTACTTTAATTTACGGTTATCAACATCATTTAAAATTTATTGAAATATTCAATTTAAATTTAGTTGGGCATTAACGAAATAAAAAAAAGGCATTACATTTAATTACGATTAAGAATTAAAAGATTAAACAGACATTTTTTGCAAATGAAAATCGCGATGAAACATCAGAGCTTCAAAGGTGGCAATCTTTATGTGTCAAACGCGTTTATTTTTTTTTTTCTAGTTATCGCCATTATTTTTTTCAAATAAAGAAATTTAAATTAATGAAATGACTTCTGTAATATAAGAGAGAATAAAATTCTAATAAAATCCGAATTCTGTTTTTTAACATGTTTTTGATTCAAATGAAGGAAAAGTTCTGAAGTTATGACTAAACTGTTTGAACAGCTGATATCACTTACGTCGCTTTGTCTGGTTACAGTTGGCCTGCTGTGAACAGCTGAGAATAAAACGGCGGTTATGAACACAGCCGAACAAACCTAGAATGAGAAAAACATAATATTATTGAATAAGGAGCAAAAAATGATAAGATTTTCATTTATGCGTGCAATATGTATGGTACATTAGGTCAAGGTTTTTTCACTGCACGATTTCTTCTTATTTTGAAAAACAAGGTAACGGAAACGGGTTGGGCTTTAATTTTATATTTTCTTGTCATAATAAAGTAGAATTTAGATAAGAACTAATAAAATTAAATGATTAAATAAAGAAAATAAAATTCAGAGAAACACACTTTTATTAATTAAATAGACTCTCAGAGTAATTTTGTCAGATCTCACCCAACCCACTAGAAGATATACACAGTTTGGTGATGGATGATCTGGAAGCCACGACTGTAATAAGGCGGGAACTAAGGTTGAGTCCTAAAGGCCATCACCGGCCACTGTAAACTCCCTCCTGTAGGAGGCACATTTCGCCTTTGGCAGAGAATAAATCGTTACTATGTTCATCAGGAGGATGAGGACAAACTATGTACTGTAATCTTCTCATCTTTTAAACTTGGAGTGCCCTCGGTGAGGAGACTCTCATAGTAAAATAGTCCTCGGACTAGAGGATGGCCGGATTAACAAAAACTCCGGTTTATTCATAATTCATTTAAAAGACACAATAGCAAAGTATAAGTGTATTTTACAAAATGTCCCAAACTAACAGTTACAAAAATGTACAGACTTGTCTACATATACTTGTCTTTTGAATGATACTAATTTAGTTGTCATTTTAGTTTTTCCTAAAATTTGATTATTATTATTTGCAAAATTTTCTGCAATGCACTTCATTATTGCAATGAATAAATTTCCTTACTTCATCATTGATAATGTAATTTTCTTTCATTGTTGAAAGCTAACGAAAAAAAAAATCTACTTATCTGCACAGTTTTCAGGAGGAATCGGGAATTGAAATTGCATTATCCCAAAGACAAAGCGCGATTTAAAATGGATTGCCCAGATATTTGTTATTAATAGCACCGCGATGTCACGGGACTCACCTCCATTTTTTAATGTGGATGATAAATAAAACAGGTAGAAGTCTGTTAAAATAATATGATTGTATTGTCAATCACAAGTGAATGCTTAAAAGTACTTATTTAAGGGAATAATAAACATCAAGTTATACAGAAGAAATAGATTGCAATTAAGTACAACCAATATTCCTGGCGAAAAAAAATGATCGCCAATAATGGCTATTATGCAATAAATATTACTAAATGTAACTTAAAATAGTTTTATTTATATAACGCCAAAGTCGCTGAATTATTCATACAATGATGCGTTTTCCTTTTCAAGTTTCCCACTCACATTTCCGGAAAAAGAAAGAGCGAAGATGGATTGCCATAATCCAAGGTTACAGAAAGTCTATTGTATATTAAAAAATAGAAAAAATATATATTTTTTAAATCAAGAATCCGAAGGTCAAATCATGAATTATAATAACATATAGGGTTGATATAACCCCTTCAAATAAAATGAAATTTTAATCATATTCATACTGTATTTTAATTTTAAACGGATATTCAAATTTTTTTACTTGAGATATTCAATTTTTAAAAAAAGACATTTCTTTGTAATACTGTTTATAGTCTGACGATACTGCTTAATTCATTGGTGGCAGCGGGGTGGTCGGCTGTGCACAAGAACAAGTATTGTTTATAGAGTCTCACTCACATTTCTACCAGTTTTTTTTATTTCATTCGAATATTTTTGATTAATTTTTAACATTTTTCCCAATTTATCATTGTAATTATTAAGAAATATTACATATAATTTTTCTCAGCTTCACTACTAAATGGAACCTTTTATACAAAATCAAAAGTAAGTTTAAATTAATTATTCAGCTTTATGATAATTATGTTTTGAAATTTTTATAATATTATGCTCTCATTGGAGGCACACAGCTGCACACAATTTCAGAACTCTGGTACATCAAGACGAGTTAACTCAATCAAATACCAATTTACCAGTTTGAAAACTGTAAAATTCCATCCACATAAAACAAATCAAATTAAATAAATACATGTAAAAAAAAGAAAAAAATTGTCTATAATCAGCGACATTTCTTAACTTTACGCAGAAAATTACATGGAGTCACATTGCCCATAACAGATTTAATACATGTAGCTTCATAATTTAAGATATAAAAAGAAATTTATGAAAGTGAGAAATTTTCGTTTTAAATATGTAAAATGTTCAACTTCAACCATGGCTTAATTAATAATTTTTAAACACTTAAAGACATACTTCAAGGTCCAGTTCGAAAATTGTTCTAAATGATGTTGAGTATTTTATTTCATCGTGTTTTTATACGTGAATTTTTATACAGTTCCTTTCTATTAGTCACATTTAGTTAAATATTCTTGACGGATTATTATTTTAAATTTTAAAAAATGTCCCAAAAGTTCAATTTTAACTAAAATTCCTGAAAGTTCCTTCAGAATTCTTTCAATTCGACTAAAACTGAATGAATTGTGAAGCTTTGAATTTCATTATTTTAGGCCATGATTTCTCAACAGAGGTGAGACCATTCCCAGTGAGTGTGTGTGTGTGTGTGGAGGGGGGGGGGTAGCTGATACAGAGGTAACATGGGGAAGGTAGCTGATACAGAGGTAACATATATAATATTTGGTAAGATTAACTATTTTAGAACGTTTTTGGGAGCCGGCGTCCTGGCTTAAGGGTAGCGCATCTTCTCCGAGATATGGGCGTGCCGGGTTCGAGTCACGGTTCGGGCATGGTTGTTCTTCATCTGCATTCACTCTGTGAGGTGCGTGAATGTGCCCTCCTGTAAAAAGGGGTTGTGCAAGTGAATGTGTGTGTGTGTGTCATATTTATGCGAATGAAATGCATGAACGAAATCCGCCCCGTAAAAAGAGTTGTGAAGCATGAGCAGCTAAGATGTATTCTTGGTCCTAGATGTTGCTATTGAAAACAAGGATCACTCTCTCAGATTAAAATCGCTGACTTCGTCAGTGGGCTTGTCTATGACAAGTGCCATAAAAAACAACAAAAGAGTATTTTTGTTCTTGTAAGCTTGTTGATTGCTCCAGAAAAAGTTGGGAACCTCTGCTTTAAACCAATCAGAGATCTTCTCAAAGAAGTATCATGAACTAACTCGCGGATATACCTTGAGGCACTCATTGAAATGATATAAAATTGTGATATACAAAGCTTCATAACTCGTTCAGTTTGGATCGGAGAAAGTTTTTTGTATTTGAAATGTTAATGTGCCAAGAACATATTACTAAATGGGACAAACGGAACAGGAGAACTGTATAAAATTTTAGATTTTATGATTTTCACTTTAACATATTCATTAGAACAACAAATACAAAATGTAATTATTTTTATTATTTAAATCATTTTTCCCTTTGATAGAATATGCATAACTCTAAAGGTTTAAAAAAGTAGTTATAAAATCACGATGATATCTAATTTCATTACACATCATTAGAGTTTAAATTGAATTTTATTCAGCAATAACTGTTGTACCCACGGATTCGCCTGCTTTTAATTGTTCTATAAGTAGGTAAAAAAGAATATTTTTGTCGTGTGACTATTTTAAGCCACATTTTTGAACAGTAGCTTTTGAGGATAAAGACCCCTGAGCACCCAACGGCAGAAGTCTGACTTCTAGCTCAAATGAAGATAGCACACACTCACTCGCTTGCACAACCCCTTTTTACAGGGGGGCTCATTCACGCACCTCACAGAGAGAACACAAGGAAGAGAACAACCAGGACTCGAGGCCGGAACGCCTAGATTACGGGAAAGACGCGCTACCCCTAGGTCAGGACACCGGCGTACGAGAGAAATGCAAAACAATAATAGTTTCACGTTGTTTTATTTTTATATTCAATTCCATAAGAAGTTTTAAAACCATTCAGTTGTAATTACTAGTCTAAATATTTTGAATAAACAACATTTTTAATCACAAATTTGATGCCTAATATAGAGATTGATTGGCGCTAATGAGATGCTACTGTCCGTTGGTAAAACTTTGAATTTCAGATTCATACTGGCTTTTTTAATAAATTAAAGGTTTATTTAAAGGGATCAACAATACCAAGAGAAGGCATCCTACAGGTTCTTTGGTTACAGATAGTAATTCCTTGATTTAATACTTGATGTAATAACAAATTTAGAGCGACTCATAAATTGTTTCTATAAACATAATTTCAGTAAATACTAATTTAGCTTACCGCAACTAACAAAAGCAATCAGTAGGAGTAGTCTCCTCAAAACTTTCTTGCATATTCTTACTTAGAATAGGCGTATATTAGTACTAACCTTTGATGTGAATTTAGAATTTTTACTGAATTTCATCTATCATCCTTGGCGAGTTTTTCGCCGATTAATCCCCGGAGAAAAATAGAATTTGCATTTTAGACGCGTTTTTCTTTGCCGTTTGAAACAAAAATTTGGCAGAAAATTACAAATGTATTAAAAAAAATTCCTTATCAAATTTAATATATTTAAATCATTGCGGTTTTGAATGATCGCATTTACATATTTCTGAAAGTACAGACCGACAGACGGTCACCTCTTTGTTGGATTTGGCTCAAAATTTGACAGATGTCCACACTTTAGATGTTAAATATGAATACCGAATTTTATCCAAAAAATTCTCTTCGAAAGTTTTGTAGTTATCGCAATTGAGCTATTTTTATCCTATTTTACAAAAAATGTGTTTTTCGACTTCATTGAGGTCTAAAACATGAAGATTCATCCAAATCTTGAGTCCGAATTTTATGACGATTACAATCCTTTCCTTCTACTATGTATACGGGAAAATAAAAATGAACCTTTAACGTTGGTAAAAGTACGAATATGATAGATAAGATTAAACAAATTAATATTTCGAAAAAAAAATGGCACTTGTAGAAAATTTGTTTAAGTTAGCTGTGATTGGTATGGTTATATTTATGTCCCCTTTAAATTAACACTAGGGCTATTTTGGGACGGACCTCGTAGTTTTGAACCGCGGTCAGATGACGAGGACGACACCTGAGCTGGCACCCCCCTCTCCACACTACACCGCACCAGCGGCAGGATGTTTGGTCATGACGGATTTAACGTGCAACAGACCCCCTTACACGACGGTTCTTCGGTGAAATCGGGCCACGAACCTGAAACCCTCCGGTTCCGATGCCGAGACCTTACCACTAGGCCACCACGGCCCCACAAATTAGTTCTGAAAAATTTATTAAAATCAAAGAAAAACTGTACATAAGTAAAATTAAGGTTACCGAAAAGCTGATTTTTTTAAATTTTAATTTGCCGTAAAAATAATTTTTGCGTAACAATAGGTTTCGAAGTTATGACGGAAAAGCATAAAATCTTTTTATAGTCATTTCATTCCATTTCGAAGAGTGTAGAAAAAATTTTACGAGTATAATTAAATCATCCAGGTGTAAGGAATATGTGTTTTAAATTTCGTTCAGGTCCATCAAGGGTGTGGAGTTGCATAAGGTACAAACGAACAAACGTACATTCAATTTTGTATAGATAGATATCGATTATTCTACACTAGTAGCCTTTGTCGACCAGTTGATTCATCTGAAATATTGTCTAAATTTAATTTTATTTAAATGGTTTAGTTATAACTCCATGTCCCCTGATTCTATAAAATTGCCAGACAATAAAACTGTATTAATTTTAATTCTCTTTCATATGTTCTGTTCATTGTCATTTAATCCTTTCTAATGAAGACCAGTCCCCTTATATCATAGCGCTATCTTTTAAATTTCGAGATATTGTAACTTTACTTTTTTATTCATCATGTCAATGTCACAGATATTAAACAGAATTCTTTTTCTTTAGCTTTCAACAATGGCAGAAAATCACGCAATATTTGATGAAACAATGAAGAAGGTCTCAATTTCAGGACAATATAATCTATTGTTAGAAATTAGGCAAAAAAATATTTCTAACAAAAATAATTGACAAAAATCACAAAAATTTGCACGATTATTAAATTGTTCTTAAAAAATTATTTTTCTGAATTATAAGATGAAAAAAATGGGCATCAAATATGCAAAATATTCAAAATGTTTTGTGCTATAATGTTTTTAAGTTATAAAGGGAGACATAATTTTTTTGTTCAGTTAAAATTCTAAATAAAATTTAAAAAGAATTGCTTCGAAGTGCTCATTCTCACCCACCAAGGTATATAAATGCCAAATTTGGTAGCTGTAGGTCAAACGGTCTGGCCTGTAGAGCGTCAACACATAAACTCAGGCATACACACAGAGAGACAGACACGCCCCACATACATTTATCTTTATTATAAAACCAGATTTAACTGGGCGTAATAGTGTAACTTGTATCTTTTTTTGTGTTTTCAATTTCGATAGCAAATTAATAATAAATACTTGAAATAGGCAACGCTTTACTTTTCTTAAAGGTTTTCTGAACATTTAGGCTCTTATGAATTCTAGAAGCAATGCTGGAACTTAGTTATTTTTAAGGTTGAATAACATTTCTCCGCAGTTATACTGACAGTTAAAAATGACGTAATATATGATTGAAAAAATCCATGTAACGATGCCGAGCAAATTTGGGGATGTAATTAAAGGTGGGATTAAGGAATAATTGGTGTTAATTTACGAGTTCTCGGAAACGATCTGGCGGTAAGCAGACGATCAGGTTTTTAGCGGAAGCAAATAATTTCGAAATAATATGAATATTTTTTATATTAAAATCGTCTGATCTGAAAATGAAAAGAAAAATTTGCCCAATCACTAAAGAAGGTTGTGTTTCAACAACACAATTAATGACTCTAATATACATCTTTCAATCCGTAAGCATTGTCAGTTGACACCAAAAAAACTTTTTTTTCACCAAAAACTGAAAACTGAAAATGTTAATTTTTAACTCTTTATTATTTCTGTTGATATTTAAACAAGTTGAATAACAGTTTTTATGGAAATCGCAAAGATTAGTTGAGTTAAATTAATTTTATATGCTAATTTTGCATTAATAAATTAAAATGCGTGCTAGATTTTTGTACAAATTGTTTGACAGTTTTCTGGGATAAAGGAAATCTTATCCAAAAGGAAGGACGAATGAAAATAAAAAGAATTACTTCTACGTAAAATGTGAATGCGAGAATAATTAAAGCTTGCACGTTATAAATTATGTTACATAAACTGGAAATTTTAACGGAAAAATTCCCGGAATGTATGGATTATGAAAACATTTTGTTGCAGGCAATAATTAAGAAATAATTTATTGGAAAAGTGTATGTTAATCAGGTTAACTTTCCGCGCGTGATAAGTATTAAGTGATACTCACTTATCAATTCAGATTTTGATTTTACTGCACAGCGTGTAAAAAAGTAAGAGCTTTTTTTTTTTTTTTTTTAATTTTGCTGTTAGAAATATTTATTCATTTTCGCTTAATATTTTTTGACTGTATAATTTCTATTCTGACATGGTAATTTTGGGCCAGATTTAAGATTAATGTATGATCGCCAAAGTTGAATTATTTTGGAGCAATTTATTGCCAAATCTAATCTTGACAATTTTTTATTGAAACCCTAGAAACCTTTTGTTGCCATTTCTGATGGATGAAGTAAATTTAAAAACTATAAATTTCTTCAAATTGTGGCATGATATTGCTTATAGGCTAGCATGCTGTCTGTAGATTATATGATGTGATATGAGTAATAAAAAAATCGTTCAAGTGCTCTATTAAGCAAATTGTTAGAATTTAAAGTTATCACATTTAGCAAGTAATTTTTTTCTTGGGCTATAGCTATTCACTAAGAAATACCTGAAATTTTTATTATATTTTTATTTAAAAATGAACTAAGATTTCAATACTTTTGGTGAATCAACTTCGTGCTACTTTATTACGCAAAAGCTAGTTTTACTTTACTTTAAAATTCAAAAGATTAACATTTCATCGATACCAGTCTTATTTCCACAATTTTTTTCAATTTTAATAAATATTTAAAGATATTTTGAAATGTATTTTACAACAATACTTTATTAGATTTATATTCATGCATGTGACTAGATATTCATTAAATTCTTTTTCGCTTGCCTGTTCTATAATAGAATAAATTTCAAAATTAAATTAACAATAGACGATTCAAGCTTAAAATAGAATTATGTTACTATATTTCAGATTAGAACGAATTTTTTTTTACATTTATTATGATTTAATAGAAGAAAAGGATTTTATAATCAGTCAATGATAATGACAAAAACAGAGAAAAACTAAACGATTCTTCTAGCATAAAAACCAACTTTAACCTATTTTTCGCAGTTTCTGCTTTTAATAATTCCGGCAGTTAAGTGGAAATGTAAAATGAACGTTTTCTCACGAAACCGTCTTTCTCTTTCACAAAAAGCTAAACAATAATGGTCTTTTTTTGTACTCATTGAACTTATTCAAAGACTTAGTACAGAATCATAATACAGCTGAAGATGCCAGGCGATGTACACTATACAGATGATGGGAGTATACACACTTTATACTCTTTATTATTTGTTTAACTGCTGCATGTTTGACATGGAATGTAGCATGGATTGATTACAGATGTATTGTATTATCTCTATCTCTACTAATAATAAAGATGAAGTGTATGTTGATACTCTAAAAACCAGATCCTTTAATTTATAGCTACTAAATTTGGTACACCTTAAAAGGTAAAAATGTACATCTGGGAACGAATTTTAGTAGAAAATTAACCTTGAATTTTTCCCACTGTAATTCCTTAAAATGTCATTGCACGGAAGGAATTTTCAGTTATTTTAAAATTCAAAAAAACTGTCTTTTTACTGATACTAATTTAATAGTCATGCAAAAAATTTCCGGAACTTTTTTACAATTTTTAAAAATATTTTTTTATTGAATTTTTAATAATATATATCGTTGTTGTCCTGAAATTCAAACAGTTCTCATTGTTTCATTCAAATATTTAATCGTGATTTTCTAACATTGTTGAATACTAAAGAAGAAGGATTTTATTTAATATCTCTGTAGTTTACAAGACGTTAATAAAAAAGTGAAGTTACAATATTGAGAAATTTAGAAGAAAGATGAGCCGTACATTAACATTTTAATAGCGCTATGATGTCAAGGATCTGTTCTCCATTAGAAAGGTTCATGTACAATAATAAACAAAACATATCTAAGACAGTTAAAATAAAGTGGATTTAATATCAGACAATTTGGACGAATCATGAACATGAGCATCAATTAAAGAATGTAGCTATTGAAAATGACGATGCAATCAAGCGTTTCGATTGCAAACGGCGCAAAATATCCTTCTTTTCAGAAGTTTTATTTGGTAACCTTAAACTTTGATGTCCGTTGACTAAGATACAATGATTTGAAAATTGAGATTTAAAAATAAAAAGAAGAAAAAGAAAGAAAGAAAGTAAAACCGTAATGAATTCTATGCCCTGTCATTTAGAATCTGCTATTGATATTTTATGATACACTAATGTATCACAATTATCAATTTTTGTTAAATTTCAACGCTTATACCGCATTACAATCCAAATACTTTCATAAAATTCATTTTTTGATATTTTTTTCCTGCTTTTTTAAAAAATTCATAATGTAATTCCTGTAGTTTTACCAAGTTTCACTAGTTCTCCAAATCAAGCACGAGGTAAAAGTTACTGTAGAGAATTAAGCTGTAGAATAGAAATTAAAACACGATTCTTTAATTATCATTAATAATTCATTATAATTTTTAGAATTCACAAGCTTATTTAAAAAATATCAAATTTGAAAACTTACTTTCACAATGAGCTAAATTTTTAAAAATCGTAAAGTTTGAAAAATAAAAAGTTTTTTTTATTAATAAAATACTTTCAATCTACATTAAATCCTCGTTAAAAAAATTCTAAAAGAGAAATTTTTAAATGAAAAAGAAAAGAGAAGAGAGAAAAGAAAAGGAAAAAAAAATTATTTAAGAAAGAAAGTTTTTTAAAAAAGAGAATTTTTTAAAAAAATCTTATTATTAACCAAAATAATTAAATGAATTGATGATACATTTATTTATAAAGTGTTCATAATCAAAATAAAATAAAAAGACAATGAATTAAGCCTTGTTTCCAAACAGCTTGAAGCTGATGTTACAATTTTATCATTTCGTTAAAATCAATTAAAGAAGAGCGACTTACTTTCCAGAGCTTCATGACTCTTCAGAAGTTGCTTTACAGAGCAACCAACTGACATAGAATGCTTTCTGATTTGTAAATCTTGACTCTAAATACAATTTGACCAAACACACACGCATGACCTTCTTGATCTAGATCAGTAAATTGTAAAAGTGAACATGAAGAAAACACTGTAATGGTATTCATTTCATTTCAGGTTTCACTTGGGAGTGGTCAATATGAAGCGAAGGACGATATGGGTTCCGCGACAGAAGGTCAAGTTTCTGATGGAAAAGCTATCCTAATAGCTGGAACAAATAAACAGAACTTTTAAATTGGGAAAATGAATTGCCAACAACGATGAATTAAAGTAAAAAGAAAATATCGTTTGGCATTAAATAATGGAGTGGAATTTTCAATGTCAGGATTATACATATGTCGAATAGGAAATAACTAATAAGTAAACATTGATCAAATTTTTGATTACAAATAGAATTTGGTATCTGCTGTTCAATTAAATTAATAAAATATTAACAATATAATTTATTTACAGATGTTGCAACCAGAGGACGAAGACTGAGAGAAGAAGAGACATTTCAAGTTTTCACAGATATTGTAAATAACAGAAATTTATTTTGCTACATTCGAATTTAACACAGGAAATATTGGTGAAGGGTTTCATTTCTCTAAAATGTTAAAGTATAGTAACAAATTTAAATTTTATTGGAGAAGATCAAATCTGCTTCATGTTAGACATCAAAATTCTGAAATATTTGTATTTATTAAAGTGTTTTGATATGGAATATGATCCATTTACGAAATTTGTTACAGTAATATTTGCGATAAAAGTACGTTTTAGCAAAATTTCTTTCAGATAAATGAAAAAAAAAAAATTCTCAAAATTTCTTTCTGATATTTGAATCAAAAATGAGACCCTAGAACAATTTTAATCAATTCAATGTCATTCGAGAGCATCTGACTACGTAATACATATTTACAATAATTTTTGGTACTGTAATACAAAGATATGAAGAATTAATTCACAGGAAAATACTGCCGAGTTTGTATTTTTAAAAGTATAAATGTTTTTATAAAAAAATCAGTATTTAAAACTAAATTTTCCTTTAATGAAATTAATTAAGAGAATCAAAAATTTGAGAAATTTTGTATTGAAATTATTCCTAAGCACTTATATTCTGTTTAAATAATTAAAATATATAATAATTTTTATAAAAATAAATAATAATGTATTATTATTTATTTTTTTATAATTTTTAAAAATAAATAAATAATAAAATAAAAATCAATTCGAAATTTTAAAAATGAATATGGAAATAAAAACCATCTGGAAAAATAAAATTAGCCTCTTGCTTGAGAGGTATTGTCTAAACCTAATTAAATGTTAGGACCGAAAAAAATCGCATTGATATAGATCAGAGGTTCCCAAACTTTTTTTTCTCGTGGACCACTTTCAAGGTTTTACTATTTTCGGTAGACCCCCTGCTGCTACATTTCTACTGTATTCCCAAAACTCCTAAAAAATATCACCCTAAATTGGGGGTGTTAAGAAGAAAAAAAAAGTAGCACATTTTCTTGTGTCTTATTTATTAAAACAATACTTGTGGTTATACAAAATTATAAACATTTATTATTACACAATCAACAATTGACAAAAAATCAACAATGAACTCTGAAATGTAAATCAACAATAAAAAATAGTCATACTTTTAATGAGGCGGATGTACTTGATGAATTGACAGCAAATTATCAATATTTGGCTTCAGTTTTGTAAGAAGTAATTTCAAATCTCCCCGTTCTGTGATGTTCAATCTACTCCTTTTTGTTTGTTAACAGGTTGGTAACGGCACTAAAACTTCTTTCGACAAGATATGACGAAGGAAACGCTATCAAAAATTTTCTCGCAATTTCCCACAGCCCAGGATATTTTTCGGGGATTTCTGCCTGCAGCCAAAATGTTTGATAGCTTTTTTTAAATTTCACCTTCAGTTCCTCGTTGGTGCTGAGCTCAAGTAGCTCCTCTTGTAATACCACATTCGCCTCTTCCGTTTCATCAAATGGGGTTATGATCCATGGTGGTATTTCCCTCGTCAGAATATCTCCAAATCTATTTTTGAAGTCATCATGCAGGGTATTTTAATGTTGAGCGTATGTCTGAATATCCTCATCAAGACATTCTATTTGTGACAAGTGCGGAAACTGGGAGAATTCACGACGACTAATGTTTTGCTTCATTGATTTCAATTTACCAAAAAAAGCCGAAATTACACCCTTTGTTTTTATTAAATTAAGGCTGTCCCCTTGTAACTGCAAGTTAACGTCATTGAATTTTATGAACAAATCTGTTAAGTACGCAATGTCCGCTTTATATTTGATCAGATTTTCTTTTAAATCTGGTGCTTTAGTTTCCAGACACTCTATCACTGATTCGAAAAGTGAGTAAAATCTCGATAAGCATGCACCTTTCGACAACCAGCGTACTTCAGTATGCAACAGCAGTCGTTGGAAATCTTCATCATTTTCATCGCACAATAGTGCAAATAAACGGGTATTCAAAGCATTGCTTCTTATTTTATTAACTGCGTTCATCACAAATTGAAGCGATTGGTGCAATCTATCACTCAAATTTTTCGCTACAAGGTGTTGTCGGTGGATGACACAGTGAATTGCAATTAGTCCTGGTATTATTCTTTTAAGAGGGCTTATAAACCCACGATATCGCCCGAACATGGCAGGAGCTCCATCTGCTGCCACCGAAATAATGTTTGTAAATGGAATAGATTTTTCTGTAAAAAAAATCACTCAGGACATTAAATATCGATTCGCCTTTAGTGTCCGACTAGCATAGCGCAAGTCGCATTTCATCCCTTTGCAGGTCTAAACAAACATCCCGGACGAGCGGGCGCACGGGCGGCACTTTGCAAGTCTCGACATGTGGTGTACACTTGTACTATTATCTATTGTTCTATTCAATTCTGTGTATGAACTGAGTCTCGAATATTTTTGAATACCTGCGTAGTGAATGATGCTACCTGCCTACGTTGATAAGTAAATCCAAGCCAAAATTTTTGTTCTTTATTATGAAAACCAGAAAATTTTTCGTGGACCCCCACTTACAACTTGTGAATACCTGTTTTCTTTTCACGTCTACGTGGACCCCCGTGTGGTCTCCTATGGACCCCTGGTGGTCCACCTGGACCACTTTGGGAACCTATGATATAGATTAACAAATAAAAAAATAATTAAAAGTAGCTTCTAAAACACTTTTATAAGTATATTTAATTTCGGAAAAACATTTAAAAATAATTTTCTCCTTTTCAATCTCGAGATTTAATTAATAAATGAAATGATAATCAATTTTTGAAAATAATACAGTATTTATTGACATTGAAAGCCTGTAGATGTGCAAATCTCCGAAACGCTAGCACATCAAAAAATAATAGAAAAATTGATTTAAAAAGTTTATATTTTACTAACATGAAAATAAAAGTGTTTAAAAAGAAAGAAGCAGAAGTAAAAGATGTTATGAAACAAAACATTGCATTTGAACATGTTAATTTGCAAGTTTTGATTAAAATCTAATTTCCCCTAAACAAATCAAAGAAACTTAATCAAACTGGTCCACTTAACTTTCATAAAATGATTCAGCCTGTATCACAGAAAATAAATTAATTAGTTCATCCTTTTATTCATTGCTTTACTTCCTCCGGTTCTTCGCCCACGACTTTATCATGTTTTTTTTTTTCCAATTCATTTTCTCATTCTAAATTGTGCAATCTAAACTACTTACCAAATGATCAATCCTAAGCGTGTGAAAAGCTATGAAAAACTGAACATTTAAAATAATAATTATAATATTCTAAACATGTTATCGGAGATTCATTTTCAAACAATAGACAATAAAGATTAGATGCTAGCGTTTGTACTGAAGCTTATAATTTAGGTTTCAAAACAACACACCCATTTTTAGAATAACTTTGAGGTAAATAGTTGCCCTCGTTTTTGTTCTTAGGATTAATTTTCTTAGAAGATTATATTGTTGATTTCTCTTATTTGAAATCGCGATTTAGGCTGCAAAGGAAAAACATATCGTGTTTCTTGTACGTGATAGTAAAGTAAAATTAGAATGCTACGTGCCGATTAATTTTAAAAATTTCCATATTTTGATTATGGTGAAATTTTAATGTTAGATTCGAATGCAAATAATTAATTGATCATTTATTTGCAAATGATAATTTTTTTCCAGAAAAAAAACTGTTTTAATTCATTTTATTATCATTCATAAATTAAAAGAGTTTAAGTAATATGTCATTCGCAGTGATTTTTAATGCTAATAATTATTTATTAATAGCAATAGAATTAATTTATGCAATTCGCAATCCCATGAGGAATATAATTGCGCATGTCGTCTGATTTCATTTTGGCTTATGCTGAATCGTGACGTCACAGAATCAGAATATCGTATACCGAACTTAATATGCATCAAATGAGCTTAAATTGACTCATTATATTCGTAATTATTAATATTGTTTTTGTATAAATATAATCATAAATTATTTTCTTTCAAAAATGAACACTGTGTATGTAAACAAATGGAATCAGCCAAGGGTGAAATGTATTAAATGCATTTAATTTTGAAATTTATGTATTAAATGCTTTAAAAAACTCTAATACCATGATAAATTTAAAGGATATTCTAATATCTAATCCGAAGCATAATACTTTAAATCTAATTCGTCTATCTATATGTTATTTTTAGAACTTACTTTTAACTATACAGCAATCATGACGCGGTGTTAATAAATTTATTTAATATCTTTGTAACGATCATGATTATAAGTCTAGTAACTAAAATAAAAAAAAATTGTTGTAAATTTGTCAAAAATATTTTTCAAAAATTCTTAAAATTAAAAAAAATATATAAAAATTTTTTAATTGAAGAAAAATAGTTAAAATTTGTAAGGAAATTAAATTTGTATCAATCAAAGCTTATTTTAAAATGTGTAAAAGTTATCTCTGTATAGTAATATGTTCCGAAGTTATCGAAGAAAACATTAAAATTTCTATAAGCTTTTAATTAAAAATAGAATTAAAATATTGAACAGTCCTTCAGTAATAAACAGCTACTACGCAAGAAGTAACTATGCCGAATGTGATAGCTCTAGATCTAATGGTCAGGCTCTGTAAAGAGTTTTGTATGTTTTTTTTTTTAATAATCCTTACGCAACTTACAAATAGTGTGCCAGCTTATGAACATTACTATGTTAAAAAAGGAATCACTATAGTATTATTTAGTTGTTTTGTTCTCATTACATGTTTTAAAAATGTCCACTCTATTAGGGTTGATTATTTTATAATCGGATTTTTTTTAAGAAGGAAAAATCAATCGATTTTAAAAATCAGCATAATCTTCAAAAGCAGCTTTTAGCATTTTGTTCTCGAGATTCTTTTATCTTATCTAAAACGCATACCGAGAAACCGCAAGTTGTAAATCAATAACTGAAAAATGCTAAGAAAAAAAATCGAAAAAAAAAATAAAATTCAAAGATTCGTACGGTATCAGATTAACAAAAAAAAAAAAAAAAAAAAAAAGAAGAAGAAGAAAAAAGATAGCTTAGTATTGAAAAAAAATTATGTTTTAACTTTATTATTAGATCTTTTAAAATTTTAAATTGACTTGTTTCTAACTTAGTAAAAGACATTCAATAACAACTGGACTCGGTGGTTTCATCATCTCGTCAACTTACAATTTTAAGACGCAGTGAATTTTTTAAATTCTAATCGCCCACATTAAAACTAGATAAATTTTTAAAATAATGATTCCAAATGTATGTTTGTAGTATTTAAAATTAAGTCCGATATGAAGAAGTTTATAAAAACATAAGTAGTTTTAGTTTTTTTATATCTTTAAAGGAAGAGAATAATTTTAATTTCAAAAAAAAAAAAAAAACATTTAAAACTTTAGACTGTCTAGGTACAAATTTTAATTCTTCAATTGTTCGTACACCAAATATACAAAGAGAAAGTATTATAATCATCTTTGAGATTTTGCTGAATTTCCATAATTCAAACATCAACGAAGACGAAAAACTTATTTTTAAAATTAAGAAATTAACACTTATACGGTGTCCAGTGTATTTTGTTTTACCGCCATATTCTATGTTTTTTATGATATTATTTTATACATTGCAAAAAGCGAAAAAAAAAGTTCTTTAGCAGTTAATTTTTTTAAAAAAAAATTACCTAATTAATCTTTTTCGCTTAAATGGAATTATAATATGGATATTTTAATATGGAATTATTTACATAAGTATTAATTTAGGGAAAATTTGATACATTTTTATTCAATCCAGGGCAAAGAACCTGAAATGAAAATGGTTCCAATTAATCCTTTTACTTCAATCAAGTCACTCATGATTTTCAGATGTATGATATATTCTTATCACATCAATCATTCTTATCACATGATTTTAAGTAACATTTCCCGCTTTAACTAATATTAAAAATATTCTATCCAATATCTTATTATTTACTTAACTGTGTTTTAGTGATTGATTTATAAATTTTATTTTTGTCCATTAGATTTCAGGATATTCCACTGAGTATGTCATATCGTACTGAATAGAATGGATAATGAGATAAACGACCTCGGAAAACAATCAATAATCGGACTATTTATTCCCTGCAGAGATTTCTCTTCATTAAATGTTCTGAAGATTGCAGATTTCGAACTTGAACTAACTGGACCAATTAATTTATTGTAGGGTCGAGAAGAATCGAACTTTCGAAAACCGTCCTTCACCCAACTCCCATCCTTTGGCAGTTGGCAATACTTCTAAGAAACTGGAGAAACGTTGACCTTTTTTTTAATAAACCTTTTAAAACACAATTAATCAAGTCACATAAAAATCGTTCCGTGATTATGATCATGAAAATGTTTAAGGAAATAAATAAAGTTCATTACTCCCTGACGTTTGTTTGCGCAAACACTGTTGCCAACTTTGACCTTTCTTAGTGGCATCGAATAAATAGACATTAATGGCATTAAGAAAGAGGCAGCCGATTTTTCCTTATTTTTCTCATTCGTCAGAATATTTATATAATGTGAATGTCTTACATTCTATTTGAACTGTGCATCGGGGGATAGATATAGATATAGATATAGCAGATTAACGTAAAAGAGGGAGAAATTAATTATCCCTGGTCTTATATACCATGAGATTTTGATAGGGATTTCGCTACACGCGCCGATTTAGACAAGGGAAACACAGGGATCTTTTAGAAGAATTTGTTTAAGTCAGAAATACTTTATCCTTTCACTCAGAGTGTTGGAACTTGTCGTTTTTTAGTCGATTCAGCAATTTTTTAGAACTCATGTTGAAATAGAAAAGGTGGAAGGGGATCAGGAAACAAGAGAATATTTTAGACTGAAGTTAATATGGACTAATAGTGTATCCCTTGTAAATCTGATCCAGCATATAGTTAATCAATTCACGGTTTCTCCATCGGTATTTTTCTTTCTTTTTAAAACCGCTTTTATCAGAGGTTGTGTTTGAAAATAAATTTCCATGTTTAATTTCATGTACTAAAATTTATTATGTTTTTGACGATTTTGTATTACTTTATAGTAATCCTGGGGAATATGCAAGGAACTGGTTTCTGGATTGAATAGATACTGGATAGTTCCACTCCGAAATCACGATCGTTCGGTAGAAATGAATGTCCTGACAATAAAAATTTATGATCAATGATATTTATTTCGTTGTCACTGGACAGAATAATCGGTGATGGAAGTAAACATATTATTATTGACACATAAAATTAAGATATACTTTTTATTATTTATAAAATACTGAACAACCACCGATTTTCAATATCAAAAAGTAGATAAACAGAAACACCCTAGATTTCAGACATGATGTCAAACGGCCCCATTTGCTTCACCATACAGCAATTGGAGCTAAATTTTGCCGTAATATATTCCACAAATATAATTTCAATTTAAGATGGACTTGCACCACTTTCTTAATAAACAGATTTTCAATACTGTTAAGAGCTAAAACTTCCATCTCCAAAATACTAGAATTTAAATATTTTTTTACTATAAATCTTTTACTCATAAAAAGATTATAACAAGTTTTATCCATTACTGCCATTATCTTCATTTTTTTCTAAAATGGACTTAAAACGCTTCGAGCTGGGCAGCTAAAATTTGGTATACGGTCTTAACGTCAAAAATGTAGGTCTATCTCAAATTTTTAGCCAAATTCGTTTAGAGGAAATCCATCTGCCGGTTGTTTGAATATAAACTCAATTCGATAACTACAAAACGAAGAAAGCACGACGCATAAAATTTGGCACACATACTTAATATCCATTGTATATCTATACCTGCCCCTACATATCTGTATTGATACTATCAAATTTTGTGGCAAATCTAACAAGGAGTTGACCATCTGTCTGTCTGTACTTCCAGATACATGCAAACGCAATTACTCAAAAATGCAGTGCCTTAAATTATCAAATTTGTTATGTAATTTTGTAATTTCAAGCTATAATTCATAGGGCAGAGATATAAGGCCTTAATTGTAGAGTATGCAAGAAAGTTTCGCTGAGACCACTCAAGCTGGTTGAATTATTACGCTCACATACACGCGATCAAACAGGTAAAACGCGTTAAATAACCTATCGACTGGAATTATTGCAATTTTTGAAAAATTGATACGAACAGAATAGAGAGACAAACGATTTTTATACAATTGCCATATTTTTCTAGTAAAAATATATTAAAATTTGTTTGACAATTGCATTGATTTTGAAAAAAAAATTCAATTAGTTTATTAAACATCGTTTGATTTTTTAATAAATTTTATTAATGAATAAATAATTAACAAATCAAAGCATTCCATAATAATTTGAAATGAGAAATGTAAAAACCTAAGTTTTTTATTTCTAATCGAAAAAATAAGAAACTTTTATTTTTAGTGATAATTTATGTTAATCCTCTTTCGTTTGATTTGGGCGTATAATCATTTTTAACTCAAAATATTTATTAGCTTAATTATTAAAACTACATCATGTGGTTAAAATGCTTAATAATTTGATTTTTTAAATTATATTTTTTGCCATAGTATCTATTAATATTTCTCATGATTTCTGAAGTCGTTAACATAAAATATGTCTGTAGAAGTTAGTGGGTTGGAAACTCTACTTTTATTCAATGATATACTGATACTCAGTAAAAGACACATGAGATTCGGATGAAAAATTTATTTGAACAAAAAGAAAATGAATACTTCTTGAATGAAACACAATGGACGTGATACTTATACAGATGACATTCCAAATGGTTGCACTTACAACGATAAGTATTATTTGAAAACGGATTCTAAAACCCTCCATGCTTTTGCGTATTTGTTAGAATGAGTTTAATTCGACAAAATAGGGGTAAGAAGAAAGATGAAAGGAGGAGATGTTTACATTTAACAATAAATTGAATTCCTGAAATGCGAATATCCTACCGCATCTCACACCTTAGTGAGATAGAATCGACGAAAAGTGGTCGTCTCAGGATATTGAAACGAACAATATATACATATGAAGGATAAAAACTAGGTTAAACAAACCTAAGAATAGTAGTGGATTGATTTATAGAATTCGAACAGGTCATCACAGATTTAAGGAGAAGTACTAATTCGATTTAATATGACTATTTAAAAACTGATGAATGTAATAACAAATATATAACAAAAGGCCGTAATAATAAGCAATAATTGCTTCGAATATGCAATTGGTAATTGTCTTTGCTTCCGATATATTTATATTAGGTGATTTGGCTAGTTTGTGTTAAATAAACATTCGGCATGTAATTCGAAATAGATTTAATTTTTTAAATAATTTCAAAATTATGAACTTCTCTCTTTCCAAAATTTCTCTTACAGATCAAATAACATTTTTATTCCATTAGTTCCGAATATTGCTTCACAAAAAAAGTTTTTAATATTAATTATCTAATTCTAAATGTAATATAATTTCTCATTTCCTTTCTAATTTCACTAAACCAAATTAAATTATCGAAGATGATAACTGAGTTATCATGATTTTCTGGGCTCTCCTTTTCTAAGTCGAAATAAATGCAGTTTTTCTGTTATCTTTATACAAAAGCAAAGAATGACTTCTAATTTTTTTTGAAAAAGATGTTTGTTAAAAAAAAAAAAAAAAAAAGAGAGAGAGAGATCCAAAATGAATTTTTTTATTATTATATTATGAGCTAAGTACAAATCGTGTCGTATTATTTAAATAAATAATAAAATTCTTTTTAATTATTGCAAAAATCTGTTATAGAATGTAAAATATAAATATTTGTAATACGAAAATTTGCGCCATTGTTTCCAAACTTGCCGCCTTTAGCGACTAACTGAATCACTGGAAATGATGATAATGTTTAATTTCAATGAAATCGCATATGCATAACTTAATGTCTATGATTAACGAAGTATTTTTACGCACCAAATATGATTGGCATTGAAATCATTTTATTGTAATAGTTTTGCACCTGTTCAGTTTCTTGTATACATGAACCTACGTAATGGAGTCAAGTCCATCATAGTGACATTAAAAACATGATTGTGTGTGTAATCTATCGTCCAAATGCACACTGTCTCTTTTAATATTGTAACTTCACTTCCTTATACTTCAAGTAAACTGAGCTTATAATAAGCATAATTTTTCTTTCTCAGGTTTCAACAATGGAAGAAAATCACATGAGAATATATTTAATTAAAAAATGAAAACAGTTTAAGTTCATAACAATTATATAAAATACATTGTGGACAATATTGCATAAATATATTTTGAAAAAATAGTCAAAATTCAATAAAATGTTGCATGACAATTAAATTAATGACATTAAAAAATTTTAAAAATCAATTTTAAAATGGTGTAAAAGTCATTCCTTGCTTCCACAATAATATTTTTTAATGTTATCATAGAAACCCCAAAATAGGCTTAATTAGTCATTAAATAAATTTTTAACTAAAATAGCATTTTGTGCATTCATTTCTATCTTCTAAAGTGCATTTGTGCCTTTTCAGCTCTAAGTCAAATCAAACAGTCTAATCTGCAGAGCTTCAACACACACTCACACATTCGCCTTTATTATTGATAGATATAATTAAATAAATCAATAACTGCCATTCTTTTTATATATATATATATAAAGTACGAGTCATATTATGGTTGTTTCCTTATCGATTTTTCAGGTTACGAAAGGGCCTTTCGAATGAAAGCAAGAAAGAATTATTTTTGTCTACCAGTATCATTCAGAGCTGAGTGATTTGCTCTACTTTATGAAATAAGTAAATGAAAAAAATTAAAATAAGAGGCTGTGATTCGAGAAACCTGAAGTCGAAATGTCACTTAAAAGATAAACACAACACTTGTTATCAAACGCCACGACATTTTAAAGAAAGTCAATTAAATCCGATCTAGTACACCGTCTGTCAGATATAAATATGTTGTCGGTCGGATGTTCCAGACTGTGATAAAATAAGCATTATTAGCTTATAATAAGATGAACTTTTTAATGACTTTACAACATCTATTGAGCCAATTTTTTTAAAAAAATAGATACGATTTTGTAATTCTGTCTGTCTTTTCCTTCAAATGCAAACATGAACGAAACGCAAAATGAATTAGAAGAATGAAGTGTGACTCGTGGTCTTTTTACCAAAGTTACAGATCAATGTCAAATTTTGGATCAGATCCATGAGCGAAAAAAGTACTTTTTCAATATGTACACTCTATTATACTATGAAGTTAAACAAAATACAACCACATTTACAAAACTGTTTTAAAAGAATATGTTGTAATATATTTACATGGAGAATATTTCATACGTCGTTGTTATTTCTAATGGCTCTTGTCCAAGGCAAGCCCACTGACTTTAAGAAGTCATTTGTGGGTTTAAGTCAAGGATACGTCTCTAGTTTTTTTCAGTAGTGCCATCTAGGGCCAAGAGAACAACTTAGTTACAGACACGTCACAATCCTTTTTACGGGGCGGACTTCATTCATGCATTGCATTCACTCATCCACAGATCGTAATTTAGAGCTGAATCAGAGAACGATCACTCCTGATCCAGTACCCCCAGTGGTAATACTCTGGACATGGAGGACTTTGTAACCACGACAGATTTATACGCATATCAGCCACCACACACGCGGAGAATCTTCGGCCGAAGGTGTTTGAACTCGCAACCCAAGGGACGCGACTCCAACGCCCTACAAACCAGGCTATCCCGGCCTCAGACGCTTTTACCTATAGCATTCGTTTAAATGCAGGTTATCAAGCCATCAATAAAATAATGTATGAAAATTAAAATAGAATCTTTTTAATCTAACGCATATGGACCGGACATTTATCGGATTATAGAAGGTGTCTGGACTATCGAAAATCCTACAGACATCACTAAATTATCTTTCCTAATAATAAATATGAATGTGTGCGTGCGTGAGTGTTGACGCTCTATAAACGAGATCTTTGACCTACAGCTATGGAATTTAGCCCAAGCATACCTTAGAAGATGGGAATGTGCACTTCGGAACGATATATATATTTTTGTATTTTAATTATAATTTCATTTAATTAAAAATTAAGTAAATTTTCGGTGTTTTTCCACGACAACTTTTGAAAATATTACTGTACAAAAGTAAAATTAACAGTTAAAATTTAAAAAAATTGACTTTTTGTTGACATTAATTTAAAATTCGCGCAAATTTTTCCTGAATTTTGGAGATTTTTTTTAAACATTTTTTTCGTCTAATTTCCAACAATAGATTACATGATTGCCCTTTAGCTCAAATTTCTTTCATAATTTCCTCAAATATGCAATCAAGTGCTATTATTTCCATTGTTGAAAGCTAAAGAAAAATGTTTCTATTCAATATCTATGTAATTTACGAGATGAATAAAAAAAATAAAATCACAATAGGCGGAATTCAGAAAATAGATAAACTGAACATATGTGTTTTTAATAGCGCTATGATATTATGGGACTGACCTCTATTAGATAGATTTATGTACACGATGAATAGAACATATGCAAATTTATTGAAATAACATTGTTTTAATATCTATTAATTTCATAGAATCATGGGCATGAAATTATTTCTAAACGCTTCAACTAGAATAAAATATAACCAATATTCCCAGCCAACAAACTGGTCGCCAAAGGCGGTTAGTACAGTAATAAATTTTTCTACATGTAGGAAACGATCTAATAATGTGTTAAGAAGGAAAAAATATTATGTTAAAGTATTGAGAAGAAGCACGTTAAACGGACAAATCACATAATGGCAAAATGAAGGCTTCCAATTTTAACAAGAACCTCACCACCAAATAACACGAACCAAATGGTGCATTCAACTAATGGGAGTATCGGATTAAAGAGTGTCGGATTAGAGAGAGTCTACTGTATTTATTTGTTTTTTGATATTTTCAGCAGCAAACATTAAAGTTACGAAATACAAAAAATGCAATAGTGACAAACCATCACCGAAACAAAGAGATTTTAATACGTATGGATAATTGTATTTGATTGACAAGGTCCTTAATTGTCGTCTGATATGTTGATTGTCTGTAGGGATTGCAATACCGGACCAAAATTTCAATACCGGTATTCGGTATTTTTTAAATCTTAATACTGGGATAACGGTTTTAATACCGGTATTAGAAATTTTAGATAAAGAAAGAAAGCACAGGTGTTTCTTTGTTTTATTTGCCAGTTTTATTAGAAAGGGTAAATATCACAAAAAATAATTTGTAACT
Organism: Argiope bruennichi; assembly: GCF_947563725.1. Taxonomy (NCBI): domain Eukaryota; kingdom Metazoa; phylum Arthropoda; class Arachnida; order Araneae; family Araneidae; genus Argiope; species Argiope bruennichi. The sequence continues at coordinate 54,160,118 of NC_079156.1, forward strand.
TATAAATTCTAACAGTATATAAAGAATCACAAAAAAGTAAAGGAACAACTTATTTATTTAAATCACAAAAAAATTGTAAATATTACTATTCAGTCTGTGATACTAATAAAAATTTTTGAACTGTGATTTTAAAAAACATAATGCATCAAATGTACTCTCATGAAGCCTGAAAAGTAATTTTGTGCAAAATTTACTAGCTGTCGAAAACGCTCTTTCGGCATCTACGCTGGTTCGTGGTACTGTTAGCAATGCGCGATATACTTTTTCCAAGTATTTACCTCTAAATCCCTCATCTTCAAATAAATAGATTTCTCGTCTGATGGTTTTGGATATAGCTGATTTCTGTATTGTATTTTGGTTCGTTGAAATTTTCTTATTTATCGCCACTTCTAATTTTTTCTCAAGAGACAATTCCTTTTCGCTATCGACATTAGTGACATCATAATCTTCGATAACTAAACCGAATTCTTTTGAATGTGGATAGCTTTGTGGGTAAAAAATTTTAAGAAAATTTACTATAAGCATAATCAGATTGGAATTGGTTCTCTTCTTTTCTTCTTTTTCATTTTCATTTTTAAAATCATTATAATTATGTAAATATCATAAGACATTTTCTATTTCGATATGCCTTTCTTCTGTGCGATTTCTCAATGAAATATATAATCTTCAGATAGTGATGTGTGCTGTTAGGAGTAAACGGTTCCAACGTGTTTTAAAATCTAATATTAACATATATTCTGCTTTATTTTCAGTTAGTATGTATTTTAGTAATATGTCATCTTTTATAGGGGAACGTTTAAATATCTTAACAATTTTTCGAACTTTATAAATTATAGGAAGCAATTCTTGATGGGTTAATATTTCATCCTCATTAGCAATATCTTCTTCAACAATTACATTGTCATTATCTTCATTGTCAATATCACTTTCACTCTTACTCTCTTCAAAGTTGGAATCCGAAGTTTCTATATCCACAGTATTTGGATTCTTCTGTTCTTTATTTTTTTTGGCATAATACATCTATTACTCCTAACTGAATTCCATGAGCATAGCACAATTGCTGATTTCCACCAATCAACTTTCCAACTTTTTTCATAACTGTTACTCCATCAGTCATTATGGATACAATTTCTTCTTTCAGGGATAATCCATGTTTCGCTAATGTAGATTTAAGCAATTAATTAATCCATTAATTAGTTAATTAATTTCGCCCATTAGGGAGACATAAAAACAAAAACGTATACTATTTTGCTATGTTGGCGATCCCTGAACATATAGTGGAGACAATTTTAAAAATTTCTAGTAAATACCGAAAAACCGGTATTTAAACTTATGAATACCGGTATTACAAAATTGTACAAATGGCTCAAAATACCGGTATTCGGTATCCCGGTATACCGGTATTTCAATCCCTAATTGTCTGTGAATGTTAAATACAGAATTATGAATCGAGTCAAACTGATTGAATATGCTTTCACTGGCGTCAGCCATTGAATGTGTCATTCATATATTTCTTCATTACTGCCTAAATGAATTAAATGCATTCAGGAAAAGGACGCCATTCCTCTGATTTCGTAGAAAAGTTTTCTCCTTAATAAAAATGTAAAAATAATAACTAAGATTTAAAAAAAATTAGAGACTATTACGTAGGAGAGAAAATAACATATAACAGAATTTTTCATCTTCTGCGTAGTATAAATGAAATACTTTATAATGATTACAAATAAATCGGGGGCATGATGAAACGACGTTTAAAAGTATAGTCATATCACCGCCCGAAGGCACACGGATAAATAATACTGATTCACCGGACCGCCGCAACAGTAACATTGGCGGGAACTGTGGTTGAGTCATAAGGGGCATCACCGGTCACGGTACACCCTTTCCCGAAAGAAGTACGTCCCGTCATCGATGGGAGGAACCAGATCCTCCACCTATTTATGTACCCACCAGGTTAGCGAGATCCAACCATCATACCGGAAGCATCTCATCCTCATTTCGAAGTGCCCCACCGGAAGTACTTACTTTACTTACTTACTTTACATTACTTTACAGTACTTACTTTACATTAATACTTTTTATAAAAATATAAAAAGTATTTTACTGTATCTTAATATGCAGCAATGGCGTATTAAATGGGGGATAGAGGTTCCATGAAAACTAAATAGTAAAAGTGGCAATGAGACCACTTTTTTTAATGTCGGATTTAATGAGGGGTCGAAAAAATAGTGCATGCCCTGTATACCATTTATCAATGCTGCACTACTGTTCCTGAACAAATGCAAAATAACACCACTATGTCTCGGGTGCTACTGAAATAAAATTTTTATTTGTAATTAGCTGCATTCGCATCAGCCGTGTGAACAAGCCAGCTTTATACATTGCCTTTTCCCACTTTCTCGCATACGTAACATAGAAAAAGTATAGTAATCTTCAAAAGGAAAAATCAAACTCAAGATTTTGACGAATCTCCAGCTTTTAGACCTCCTTGAATTCAAAAAGCGCATTCTTGGAAATGTCCATTTGTCTGTCTGTGACAAAGATAGTTCAAAAACGATTTAATTGAAATTTGGTATAAGATCTTTACACTAAATTTGCAGATTTTTTTAAATCAAATTTCGAGTAAAATCTGTTCAGAGGAAGGTCGTCTGTCTAACTGTTCGAAAGTTAACACTATAATTACAAAACGAAGAGAGCTAGGTTGATAAGATTCTGATGCACAAATTTAACATCTATAATGTAGACACCTGTCAAATTTTGAGCCAAATGAAACAGCGGGATGATTTTCTGTCGTTCTTTTCTTTCAAAAACATGTAAACGCTATAATTCAAAAACTGAGCGACTTAAATAAATAAGATTTCGTATGGCTGCAAGTGTAGTTTTGTGTCAAATCTTTGCCTCAATCTGAGGAGAAAAACGTGTCTAAAACACAAGTTAGAGTTTTGGATATTATTAACAGCATGCCAGGAATTAATCGCCAAAACATTCGCCAAGGATGAGAAGATAGAGTATGCAAGAAAGTTTACTTCCGCTGCTTTTTTTTTTCAGCAAAATTGATTTTCCTGACTATTAATATGGAATGCCTTTATTTAAAATTTCACCTTGTTTTATATATATATATATATACTAGCCGCCTTTGGCGACCAGCCGGTTCGCCAATCTTAATGTTCGTTAAAATTTTAATAATTAAATATTTTATGCAATTTCTACTTTAATAGCTTCTTCATCAAAATATTTTAAAACTTCAAATTTTGATTATCATATAATTCATTCATAATATTATAAAGGCCTTCAGTCATAACGTAATATGTATCTCTCTCATTTTCTGTTAGCACCCGTAGAATTTATGCTTTAAATTAAAGTGGAAAGAATTAATCTTCAATTAATACAATAATATTTTTTACTTAAACAAAGCATTTTTTTTATAATCTGATTACTGAAAATAGAGTCACTCAGCGTTTAAACTTTATGGGCACTAAAGAATATCTTTTTTAATTTATGTAATATGTCAAGAGTTGGTCAACAAAATTTTCTTAGATTCATCATGAGCAGATCGATTCATTAACAATGTTTAAATTTAAATGCATCAAATACTAAGAAAATAAAACGAATCGTTTAAAATAAACGGTTGAAAACAGGTTTTAAAAAAACTACTTAAAAAATGATGTACTTAAAACTATAAGCATATACAAAAAATATATAACTAACATAAATACAATTTACTTACAAAAGCATGCAACTAACCCAAAAATAATTTAAATCATCCATTGATAACGGTTGTCATGGCAACAATCAGAACAGAATGCGCATGCGTGAATTTTCTTCGCCGGTTACATAACGCAAATACGTGATTTTTTCTACGCCAGTTGGGGTAACACTATGTGGATTAGAAATTTTTAATTTCCTTTATTCTGTGTTATTTTAATTCAAAAGTACTTCAGAATGAATCTGAAAAATCGATTCATTAACAATGTTTAACTTTAAATGCATCAAACATTAAGAAAATAAACAGAACCGATGAAATAATCCGCCGAAAAATTTTAACCCTAGCCTCATTACTGTTGGGAGAAAAAAAAAACTGAAGCCTTTCTCGTTTGGCGGTGGGGAAAATGGAAGATTTTTTTGGCGGAAAAGTTGGCGGTGGGGAAAATGGAAGATTTTTTTGTCGGGAAAGTTAGTTTTCAATTAATAATTAAAATTCTAATTAAAAATTCGAAAAAAGGAACCCCAGGTGCACATTCCCAACCTCCAAGGTATACATGTACCAAATTTGGTAGCTGTATGTCAAACGGTCTGGCCTGTAGAGCGCCAACACACACACACACACATTGAGCTTTATTATAAGTATAGATATATAATATTGAAAAATATGAATTTAATAAAATAAGTTTGCTACAAGTTATTGCACGTAAAAATTTAAAAGTGTATTTACTACGAAATAAAAGTGAAAATGAAAACTCTACTTCGATGATAATATCCAAAGAAAGCAATTTGTTATCTTAATATAAACATTTTTAAACCCAACGATGGAAAAAGGAAATTAGTTTGAATTTCATCATAACTGTAAAACGCATTGTTGCAGATTGTGTATCAAACAAAAATTTTTAATCAGTGGGAGGGAAAATGTTGGTCTCCCAAAAACTTTCTCGCATACTCTCTAATAAACTTGTCATGCCGGAGAGTGCTGTGCATAACACTGGTGTACAATAGTTACGAAATATTAACTTTTGGCGTGAATTTAACTTTTTTACTGAATCCATCGTGCCATCCTTGGTGAATTACTTGGCGATGAATCCCGCGCATGTGTTAATAGTATCCAAAAATCAAATTTGTGCTTTAGACACGTTTTTCACACCCGATTGAAACAAAAATTTGACAGAAAATTGCACTTGTAATCATAAAATTACATATTAAACTTGATATATTTAAATCATTGCGTTTTTGAACTATCGCGTTTACATATTTCTGAAAATACAGACAGACAGACAATCCATTGTTGGATCTAGCTGAAGGTTTGATAGGTGTTTACACCATAGATGTCAAATCTGTGTACCGAATCTTATCTATCTAGCTCTCTTCGTTTTGTAGTTATCGTGTTGACTTATAGTCGAACAGCCGGACAAATGAACTTCCTTTGAACAGATTTTACTCAAAATTCGATAGAAATCTACAAATTTGGTATAAAGACCAAATGCCAAAATTCAACCGTCTAATTCAAAGCGTTTTTGAGATGTGTTTTTCTACTGAGGGAGGTTTAAAACGTGGTGAATCCTCAAAATCTCAAGTACGAAATTTTTGACGATTGCTATCTTTTTTTATACTCCGTATAAGAGAAAGTAAAAAGCATCAAACTTAAAGAAAAAGTAGCAAGGAAATAAAATTGATGTAATTAAGAAGGAAATTTTTAAGAGTTTCACAATAGTGTAAAAACCAACTTTTGTGAAATAATATTTTGGAAATTATAACTAAAAACACACACAAAAATACTTAATATTTATTTAATACGTATTTTAATTAACTTTCTGATTTTGAAAAACTTTGGGTGTGATCTATATGTTATTTTGAAGAACATAACTCTAAACTACATCAAAATCAGACAAAAACTGCAGATTTATTGTATAAACATCCATCTTTTTATATATAGATGTATTGCAAAATTCGGAAAAAGCTATTTTTTAGTCGCATCTAGTCGTTATTTTTTATATTAAATAAACTTTAAAAATATTTTGATATTTAGTCTTTAAATCTCACCAATAGATTTGTTTTAAGCCATACAAAATAGAGACGCTAAAAGAAATGAACATATTTGTATTTGTAATGAACATATTTGTACAATATTTATTTGAAAATAATTTACGTGATCTAATATATAATTTTATCAATTTTTTTAATAGCTGGACATAACCAATAATTTTTTTCAATAACTTACTATAAATTTCAATAATATATATATTTTTTAATTTTCATTTCATACTCTGTCTGCGCATGACACTTATATTTCAGAATATTTGACGTATAATGTTAAACATCATTTGACTCTGTTAATATGATTTTCTAAGAGCCTCTCTGTGTACAAATTTTTTTGTGTCTATTCTTTTTGATAAGACATAAATGTCAGTCTAGGGCTTTCACTTATGTTTTGGGTTCTTTCCAATGTACCTGCACACTTAAGAAAAAAATAAATTTGTAGGAAAAAAAGAAAAAAAAACTTTTTTTTTTTTTAAATCTCTAATGAGGTTCTATCCGTTTCGTGTCTGTCTCTTTATACGGAAATCAAATCCATCTTGATATTTTTTTTAGGAAGAACTTATGAGAATATTATAATTCGCAAATTTCTAAAATTTCTAGAAGAATTTCTTTTTTTACTTTTTGTATATGAAGTATAGAGAAAGTATAGTAATCGTCAATAAATTCGTACTCGAGATTTTGATAAATCTCCACGTTTTAGACCTCCCTGAATTTGAAAAAATTGGAAAATGTCCGTCTGTCTATCTGTAACAAAGAAAACTCAAACAAGCTTTGAGCTAGACAAATGAAATTTGGTACACAGGCTTAACACCAAATTTGTAGATTTCTATCAAATTTTGAGTAAAATCTGTTCAGAGGAAGTCTGACTGGCGTTCGAATACAACGAAACGAAGAGAGCTAGATAGATAAGATTTACATACATTTAACATTTTTAGTATAAACACCTACCAAATTTCGAACGAAATCCAACTACTGTCGTTGGTACTTTGATTGGTACGTCTGTCTTTCTGTGCTCAGAAACAAGTAAAGGCAATGAACTAAGTATATTAAATTTGGTACGCGATTTTGACTTTAAGTGTAGTTTTATATAAAATTTTTGTTTCAATCGGTTAGGAAGAACGCATCTGAAACTCAAATTCGATTTTCGGATACTTTTGACCACATGACAGGGATTAATCGCCAAAACATTCGCCAAGGATTGCACGATACATTCATTTAAAATGCTAAATTCACGCCAATGGTTAATATTTCGCCAATATTGTACGCCAATGCCATACAAAGCGTAGATAACCAGCATTACATCTTTATTAGAGAGTAGGCGAGAAAATTTTGGGAAGATCAATCTCGCTATTTTGCTTAACAAAATATCTCTGGATTATCAAATTTATTTAAACTAGAACAGAGTTACCTTAAAATAACATTAAAATTATTATTTTTATATAAACTAATCTATACATTATTATTCAAATATTTAGTAAAATAACCACTGCTAATATGATGTATGACTTTTATAACATTATATTGAGTATATGTTTCCTGTGCATATTCTCAAACAAGTTAAGATATAACAACAATAAAAGTAATTTAATAAATTATTTTAAAAGAATACGACGAAAAGGACGATTTCGAAGGTGTACTTGGACTTGAGACTTATAATCATCAACACCAAATTTATTTCCAACTATCAAAACATTATTTTAATATAAAAAAAAGAGATTGCCAAATGAACAATGAATAGAAAATTATCTTTAAAGGGAGTATATACAGTCTTCCCATTAACATACTAGAGCAATATAGGATATATTTCTGGCAATAAGATTCTTTGTAGTGAAGATCTAATAATGATGATGTATATTTAGAAAAAGGAGTGCCTGAACTTAAACGTTCTTTACCTCCATACACTATTATTTTTGGAAGAGTGTCAAAAAATAATTAGTAAAAGTTTTTAAAAATTACAACACAGGGCAACATAAGAATTTAATGAATACATCTGATTACATATAACTTTTTAAAAACACAGTTATGCAAATTTGCACACCTGATGTTGAATTTTTAATAAATAACAATTTTACTGAACAATGCCTCCTTGTGTTATTTAAAATAATTTCTGAAATTTTTAATTTCTTATCGATCAAAAGAGAAATATTTATAATTCAAAGGAATTGTGTGCAAAATAAAGCAAACACAATTAGCTAACTTCAAAATAAATCTAGGGAACAGTCCATCTTTAATTCATTAAGAATAACATTTTCTTAAGTTAAAATATTTTTCACAAAATCTTTGAAATAAATCACATATTCAGTGTTTAGTTTTTGTAAGAAAATCTATATGCCTTCTTGCTGCTTTGACCACTGTATTGTCTAGCCTAAATCAATAGAAAGAGTATAATTGTGAATATGAATGGCATGAGCATGGCATGCTTTTTATGAATTTAGTAAAATATAATATTATTATTTCAAGATTTCAAAAATTTGCTGGACTTATTCTATTCGACCTACTAGTGCTAAACTCAGCTATTTTCGCAAAATAACCAAAACACCTGACTGATTGCTGAAAATAAATATGATATAAAGAAAAGGTTGAACAAATAAAAATCAAAAGTCATTTTTCAAACAGTTTTTAAAAACGTTTTTCAGAATTCTTTATGCTCAAATTTCCTAGGAGATTTATCAATAGTGTTGTAAATATCGGCGTTGACGAGTCCTACGAGAGGGATTGCTACTATTTATAGTGTGGCATTCGTGTGTGCCTCGCAATTGTATTCGTGGCCGACGGTCATTCAGGTGCACGTAAGTGCTGGGTGGAATGACTTCTTTATGAATTAATCTATGATTCTTTCCATTATTAGAAATTTTTGCTTGCACAGGTATACTTAGAAGAATAGGAATACATATCGCAGTGCAATTTTTTAAAATTTTATTGAAAATCAAGCGAAATATTAACATTTTACCCCCCCCCCCATAACTGCCGAAAATATTACAATAGAAAAAATAATTTTACATCATTTAAAAGTTCAAAAAATTATCTTTTTATTTATATCAATTTAATAGATGTACAGATTTTTTTTTTTTCTATTTTTAACTCATGTTTTTAAAAAAATATTTTTAAGTTTACAATTAATATATTTCACTTTTGTAAATAAGATAAAATTGTTTTAATTTTTGCAACAAATATTTCATCCCAGATTGTTCTTTCATATTTGATAATGAAGGTATGACTTACTTTTGCATGATGAGTAGGATTCTGTTTAAAAATTTCCATTTCAAATTAAAGCTTAAACTTTAGACAAGATAACTGAAAGTTCAAAAAATATATAGCAAAATGAACAGAACAGCATTAGGCTTTTAAAATAGTATGTATTACATATTATATCATAATTTAACCCTTATCGTGGCAAGATTGCTTTTTTGAAGAAAAGCAAAAAAAAAAAAAAAAAATGTATATAGGTAGCTTCTTTACACTATAAAAAACATCAAAAAATAAATAAAAAAAATCTAGAATGTCATGTGTTTAATAAAACTAAGTTAAAAATTATTTTATAGTGGTAGTATATTTTTATAAAGTTGTATGTATGGTATACTATACAAAATGAACATAAGGATTAAAGTTTAAAAATTTTTGTTGAGGAAAATATTAAAAAGAAGCTTTATAAAATATTTAACTGGAAATTTTAATAAACTAGCTGGTCATTAAAGATGGCTTATTAAAAATAATAAGAATGATGCAAAATAAGAACAAATTTCAGTTCACAGTTCATAGGTTTGCAGTAAAAATTCGTATTAATTTCTTTATCATTAGATTTTAAAAAGTCCCAATAAATTATTAAACAATACATTTTACAAATTTAACTATTTGATGTTGTAATATATTTCTAACTTTTATAAATAAATATTGTTACAAAATTCAGCATTAAATTATGAAGACAATTTAAATAATTTTTCATTCACAACATCAATTGAGCAATATCTTTTCACAACCAACTGACTTTATCTTATTTGTTAATATTTTTTTTAATACTGAATTTTATCTAATATGAATTTTTAATACTTAATTTATTAAAGTCAAGAGAATTATCCTTAAAGAAAAAAAATATAGAGAAGAAATACTTGAAATTTCATACTCCAATTCAAATCTTAAACTTGAATTTTATCTTTGGGAACTTTTGCGATACTTCATGGTTTTCAAAATAATAATCTGAAATACTCATTTCTTAAGTCACCTGTAACTAAATTCGTCAAGGGGTTGGCCTTCTGTTGACCTGTACTTACACATGAATATTAACATGATAATATAAAAATGCAGTATAAATGAAATTTAATATGTAAACCTAGGACTACAATTGTAGCAGTAAATCAAATTTGGTTTCAATTGATCGTAAAAAAAACCCCGCTCATAATACATATGCGATTTTCTTAATACTAGTTTATTAACCTCATACCAGCAATTTATCACCAAAGATCGTAGCTAAATTCAGTAGAACACTAGATACTTCAAAAATCAATCTTTACTAACTGTTGTTCACCAAACAGCTTTTAATACAAGAACGAGTTTTCTTCATGATCCTGAAAAGCACACAATTTTGATGTATGAAAATAAAAAGCTGAGCATTTGGAGCATTCTTAGTCTTGCCCATTGTCTCAAAATTTAAGAAGAATAGAAGGGGATGGCAATTTTATTAGAGAGTATGCAAGAAAGTTTTGGGATGATCAGTGCCATTGATTTTATCTAATAGATTTTGCTTTTTAAATTCACTAAATATATGCAAAATTTGCAATTATGGCCATGCAACCATATAATATGTCATAATCTTGTTCATAAATAAGAATGAAATTCCAGATTGAAATATGAAAGTGCATAACTCCTTCATAAAAAAAACTTCAAAAAAAAAAAAAATGAAGAAACCATCTTTCCAAATTTTATTCTGTACCAAGCAAAAAATATCATAACTGTTTAATGCATAATCACATAATTAAGAATTCTGGAAAGCTAAATGGAATTTAAAATACATAGGGCTATTAAATATGATATAACACCATTATACAAAATTCTAAATAAATTGGAAGACAGCAAAGGAATTCAAGAAATGTACAGTGTAAACAGTCAGACTTTAAGCTATTATAGAGTTCCTTATAAAGCATAAAAGTTAGCAAATTATTAACTTGATTACAAGAGCAAACACAAAGCATTCCTACATTCTCAAGTACAGAATGAAATTCTTGAAACATCTAAAATGGCGCAATTTCAGAAGAAATATTTTATCCTTCTAACATATATTTGCACTTTCTTATATCTTTCATTTCTTTTCCTTTCTTAATACTAAAAAATATCATTGACAAGTTTTCATGTACATGCATATGATACAAATATTAATCATTACATATAAAATAAATGGGCATTTTAACATATTTTATCTTGAGAATAAGTATCAAAATTCAACAAAGATTAAATGTATATTCTCAAGATGAAAAATATTAATAAGAAATTTAAAGGAAATAATATCTAAACAATGAAAACATTTCATGTATAAATTACTATTAATACAATAACACTTCTCGATACAAAAGAATACATATACCTTCCTTATGCTTTAACTGTGCACTTGCTATTCATTTGTGGAACAGACTAATTCTTTCTTCTAGATATCTTGTATACAAAATGATTAACTCAAATTTCTTATATAAAAATTTCCGTTTCCGTATTACTATAAAGTTGACTAAACTAGCCATGGATTATGCAATTTATATAATAAAATTTTGCAATTCATTTTGGAGAAAAAATTATCTTCATACATATAAAACTGCTTAATAAATTTATATGCTGTAACTGTTACATATGATGTTCTTTGATTCAGAATTCTCCATGCTTTATATACTGTTTTTAATTCAGTTATCCAAAAAGTTAAGAAAAATTAATGATTTGATCGCTTTTAACTTATTAACTATAATGTTCATAAATAGAATTTTAGTTATCAAAAAATGACTGAATAAATTTTAGCTTTATTCAAAACAAGTAATAAAGTTTTTTATTTTTTTAATATTCATATTGCAAGCAATTATAAGGCCAATTTTGTGTTATTTAAATTCACCATTTAGTTAATAATAATTGGATGATAGATATAAAAATTCACTTCAGAAAATCTGTAAATATATATATTTAAATTAAAACTGACAAGTATGAGCATTTCTCAATAATGTTAGATATAATTTGAAGAAAAATAACAGGGAAACTTAATTTTTCAAAAATTAATACAAATATGCTTGTATCAATGTATTATTAATAATATAACGTCTCAAATAAAAATCAATAATTAAAAAATACTAACAAAATTTAGTTAATATATAAAACATGTGTTTAAAATTTTAAAATATATAAAACAAAACTAAAACTTCTTAAGAAATCTGAAGGAATACATATTTAATACATACAAACTGAATAAAATAATTTGTGATAACAGGAACTAATATTTCTCAATGCTATACATACAATTACTGTTCATTTACTACAGGATTAAATGTGATTACCATATAACTCAATATTAACTGTACAAAACATCTTTAAGCATATTATTAAGCATTATAAATAAAATTCTACAATCAATCATTTCAAAACCAAAGCACTTTAAATGTGTGGAAGTATACAAATATTCTTTAAAAAATAAATGCACATAAAAAAAAAATCGAAGTTTGAATATCTTCTTCCAAATTAATACATAACAGGCACATGATTTGAAGAAAATCATAATTATCTGCTTACAACTTGACAAACCACTAAAATGTAGGAAGCGGTGTAATAACAACATGTAATTTCAAACAATCAGAGTTAGGTCCAGTTAAATAGACTGACCTACCAGCACGTAAATCATTGAGATCTTCATATGGAACAAGATCATTTATATTCAGCATTCGCTCTTCCTCAGAGAATACAAAATTTTTCTGTACCACTCGACGGATATGCTCCAAACCATCTTGCTTACCACAAATTAAAATTCCCACAGAAACTCTTGCTATATCATCTGGATCTTTCTGAGTGAGTGATAATCTCACCGTTTTTGACACAGATTCTGGTATCTCCAATGTGCCTTGCCATACAATCAGATAGAACTTCTTAAACCATACTCCTTTCGGATATATATCAACAGTCCACTCAAAAAAGTGGTCAGAATGGGCATCTTGAAAGCTGATGGGTGTGTTGAAAACCAATGTCCTTACACCATAGGTGGTTAAGGCAGGGTAATTTTCTATGATTAGAGATGCACTCCACTGTTCTGTTGTATATAAACGAGGCGTGAACAACAGTTGTCCATTCTTTTCTTGAAGAACAGAAAGAACTCTATGATCATTGTGATTATTATGAAAAGCCATTGCCAAGGCCATTCGCTCTATAAAAAAATCCTTGAAACGACTAGTCAGTGAATGAATCAGCAGACTAGCAAGTTGTCGAGGTGACATCATGGGAAAGCGAACATGTGACATGACTTCTGTCACTAGATGTTTAAAATGATACTGGGCTTCTGATTCTCTGTGCAATGACAACAGTTTCTTTTCTTGAATTGAAAGCCATTTGGCAACACATCTATTAAAAAAAAGAAACTAATCAATAAAGAAGCATTAATTTTTAAAGAAATTTTCAAAGCACGCAAATGTATGATATGTTAACAAGTATTTTCTACTACTATTCATAGTTTATCAATCAGCTAAAAAAAAACAAAAAAACTTTTAACTATTCAAAGCAGAATATTTCATGACTAATACAATAAAAATATCAGAACATCAAGATTAATTTATTGATATAATATCCAAAATAATTGATTCAAGAAATCAAAGTGTAAAATTCTACATATAGCAATATATATTAATTAAAATACATAAAAAAACATATAGCAATATATAATGAATAAAATATTTTTTAAAGTTTAACATTATTTAAGTGCATTAACTCCCCTTAAAAAAAGTATTAAAATAATGCTAATATAAATCAAATTCATCTATTATTTTAAAAAAATCGTTTGATTTAAAATTCTTCATATTACTTACATCTTTTAAAAAAAATCCACCCATATTTTAATTGTGTTACTAAAACTATCAGATTAATATACAGCAAATACATTTTGAAAACTGGTGATTTTTACAAGTCCAATAATTCTATTTGTAATTTCAAATAACATAACACCTTCATCATTACAGATATATCCAATATGCATTAAAACAACATTAATAAATGGACAAACAACACTTCTAAAAAAGACAAAGCATAATGTTCTTAACTTCGAATTTAGGGGGGGGGGATTGTTTCTATATTTAATAAAACATAATTTGAATAAAATAAAAAAAAACTCTCAGGTGGAATTTATTACACTTATGATAATATCTAGTTTAATTAAATAAACTGTATAAATAGCATAATTGAAAAAAAAATACTCACAATGCAAATAAAACTTATAACTCTAAAATTGCAGTAAATTTACATGTATACATACATTTTTTATAGTTTTTAATCTTTAGTTCTCTCTTTCTGTATGTATATATATATACATATACGAGTAGAAAATCAATAGGATAAAAATTCCCTATTGCCCAAATGAAACATTTAAGACAGAAAAATATTCATCTTTGATAATAATAACCAATTAAACAATTAAATAAAGTCTTAACTTCTTATAAAAGCAAAATAATATTCGCATAAAGAGAATAAAAAATTTCCACAGGAAAAACAATGATGCAAATGGTGAAGGAAAATCATAACATAGAAGCTCTTACATTTATTATGCAAAAGCTCTTAAATGAATGTTTTAAACACAATTAATTGAATGAAACAAATAATGGAATTTAAGATTAAATGCTGAAAACAAATGTTCAAAGGAAACAGAATGATGGATGCATATAATTTAAAGCCATTTCTTTATAATGTAGTAATATTAAGTTAAAATCAAAATTTAAAATTGCAGAAGAAAAATTTTCTATAAAACACACATTTGTTTATATACATATCAGATATATATTTGCCAAATCATAAAGGGGTGGGGGAACTGAAATAAAATTATTAAAATGAGATTTGAATCTATTTTTTTTTTTTTTTTTCAAAGTCTGGCTGCAACAAAAAATAAAATGAATTTTACTTTTGATTCAATGACACTTGTTGGTTGTAATGGCACCCAAAAAGTGGCAAGAAAAAAATGTTGCCAATTTGGCGATTTCAATAATCAAACTATATAGTATATGATTCGTACATTCAAAATTGTTCATAATAAATAATAAAGCACTTAAGTATATTTTTATAATTTGACAAACCTTTTTCTTGGCACTTTTTGGTTGTTGTTAAAACCCAATTTTACCAACACAACAAGACAAGCAACAGGTGCCCCCCCCCTCCCCAAAAACTTAAATGAAATAATTCTTTTTAAATATTAAGAAACTTCACTTTTTTTTTTTTTTTTTTTACCTTGAATTCATGATGATGCATCTGACTAATGAAATTATACATTTTTATTCATAAAAGCACAACATTTCAATTTTTTTAACAACGGACAAACAATACATTACATTTTAATGCAAAAGCGACATTTGACATTCTTTAATAATTAATACTTACTGAAAAACAGCAACTTCATCGCTAATAACTAAATCTGACTTTTGAAGGAAGCTTATAAGAACATCAGTCTCAAGAGTTCCAAAATCCTCCATCTCGCCAACCAATTCAAAATTCCAGGTGATGAAACTTGCACAAGCTTTATATACCAAACTATGTCCACAATTTAATGTGTATTGCAACCACAACACCTACAAATAGAAGTTTAAATCTTGTCATATGTATTTGGTTAAAAAAACACTAAAAATCAAACATGCATTATTCAGATTTAAGATACATTTAATCAACATTTAAGATATTTCAGATATTAAACTAAATAAGATAAAAACAATTACTGATTACAAATTCAATTTCTACAAGCATTATCATACTACTTTAATAAGTGACAATAGTCAATAACAAGTCAAGTTGAGAGTACTTAGAAATATACATATAAACAGCCAAATCACCGACAAATTATGCAATATTTCTTATAAATCTTGCTGTTATAAAAAAAACTTTCAATGAAATTTTAAAAAATAGAATTACTTGGAAAATCAAATATATTAATGTTTAATATTAAACTCCATTTCAATAAAGCCACTTTACCTGTTTAAAAACTGTATAGCCTCAAATTCAAAACTACTTAACAGGGTGAAATAACAAATTATATTTCTATGACCAAATGTTAATGTTGTTGTCAGACATTATAAATCGGCATTTTCTTTAAGACATAAATTATATCTTTTATTTTGTAACTCGCAACACAAGACTTCATCACACTCTATATCAATACTTGAAAAAAATGTATAATTTTTTGTAACTTTTAAGTTTTAATAACTAATTTAAATATAATATTTTTTTATAACTTATAAAAGTGTTATAACATTTCAATATCATTCAAAGGTATGCTGCATAATTACATTTTAGAAATAAACATTTCCAAAACAAAGAAATATTGAAAACCATAAATCACTTTTAGTCTTCAAAATGAAAGATTTTAGGTATATTTCTGATAGCAGTGCCCAGATTATTACTAAGTTTAAGTATTGAAGAACAATATTCAGCACTAAGAGTGATGTTGAAAGTTGCTGCTAAGATAAGCTTTTATCTGGGATCCTGTCAGCAAATAAGTATCAATAATTTTTTCTTACTTATAGATAAATTAAAACATTTTAAAGTGCATGAGAACATAGAGAAAAAATGCTACTGGCTACTGATTAAAAGGCAAGCCTTGCACTATTTTCATTATTATAGAAAAATACTTTAAATATAGGAAAATAAATTTAACTTCTTCATTTTTATTGAAATTATATATTAAATGAACGAAATTAATCGTTTTACAATAAATCTTAGAAATGTATTAGCAATTGATATAATCATTATACTTTTGGCAAATGATTAAATTTAAACTGAATGCCTGTATTTCAATTAAAAATCAAAAGAAAATTTTGATTGGAGACTAGATAACATAGAAATTAAATTCATAAATAAGGTATTTCAGATAAGAAAGAAAGATAATTAATTACCAATTGATTATGCCTTGTTGCAGATACCACATGTCTGCACATATAATCAACACACAGATGAACCAAATCTTTAACATTATACTTATCAGCAAGAGTCACCAAAGGTAAAACAAGGAAATGGTTTATATGAAGTTTTCCTGTATATAAATATTTCAAAAAATCTGGAAATACTAGAACACAAGCTGGATCTTCCTGCAAACATATTTTTGTCTCTTGTGATTCACTCCAGTTAGGATTCATTAACATAACCTAAAGTAAAAATGATGACAATATAATTAAAGATAAATTAGTTATTTATTCCAATTTTTATTATTTCAGTTTTGTTTTTTTTAATTATGAAAATAACTTTTCAAATATAGCATTTCAGTATTTAAAATCACTTTGATTTCCTAACTTTTTTTTTTTTGACAAAATTAGACAATTAATTGGCAGATGTTACATTTATTGTAACTGGTGGTTAATCACCAAAAAAATCATTAAATATGTCATGTTAGTCTATTGACAATGTTTTTTAAAAACATTTAAGCGTAAAGTTCACCAATGGCATGCAGTAAATGCATAAGTACTCAATTTTCATACTCTGAAATGATTTTGGTTTCAAAGATAAAATATGATTGATCTGATCTATCAAATTAGAATAAAAGTATTTCATAATTCTTTAAAATTAAACATCTAACATGCAAAAGCAGTTTGTTGATCACTATACTGTTTGAGGTTGTCGATTATATTAAAATTAACACAAGTAAATTTGTAAAACTTCAAATTACAACTCACAATATACTATTCATCAATTTGAAAAGAGCACTTTGCAGAATTTAATACTATGAAATCATAATAACTATTAATTTGAAAGACAAGTAAAGACTGCTTCACTACCAATTAAATTTAACTTGTATTAGGTACAAGTAAACTTGTAAAATACATGAATGTATTATGCTCACTATGTATTGTCTTGGTTCCACACAATATTTTAGCTATCTTTATGGACCTTTAATAAATATACTTAAGTAAAAAATAAATTGTAATACAAATATTAAACATTAATCTATATCTATACTTATAATAATGTTCAATGTGTGTGTGTGTGTGTGTGTTGGCGCTCTACAGGCCAGGTCATTTGACATACAGCTATCAAATTTGGTACATGTATACCTTAGAGGTCGGGAATGTGCA